>NW_028181391.1:0-350000 GCF_964211825.1 Aythya ferina | reverse complement strand
AACCCTAACCCTAACCCTAACCCTAACCCTAACCCTAACCCTAACCCTAACCCTAACCCTAACCCTAACCCTAACCCTAACCCTAACCCTAACCCTAACCCTAACCCTAACCCTAACCCTAACCCTAACCCTAACCCTAACCCTAACCCTAACCCTAACCCTAACCCTAACCCTAACCCTAACCCTAACCCTAACCCTAACCCTAACCCTAACCCTAACCCTAACCCTAACCCTAACCCTAACCCTAACCCTAACCCTAACCCTAACCCTAACCCTAACCCTAACCCTAACCCTAACCCTAACCCTAACCCTAACCCTAACCCTAACCCTAACCCTAACCCTAACCCTAACCCTAACCCTAACCCTAACCCTAACCCTAACCCTAACCCTAACCCTAACCCTAACCCTAACCCTAACCCTAACCCTAACCCTAACCCTAACCCTAACCCTAACCCTAACCCTAACCCTAACCCTAACCCTAACCCTAACCCTAACCCTAACCCTAACCCTAACCCTAACCCTAACCCTAACCCTAACCCTAACCCTAACCCTAACCCTAACCCTAACCCTAACCCTAACCCTAACCCTAACCCTAACCCTAACCCTAACCCTAACCCTAACCCTAACCCTAACCCTAACCCTAACCCTAACCCTAACCCTAACCCTAACCCTAACCCTAACCCTAACCCTAACCCTAACCCTAACCCTAACCCTAACCCTAACCCTAACCCTAACCCTAACCCTAACCCTAACCCTAACCCTAACCCTAACCCTAACCCTAACCCTAACCCTAACCCTAACCCTAACCCTAACCCTAACCCTAACCCTAACCCTAACCCTAACCCTAACCCTAACCCTAACCCTAACCCTAACCCTAACCCTAACCCTAACCCTAACCCTAACCCTAACCCTAACCCTAACCCTAACCCTAACCCTAACCCTAACCCTAACCCTAACCCTAACCCTAACCCTAACCCTAACCCTAACCCTAACCCTAACCCTAACCCTAACCCTAACCCTAACCCCTAACCCTAACCCTAACCCTAACCCTAACCCTAACCCTAACCCTAACCCTAACCCTAACCCTAACCCTAACCCTAACCCTAACCCTAACCCTAACCCTAACCCTAACCCTAACCCTAACCCTAACCCTAACCCTAACCCTAACCCTAACCCTAACCCTAACCCTAACCCTAACCCTAACCCTAACCCTAACCCTAACCCTAACCCTAACCCTAACCCCTAACCCCTAACCCTAACCCTAACCCTAACCCTAACCCTAACCCTAACCCTAACCCTAACCCTAACCCTAACCCTAACCCTAACCCCTAACCCTAACCCTAACCCTAACCCTAACCCTAACCCTAACCCTAACCCTAACCCTAACCCTAACCCTAAAACCCTAACCCTAACCCTAAAACCCTAACCCTAACCCTAACCCTAACCCTAACCCTAACCCTAACCCTAATCCCTAACCCTAACCCCTAACCCTTAACCCTAACCCCCTAACCCCAAACCCTAACACCAACCTTAACCCAAACCCCCAACCCCAAACCCTAACCCCAACCCCTAACCCCTACCCCAACCTCTAACCCTAACCCTAACCACTAACCCTAACCCTAGTTCCCGAGAACTACGTTTCCCGGTAAGCTCTCGGCACCCAACATGGCCTCCCGGAAGTCCGTAGTCCCAGAACTACATCTCCCGGCATGCTCTGGGCAACAAATATTGCTTCCCAGACGTTCAGAGTCTCAGAACTACTTTTCCCAGCATGCTCTTAGCACAAAACATGGCCAAACAGAAGCCCGGTGCCGGAAAACTGCGCCTACCAGCATTCCCCAGGCAGCTGGCTTGACCAATCACAGGCCGATTGTTTGAGAAATACATTTACCAGCACTCACTGTAACCCAAGCACTTATTGCCCTTTCAAAAAAGCCTCAAGCCCTAACACTAAAAAACTTCGAAACCTCTACAGGCATAACCCAAACTATTTACCACACTAAACCCCTGAAGTCCTATGCCTAAAAGCCCTAACCCAAACACTTACGATGCTCAAAACCCATACCCAAAACATTAGGATTCTCAAAGCCCTATAGAACACTTGAAGCCCTGATTCAAAGATCGAAGCCGAAATTCCTTTAAGTGGTATATTCTTTATTGCAGCGCTGGATGCACGGGGGATCTCTCCTCCTATCGTGCATACCTAAAGCGGAAAGCAGTCTTGAATTTATACAATCAATCTATCAATATTCTACAAGCACCTATACATATGCATTACCTATCCCCGCCTTCCCTCGCTTCTCATGCTAATTAGCCTTTTGGCACCTTGCGCCTGCGTAGAGCCTTCCAAGAATTGTGGGCAGGGGTCTTTGGGACGTGGGCAGGGGTCTCTGGGAGGAAGACCCCGAGTCTTCCTCACAGTGTACTTTTCACCTTTGGTCAGGAATCTGCTGAATTGGCATGTTTCTTAATTGCGAGAGCTGGTTGTTGCCAATTCTTCCGTTTGTTGTATCTTTATAATGAATTCCAATGTCCAGTTTTGAGATTTATAGTCCTTACGTTTGTTTCTCTGTCCGTCTGCCGCTTCCTTATCATGAGTTTCAGTGTCTTGTTTCGAGATATACAGTCCATGTCTGGGGATTGTCCTTGCCTCCCCAGTGCCTCCCCAATGCCTCCCCAATACCTCCTTAATCAGCCCTAACCCCAAAATTAAGATGCTCAAAACCCAAAGCCAACCCAAAACAGTAGGATGCTCAAAACCCTAACTCTAAACATTAGGACGCTCAAAACACAAACCAAAACCCTAAACTTTAGGACGCTCTAAACACAAACTGAAAAATTTAAGACACACAAAACTCTGACCCAAAAATTAAGATGCTTAAAACCCAAAGCCCTAACCCAAAACAGTAGGACGCTCAAAACCCAAACCCTGGAGAACCTAACCTAACCTGAAAAAAAAAAAAAAAAAAGGATCTTAAAACACTAACCCTAAGTAACTGACCAAAAATAAAACCCTAGGACCCTAACACTAAAAAAGCTATCAACACTACAACCCAAAAAATTCTAAAACCCTAACACAGTAACTCTGAAACCCTTAAAACCCTAACTGTTAAAACTCCAACCCAGTTATACACCAGTTACCTCCCTTAAGGGATATAGAGAAGCTCTCTCAGATATGGCAGTCCTACTTCTCCTGCATGCAGCCGGAGGTCGGTCTCATTCTGGTGCTGATGGTGGTGGAAGCAGGGGCAACGGTGGTACTGCTAGAGATACCACAGCCACCGGAGGTGGATTGGTAGGATATGGAGATGGTAGGTTATGCAACAGCTCCCATTTATTTTCTTTTTCTTTTTCCTGTTCTTCTTCAAATTTCTTATCTGCTTTTAGTGTAAATATTGAGGCTGGAAAAGGACATGAAGTCCTCCTGATCCATAATCCTGCATAATCACTTTCTTCCCAGCAAAAAGGTTCTTTCGAATTAACATGTGTATTTTACTTGATTGGATGTAAAAAAATAACTGCAGTGACAACCACACCCCAAAAATAACAGCTACCTCTGCTCATCACACACCACTCACTCCAGAGGCACCTCGGGTCATGATGTCATGGACTACACACTGCCTTTCAGCCTGAACAAAGGAAAACACAGTCACAAGATAATCATTCAGCTGCCAGCATAAGCACCCATCCCTCAACAACACAAAGGAACCCCATTTACAATATTATCATTTCAAAACAGCAGCCCCATTGCCTCAGCACCTGGAAAGGGGATCAGGCCAGTCACCGAGTTGCCTACCGAATGCTGGACAGTTCCAGAAGGAGCTCTTCCCTGTGACAGGTTCCTCCAAAGCTTTACACTCTACTGGGGACAGGAAAGAAATAAAAATAAGAATTTCAAAACCCCGTATCTGTAAGCTTTCAAGATTCAAAAGACCTCCTCAAGCACACCATTCAAGCGCTATGCGAGCAGCTGCTCGCAACAAGATATACTCTCCCACCTCCGCATTTGCCAAACACCACAGAGATGACTGTGCCAGCTGCCCTTCAGTACGTGCCCAGAGGCAGACCGGATGTCTTTGCCAAAACAGTCCGGACAATATATTAGTACACCCATGGACATTAGCTATCATCACTAACTGCCAGGCAGGACAGTTCCAGACCAAACACATACACACAGGCACACCACAAACACTACAAACAAAACACACAACACAAGGCACAAGAAAAAGCGACCCCCAGAGGGAAGCCCTGTGGCAACAGCAAGTCAGAACAGGTGCTCTACAGCAGACCCAAGGAGAGACTCAAATGTCACGACATGTGACTGGAAGCAACTGCCAGAACTGTGAAGATGGATGCATAAAAAGCCTGCCTTCAAGACAAGAGACCAGAAGGATGGGGAGTGAAAACTCCATAGGAAGACGCTTAGGAAATCAATTCCCAAGCAAGAGCTCCTGATGCAGCCCAGTTGACTTCTTCAAGAGTGAGGATGGAAACAGATGTGATCTCAAACTGAATACGATGCACAAGACCTGAAAGAGATCTGTACTTCAAGCAGTGACTGCAAGACAAGAAGTGCTCAGATCAGAGTCATGATGACAAAACAAGCATTGAGGCCCTTCAGCACCGCTATCAAGTCGCATGTCTAGTCAGTCCAGTGTAAAAAGCTAGGAGGATATCAAGACCTGAGAAGCACAGAACAGACATTGCAGAAGCAACACTACAGGACAGACGAACAGAAGGAAACTGTCATGCCTGGCACACGCACTCAAGCTACAAAATAATCCCGCTGCTTCTATTAGGCTGGTGACCCAGCCACAAGCAGCCTGAACATGACCCAGCCTGAACCACCCTCACCGTGGCACCAAGTCTATTCAGCCAGCTGGCTCCACGCTGCTCTGACTCCCAGCTCCCATTAGCCACCCCAGATATGCAAATACCAGGTGCCACCCAACTTAGCTCTCAGGTTGCTGGATGGTAAAGTCCCTCCACCTCAAGAAACGCACAGGCACTGATTGTCATCTTAGTCAAGTGCCAGGTTCATCATCAGCTGCAAAAAGAGTATCAGCATTCACTAGGACGCCGGCAATGACGCCCACCTTCTCCACAATGCTGACTACTTCTGATGCAACATACGATTGTGCTCACGTGTTCCTCTCCAAATCCAAACTCCAACAGTGCAGCCAGTATCATCCACACCACCTGGGAAAACAAAGGGATTAAATGATCGCTGAGTTCACAAGAAGTCACCCAATGGTGTTTTTTTGTTCTTGTTGTTGTTTTCTTTGTGTGTGTGTTTCCTGTGCTCTCAGGCGTCCCGGTGGCAGAGCTCTCGGCTCTAAGCAGACTGCCAGGAGAAAAGGCTGCCGTGAAATGGCTGCTCCACAATGCCAGGAGCAAGGTCTGCTGGGCTGGGGGTTCGCAGGGGAGCTCGGCCTTGGGCCTGGCAACTGCGCCTGGAAGCCAGGGACAGCCTTGGTGTGCAGCTGGACACCTGGGCCTGAGAAAGCAAGGTCTCTTTCAAGACACTTGGCACCATCGTCACCCAGTGGCTGTCTCAGGGGGATGAGACAAATGCACAGCATCTCTTTCTGCCCTGAAAAATGGATGGATTTTGACCCAAAAGAGAGCTCCTTTCTCTCGGAAGCACCACGTCCTCCTGTCTTTCTTGTATTTGGCTATGACTTTAGGAATCCCTGCAATCCCTGCAGCTGTGCCCCCTGCCAGCTTCTTGTGTGCCCCAAGCATCCTTGCTTGAAGGGCAGTAGAAGATGCAGAAAAGGCCTTGCCTTAGTGGAAGCACTGCCCTGCAGGAGCTCCAACATCCCTCTCAGCAGCACGCTGTAGCCCCCAAATGCCCCCAAAACGGCACATTTCAGCTACTGGGAAGGAAATGAGCTCGCTCAAGGTGAGCTACCCGCTCAAGGCCCTGCTCTTTGGCCCAGGTGTCTCTGAGGCAGTATTGGAAATGAGTTCTGTTGTGAACATAAGAACATAACATAAGAACATAAAATAACATAACAGAGAAAAAATGTATAATAACATAATGTACCATAAGAACATAAAACAAGAACAACTATCATCATGTGGTCTGCTAAGATCTAGGAGAAAGCAGAAATCCAGCAATGCTGTGTTTCCTACTCCTCTAAACCAATTCAGTTGACAACTATGAATGCTTCCAGCTGGAAAAAATTGGAAGAATGAAGTGGAGGACTCCTTGCCATCACTGTGTTTCTGGAGCACACCTCTACCTCTCTGCCCAACAAGGGCTTCTTCTTGGGAGAGAATTGCAGAACATGAAAAAACATGACCAAAGCCAGAGGACCCATCTCCACAACAGCATGATAAATATAAAAGACATCTCTAGATGCAGACCTGTCGTGGTTTAACCCGGCCGGCAGCTAAACACCATGTAGCCGTTCGCTCACCCTCCCCCCTCCCTCTCTGGGACGGGGGAGAGAAATGGAAAGTGAAGCCCGTGAGTTGAGATAAAGACAGCTTAATAAGACAGGAAAATAATAATAACAATAATAATAATAATAATAATACAATGATGATAATAGTACTACTACTACTAATATGTACAAACAAGTGATGCACAATGCAATTGCTCACCACCCGCTGACCGATGCCCAGCCTAACCCCGAGCAGTCCGGCCCCCTCCCCCCGGCTAGCCACCCCTATGTATTGTTTAGCATGACGTCAGATGGTATGGAATACCCCTTTGGCTAGTTTGGGTCACCTGTCCTGGGTCTGTCCCTTCCCAGCTCTTACTGCACCCCCAGCCTGCCTGTTGGCAGGACAGAGCAAAAGGCTGAGATGTCCTTGGCTTGGTATAAGCACTGCTCTGCAACAATTAAAACATCGGGGTGTTATCAGCACTCTTCTCATCCTAAGCCAAAACACAGCATTCCACCAGCTACCAGGAAGAAAATTAATTCTGTTCTAACTGAAACCAGGACAGTGACCTATTTGGGATTTGAAATTTCGGGAGGACCACGAGAACTAGGACCTGAACGTAAGGAAGTCATTTGCCGGACTCCAGAACCTCAAACTGTAAAGGAGCTACGAACCTTTTTAGGAATGACAGGTTGGTGTCGCCTTTGGATTTATAATTATGGGCTAATGGTAAAGCCTCTATATGAATTGATAAAGATTAACCAGTCAAAGTTAGTCTGGACTGGAGAAGCACGAAAAGCCTTTAAACAACTTAAACGAGAATTGATGCAAGCTCCGGCTTTGGGATTACCGGATCTCTCAAAACCCTTTTGATTGTTCTCTCATGAGAGACAAGGGATAGCTTTGGGAGTACTAGCACAAAGATTGTGTCCCTGTAAACGAGCAGTAGCTTACTTAACAATTAGATGGAGTAAGTAAAGGATAACCTGGATGCCTTTGGGCTGTTGCAGCTGTTGTTATCAATATACAAGAAGCTCGGAAGTTTACAATGGGACAGAAAATGACAGTGTTAGTCTCCCATATGGCCTCAGCACTTTTGGAACAAAAAGGAAACCATTGGCTTTCACCTCAGAGGTTTTAAAATATCAAGCAATATTAGTAGAACAAGATGATGTGGAAATTGTGCTCACTAACATCGTAAATCCAGCTTCTTTCCTTAGTGGAACTCTGGATGAACCCATAACCCATGATTGTATAGAAACAATGGAGACTGTGTATTCTAGTCGACCCGATCTTAAGGAAGAACCTTTAGAAGATGCTGACGAATCTTGGTATACTGATGGAAGCAGCTTTGTGAAACAAGGACAACGTAAGGCAGGGTACGCTGTTACAACCACTCAACAGGTAATCGCGTCCAAACCATTACCCCCTGGGACATCCATCCAGAAAGCAGAGACAATTGCTCTTACGCAAGCGCTGGAACTAGCAGCAGGAAGGAAAATCAGTATTTGGACAGATTCTAAATATGCATTCAGCGTGGTACATGCTCATGGAGCGATTTGGAAAGAACGTGGATTGCTGACCGCTCAGGGAAAACAGATAAAACATGCTGAAGAAATTTTAAAATTGTTAGGGGCTATAAAACAACCAGAAAAGGTAGCTATCATGCATTGTCGTGGACACCAAAAGGGGAATGCCGATTTTGAAATTGGAAATCGATTGGCAGATCAGGAGGCTAAGCGGGCAGCTGAAATAACTGAAGTGAAGGTATGGTCTTTGATACCAGATGGTAAAATCCAAACTATATACATGAACCAAAAGCCAAATTATACAAAAGAAGACTTAAAATTAATTGAAGATTTGAAAGGTAAAATGAAACCAGATGGATGGGTATATTTAAAAGATAACTGCGTAATAATACCCTCTAATTTGACATGGCCCATAGTTCTTACAGAACACAATAAAACACACCGGGGGCTGACATATTGCATAAGAGCCTGAGTCAGACATTAGTGGGACGATATGATAAAACAAGTAACTCAACAATGGAGCATTTGCTTACACAATAACCCCAATACCAAGAATAGAATAAAATTTGGAATAATCGATAAAGGAAATTATCTGGGGCAACAGTGGCAAATTGATTTTTCAGAACTCCCTAGAAAAGGGGGGGTATCGTGATTTACTGGTTCTGACTGACACGTTTTCAGGATGGCCTGAAGCCTTTCCCTGTCGAACAAACAAAGCAAGAGAAGTGGTTAAAGTCTTGTTAAATGAAGTAATACCACGCTCTGGGATTCCAGTAGCAATGTCTTCTGATAGAGGTTCACATTTTTGTGCACAAGTGGTACAACAGATAAGTAAGATTCTAAAGATAGATTGGCAGCTGCATACTCCTTATAGACCGCAGGCAAGTGGACAGGTAGAAAAAAATGAACCGTTTAATTAAACAACAAATAGCTAAAATCGGCTAATTTGTCATGGCCTCAATCCCTCCCTTTAGCATTACTTAGAATCAGAGTGAAACCTAAAATAAAAGGGAATATGAGTCCCTTTGAAATCTTATATGGAAGGCCGTATCAATTTCTATTTAGTGGAGAGGACCTAATGCAGTTACGATCAGAATATTTATATGCTTATATATCTGAACTTCAGAAACAATTAAAGAAAGTACATAAATTTGTTTTAGGGACCAGGGCTAGAGGGTTGGATCAACCAATCCACCCCTTTAAGCTCGGGGATTATATAAAGACTTTTTCAGGACAACCCCTAGAGGAAAAATGGAAGGGAAGTGGAGGGGACCATACCAGGTATTACTGACAACACACGCTGCCATTAAGATTAAGGAGCAAGCAGCTTGGATCCACTATTCAAGGGTGAAGAAGGCCCCGGCGAGGATATGGACCACCACCCCAATTGGACCAGCAAAACTGCGGTTTTCCAGATCCTAATGATTGCGGGGGTGATGTTCTCGGATTTGGGGTGGGCAACTTGGGATGAGAACTTACACCTGTCCCTGATACAAACAATATCTCAAGTAATTAATAAGACGAGATGTTGGGTATGCACCAATCTGCCAGAGCGTGGGAATAAGAGTGTATCGTTAATCGGGATTCCCTTGCCTGCAGATTTATCTTGGACTAATTTGTGGGAAAACACATCTTGGGGTCGAAAATATGAAGAAGTTTTGGAACTAGAAGTGAGTAGCTTCCTGCCGTTGGAATCTTACTATGCATGTGTACAAAGGTGTAACCTGCCTAAGGGCATGGGAAAACAGGATTGTATAAATACGAATACTACTTATGTGGGAAATCAGACATCTTGTGATCGAACAATTGATATTAGTATGACTAGCGGTTGGGCAAATTCAACCAGCTGGCTGGTTCCAGAAGGAAAAGGGTGGTATTGGCTATGCAATGATACAGCCCATAAGGTCTTGCCCGAGAATTGGAAGGGAACTTGCACTCTTGGAGCAGCAGTCCCCAATATGATGGTTACTTGAGTGATCATATCAGGAGAATCAGACGACAAATTAACAATCCGTTGATAGAGAGACACACCGCTTTTCATAGTTTTGTTCGATGGTTTATCCCATGGTTAGGAGTGAGTGAATTGGAAAAGGCAATAGTTAATATTTCTGCAATTATAGAGAAGTTAGAAAACAAAACTCCGGATGCTATAAAGGCTCAACAAGAAGAGATATCTAGCTTATCACAGGTAGCATTACAAAATCGGATGGCCCTAGACTTGTTATTGGCCGTTCAAGGGGGAGTCTGTACAGTAATAAACACAAGTTGTTGTCTGTATGTAGATCAGAGCGGAAGAATCTCTGCTGACCTGGAAGAAATAGGGAAGCAAACAAAGATCATACATGAAATCAGTAAAGATGATCTTTCATGGAATTTTAGTGAAATATGGAATAAGTTAACCTCCTGGTTGCCCAATTTCCAATGGTTGAAACAAGTTTTCATTGCTCTAATTGCACTAGTGGTGTTAGGAATATTTGTGTACATGTTGTTTAGATGCCTGCTTTGTTGTGTTACTGTGAATAATAAATCTGATGCAAAAGAATTTGCATGGGAAAAGAAAAGGGGGGATTGATTAAGGAGACATTGGGGAGGCAAGGGCAATAGACATTGGGGAGGCAAGGACAATCCCCCGATAAGGAAGCGGCAGACAGACAGAGAAACAGATGTAAGGACTATAAATCTCAAAACAGAACATTGGAATTCGTGATTAAGATACAACAAACAGAAGAATCAGCAAAAGCCAGCTCTTGCAATTCAGAAACATGCCAACTCAGCAGAATCCTGACCAATGGTGAAAAGTACACTGTGAGGAGGACTCGGGCTCTTCCTCCCAAAGACCACTGCCCACATCCCAAAGACCCCTGCCTGCAATTCTTGGGAGGCTATACACAGGTGCAAGGTGCCAAAAAGCTAATTAGCATGAGAAACGAGGGAAGGTGGGGATAGGTGATGAATATGTATAGGCGCTTGTAGAACATTAATAGATTGATTGTATAAATTCAAGACTGCTTTCAGCTTTGGGTATGCATGATAGGTGGAGAGATCCCCCATGCATCCAGCGCTGCAATAAAGAATATACCACTTCAAGGAATTTCGGCTTCAATCTTTGAATCACCTTTGAGGAAGGTACCCCTTGGGGGGCACCAGGGGGAAATAGGGTTTGTAGTGGTTCCTTTGAACACGTCAGATGTAAGAAATTTTAAGAAGGAAATGGGAAACCTTTTAGATGACCCTTTAGGAGTTGCCGAAAGATTGGACCAGTTCCTAGGTCCAAACACGTATACCTGGGAAGAAATGCAGTCCATATTAGGAATCCTCTTCACTATAGAAGAAAGAGGAATGATCAGGCAAGCAGGAATGAGACTGTGGGAAAGACAAAATCAGGGAGGTCCTCCAGGGGATGTGAAATGGCCAAATACCAGCCCTAAGTGGGATCATCAGGCTGCTCAGGGGAGGCAAAATATGAGGGATCTTAGGACCATAATGATACAAGAGATAAAGGAATTGGTTCCAAGGGGACAAAATATAAATAAAGCTTTTAACGAGTGTCAGTGCAGAGACGAATCTCCAACTGAAGGGTTAGACAGGCTGAGAAAAAGCCTTCAGATGTACTTGGGGATAGATCCTGATTCCCCTGCAGGAGGGGCACTGTTGAGAACCCAGTTGGTAGCAAAATCCTGGGAAGACATCCGAAAGAAATTGGAGAAACTTGACGATTGGCATGAAAAAGGATTAGAAGAATTATTGAGGGAAGCACAAAAGGTCTATGTGAGGAGAGATGGGGAAAAACAGAAGGCAAAAGCAAGTTTTTGTGGCAGCAATAAGGGAAAGTCAAAAACCAAGTGGACAGGAAAGCAGGAAAGGATCAGGAGAAAAACAGGGTGAAAGAGAACCCATGGATAAATGGAATGGACAAGATAGAATCCTTATCTGTTACTATTGTGGCAAAAAGGGGCATCTTCATAGGAACTGTAGAAAAAAGAAACAGGATGAAGAAATGTTGAAGGAAGACTAGGGGTGTCAGGGGCTATATCTTTTGGGGACCCGAACATCGAATGAGCCCTTGATAAAATTATTAATAGGTCCCCAGAGGGAAGAGGTGTTATTTTTTGGTAGATACTGGAGCAGAGAAATCACCTATGAGAAAATTACCAAAAGGGGTTAAGGAAGGAAAGGGGAATACCATGGTAGTAGGAGCAAAAGGTGAGCCCTTTAAGGTTCCTATATTGGAAAATATAGAAATAGAATCAGAAAAGAAACTATGTCTCAATGACCTATTGCTGGTGCCTGAGGCTGAGCACAATCTATTAGGAAGGGACTTAATAATAAGATTAGGGTTGGAAATCAAGAGCCAGGGGGGAGAATTTAAAATTCAGCTATATACCCTAACCCAAGAAGATGAGGGAGAAATAGACCCACAGGTATGGTACCAAGAGGGAGATTCAGAAAAATTAGATATGGAACCCTTGGTAGTAGAAATAGTGGATCCACAACAGCCAATAAGGATTAGGTAATATCCTATCCCATTGGAGGGGAAAAGAGGACTCAAACCAGTGTGAGGAATGTTTGAACAATTCTTGTCAATAGAGAGCTTGAAGGAAAATGTATTCGTAAGTTTTTTCCTTGAAGTCTCTGATATCTGGGGGTTTCAGAACAACTGCTAACTATTATGACTTTTGCATGGGACACTATGCGAGCCCCTGATATCTGACCAGGAGATGAAGGAGAAGGGAAAAGCTGAAGGACGGCTAAAAGACAAAGCTTGCAGGGAACGCTGTGCAAGCTTTTGACATGCACCCAAGAAGTACAAAGAAGAAGGACAAGAAAAAAAGCCTGAGAGGAAGACTATGAGCCTTCAGTATGGCAGACCCCCAGAGACCCCCAGAAGGACCACCAGAGACTGATACGCATGCTCCAGTAGGGGGGTTCAGATTCTGGAACTAATTATAATAACCCTGCTTTTTTTAGAAGTAGTAATGAATATGTATTAGTCTAGGAGCAAAAAAAAATCATCATCTTGATGTAACGGGTGTGCATCTAGGTGGAGCGGAGACTCCTGGCACACCCAGCACTGTTTGCTTACTTCTATTCCTTTAATAAATTGTAAAAATTGATTATAATCCTATTTGGGGATTTAGCCATTTATAACACCAGTTATAGACAGGTTGCTCCAAAAGGGGATGCTGGAACCATGTATGTCCCCACATAATACCCCCATTTTGCCAGTAAAAAAGGCTGATGGATCATACAGGTTGGTTCAGGATCTTAGGGCTGTGAATCAGCGAACCATAACCAAATTTCCAGTGGCGGCTAACCCATATACTTTATTAAACCACCTAACACCTCTGCATAAATGGTATAGTGTAATAGATTTGAAGGATGCTTTCTGGGCCTGCCCATTAAGTGAAGGGTCTTGGAATTACTTCGCCTTTGAATGGGAAGACCCCGAAACAGGAAGGCGACAACAGCTTAGATGGACTGTACTTCCTCAGGGATTTACTGAATCCCCAAAGTTATTTGGCCAAACCTCAGAAAAATTATTACAACTTTTTGAGGTAAAGGGGGAAGTGAAATTGTTGCAATATGTGGATGACCTATTAATAGCTGGGGAGACTGAAAAAGAGACACGGAGAACCACTATCGAATTACTTAATTTCTTAGGGAAAAAGGGTTGAAGGTCTCAAAATCTAAATTACAATTCGTGGAAAAAGAAGTAAGGTACTTAGGACATGGGCTTAGCCAAGGAAAGAAAAAATCGGATGCTGACAGGGTATCTGGGATTTTAGCCCTATCATCACCCAAAACGAAGAAGGAAGTGAGGCAACTGCTCGGGCTCTTGGGATATTGTAGACCCTGGATTGAAGGGTTTAGTGAAAAGGCAAAGTTTTTATATGAAAAATTGACTGGAGAAAAAATTAAGTGGAACGAGGAAGATGAGGAAAAGTTGAGGTTGATCAAGAAAACGTTAATAGAAGCTCCAGTGCTGAGCTTCCCAGATTTACAAAGACCCTTTTATTTATTTGTAAATGTTTCTAACCAAACTGCATATGTTAGTTGCAATTACAGCTAAGTCAAGAATAGGCAGGAATCAAGAAACCTGTGGGATATTCACAGAATCACAGAATCACAGAATTTTCTAGGTTGGAAGAGACCTCAAGGTCATCGAGTCCAACCTCCAACCTAACGCTAACAGCCCTCCACTAAACCATATCCCTAAGCTCTACATCTAAACGTCTTTTGAAGACTTCCAGGGATGGTGACTCCACCACTTCCCTGGGCAGCCTGTTCCAGTGCCTCACAACCCTTTCAGTGAAGAAGTTCTTCCTAACATCTAGCCTAAAACTCCCCTGGTTCAACTTAAACCCATTCCCCCTCGTCCTGTCACCAGGCACGTGGGAGAACAGGCCAACCCCCACCTCGCTACAGCCTCCCTTGAGGTACCTAAAAAGAGCGATAAGGTCGCCCCTGAGCCTCCTCTTCTCCAGGCTGAACAAGCCCAGCTCCCTCAGCCGCTCCTCGTAGGACTTGTTCTCCAGGCCCCTCACCAGCTTCGTCGCCCTTCTCTGCACCCGCTCAAGCACCTCGATGTCCTTCTTGTAGCGAGGGGCCCAAAACTGAACACAGTACTCGAGGTGCGGCCTCACCAGAGCTGAGTACAGGGGGACGATCACCTCCCTAGCCCTGCTGGTCACGCTGTTCCTAATACAAGCCAGGATGCCGTTGGCCTTCTTGGCCACCTGAGCACACTGCTGGCTCATATTCAGCCGACTGTCCACCATCACTCCCAGGTCCTTCTCTGCCTGGCAGCTCTCCAACCATTCCTCTCCCAGCCTGTAGCTCTGCTTGGGGTTATTGCGCCCCAGGTGGAGGACCCGGCACTTGGCCTTGTTAAACTTCATGCAGTTGACCTCAGCCCATCGGTGCAGCCTATCCAGATCCTCCTGCAGAGCTTTCCTACCCTCAAGCAGATCGACACACGCACCTAACTTGGTGTCATCTGCGAACTTACTGAGGGTGCACTCGATGCCCTCGTCCAGATCATCGATGAAGATATTAAAGAGGACCGGCCCCAGCACCGAGCCCTGGGGGACGCCACTAGTGACTGGCCTCCAACTGGACTTGGCTCCATTCACCACGACTCTTTGGGCCCGGCTATCCAGCCAGTTTCTAACCCAACGAAGCGTGCGCCAGTCCAAGCCAAGAGCAGCCAGTTTCTTGAGGAGAATGCTGTGGGAGACGGTGTCAAAAGCCTTGCTGAAGTCAAGGTAGACCACATCCACAGCCTTTCCCTCATCCACCCAGCGCGTCACTCTGTCATAGAAGGAGATCAGGTTCGTCAGGCATGACCTGCCTTTCATAAAGCCATGCTGACTGGGCCTGATCGCCTGCTTCCCCTTCAAGTGCTGCATGATGACTCTCAGGAGGATCTGCTCCATGAGCTTTCCTGGCACTGAGGTCAAACTGACAGGCCTGTAGTTTCCTGGGTCTGCCCTCCGGCCCTTCTTGTAGATGGGCGTCACGTTTGCTAGCCGCCAGTCGATTGGGACCTCCCCCGATAGCCAGGACTGTTGATAAATGATGGACAGTGGCTTGGCCAGCTCCTCTGCCAGTTCCCTCAGTACCCTTGGGTGGATCCCATCCGGCCCCATCGACTTGTGCACATCTAAGTGCCGTAGCAGGTCACCAACCAGTTCTTCATGGATAATGAGGGCCATATCCTGCTCCCCATCCCCTTCCACCAGCTCAGGGTACTGAGTATCCAGAGAACATCCGGTATTGCCGCTAAAGACTGAGGCAAAGAAGGCATTGAGCACCTCCGCCTTTTCCTCATCTCTTGTAACTAAGTTTCCCCCCGCATCCAGTAAAGGATGGAGATTCTCCTTAGTCCTCCTTTTTGTGTTGATGTATTTATAGAAACGTTTTTTGTTATCTTTAACGGCAGTAGCCAGATTGAGCTCCAGATGAGCTTTGGCCTTCCTAATTTTGTCCCTGCACAGCCTCGCTACTTCTTTAAAGTCCTCCTTAGTGGCCTGCCCACTTTTCCAAAGCTTATAAACCCTCTTTTTCCTCCTAAGATCAAGCCACAATTCTCTGTTGAGCCAGGCCGGTCTTCTTCCCCGCCAGCTCGTCTTTGGGCACGTGGGAACAGACCGTTCCTGCGCCATTAAGACTTCCCTCTTGAAGAGCGCCCAGCCTTCCTGGACCCCTCTGCCCTTCAGAACCGCCTCCCAAGGGACTCCACCAACCAGTGCCCTGAGCAGTTCAAAGTCAGCCCTCCGAAAGTCCAATACAGCGGTTTTACTGGTCCCCTTCCTGGCCTCGCCAAGAATAGTGAACTCCACCATTGCGTGGTCACTCTGCCCGAGACAGCTCCCGACGATCACGTCCTCCACCAGTCCTTCTCTGTTTGTGAAGAGAAGGTCTAGCGGGGCACCTCCCCTGGTAGGCTCACTAACCAGCTGCGTCAGGAAGCTATCTTCCACGCTCTCCAGAAACCTCCTAGACTGCTTTCTCAGGGCTGTGTTGTGCTTCCAGGATATGTCAGGGAAGTTGAAGTCCCCCACGAGTACAAGAGCTGATGATTTTGCAACCTCTGTCAGCTGCCTGTAGAATTCCTCATCCGTCTCCTCATCCTGGTTCGGCGGTCTATAGCAGACCCCGACCAGGACACTAGCCTTGTTGTCCCTGCCGATCCTAACCCAAAGGGACTCGACCTTGTCATTCCCAACCTCGAGTTCTACAACCTCGAAAGACTCTCTAATATAGAGAGCCACACCACCACCCCTTCTATGCTGCCTGTCCCTTCTATAGAGCTTATAGCCAGGCATTGCAGCACTCCAGTCATGAGACTGGTCCCACCACGTCTCCGTGATGGCAACCAAGTCGTAGCCTGCCTGCCGCACGATGGCTTCCAGCTCCTCCTGTTTGTTACCCATGCTGCGTGCATTGGTGTAGATGCACTTCAGCTGGGCCATTGCCTTATCCTCCGGCCTTGCCATTGTTCCCCCTGGCACAGCCCCAACAATCCTAGCCTCAGCCCCATCCCCCTTCCTACCTAGTTTAAAGCCCTCTCAATGAGCCCTGCCAGTTCCTGGCCCAGGATCCTTTTTCCCCTAAAAGATAGGGACCCGTCTGCGGCCATCAGGCCAGGTGCTGAGTAAAGTGCCCCATGATCAAAAAACCCAAGATTTCTGCGTTGGCACCAGCCCCGGAGCCACGTGTTTAACAGGTGGGCTTTCCGTGTCCTCTCTGAACTCCTCCCTGCCACCATAGGGATGGACGAAAACACCACCTGCACTCCCGCTCCATCCACTAACCGACCCATTCCCCTAAAGTCCCTTTTGATAGCCTTGAGGCTTCTCTCTTCGATGTTATCACTGCCTGCCTGGACTATCAAAAGGGGGTAATAGTCAGAGGGGCGTACCAGGTTAGGAAGCTTCCTGGCAACGTCCCTGACCCTGGCCCCAGGGAGACAGCAGACTTCCCTACGGGTAGGGTCCGGCCGACAAATAGGGCCCTCTGTTCCCCTAAGAATCGAGTCACCAACAACAATAACCCTCCTGTCTTTTTTGGTGGAGGCAGTCCTGAGGCGCGGAGTCGACCTCCTCGCCCCAGGCATCCTCCTGGGAACATTTGCTACCTCTTCCTCACACACCGGCCTCTCAATCTCTAGGGCCTCAAACCTGTTGTGTAAGGGCACCTGGGAAGGTGGGGCCGGAAGGGGAGAGCATCGCCTGCGATGTCGAGCAGGGACCTGTTTCCATTCCTCCTCAGCTCCCAGATCCCCTCCCTCTGCCCGACGGGGACAGGGCAGGGGGTCCGCCCCCATTTGGGGAGTCTCACCTCGGCACCTCCCCTTGAGGCCCTGCAGGGAGTTACTCCAGAAGTCTATCTCCCGCTCACACTCCCTGATGGCCCTCAACCTCTCCACCTCCTCCTTGAGCTCCGCCACCATGCGGACCAGGTCATCCACCTGCTCGCACCTCACGCACGCAGTTTCTCTGCCTCCCGCCGATGGCAGCAACAGGCTCAGACACTCCATGCACCCGGTGACCTGAACTGCGACATTTTTTAACGGGTAGTCGGTCTGCGTGTGTACCGACTTTCTGGAGAGCGCGCCGTGCCTGGTGGCGACCATTATCGCCTAGTTACGGCTGTTGTTAACGAGGTGTTGTTTGTGTGTAGGGGGAGCGCTCTGCCCTTCCTGCGCGTCCTGCCTGCGCGAACTGCCGCGCTAACTGCCGCGCCACTCCCTTCTGACGCGCCACGCCCTGTTTGCCCGCCCTGTTCGCCGCGCTCCTGGTCGCTCGCGCTCCCTAGGGGCTGCTTTTGAACGGCTGGGGAGGGGGCGCTGCTGGCTGCGCCTTCGCCTCGTCAGCCTCCCTCACGAGGGCTGCCGGGTCCTGGCGGCTCCCTCAAGTAGGCTCGATGCCGGACAAAATTAGCCCTGCCTGGCCCGATCCCCCGCTCCGCTGCAGAACGCGTCTGCCCCGGAGCCGATCGCCTCGGCAAATGGCAGTGAAATGGCGGTGGGTCCCGATTTAAATAGCCCACCGCTGACGCTGCTGGCTCCGCCTTCGCCTCGTCAGCCTCCCTCACGAGGGCTGCCGGGTCCTGGCGGCTCCCTCAAGTAGGCTCGATGCCGGACAAAATTAGCCCTGCCTGGCCCGATCCCCCGCTCCGCTGCAGAACGCGTCTGCCCCGGAGCCGATCGCCTCGGCAAATGGCGAATATTGTTCCAGACTATTAGACCCTGTGAGGAGGGGGTGGCCAGTGTGCTTCCAGGCTATTTGTGGCTACTGCCTTACTGATTGAGGAAGCTAGAAAAGTCACTTGTAGGGCACCTCTGAAGATATATACTCCACATAATGTTAGGGGAGTACTCCAGCAGAAGGCTGAAAAATGGTTAACTGATAGTAGGATGCTGAAGGATGAGGCCATCCTGATCGACTCCCCTGATTTAGAATGAAAAATAACTGCTGCACAGAGCCCTGCACAGTTTCGATATGGGGAACCCCTAACAGAACTACAACATAACTGCGTGGAAGTGATTGAATTGCAAACCAAAATCCGACCCGATCTCGAGGAGACAGAATTAGAAACAGGGGAAAAATTATTTATTGATGGATCATCCAAAGTAGTAGATGGAAAAAGAAGATCAGGGTATGCCATTGTAAATGGGGATATGGTCCTAATAGAGTCAGGACCACTCAGCGCTGCCTGGTCCGCTCAAGCACGTGAACTTTATGCATTATTACGAGCCCTAGAACTATTGAAAGGAAAAAGTGGCACTATTTATACAGACTCTAAATATGCTTATGGAATAGTCCACCCATTTGGGAAAATTTGGGAAGAAAGGGGACTCATAGGCACACAGGGAAAAGGGCTGATTCACCAAACTTTAGTTACTCAAATATTGCAGGCACTGAGAGGACCTAGGGAGATTGCTGTGGTACATGTCAGAGGACATCAAAAGGGAACTGCCTTCCACATAAGAGGGAATAACCTAGTGGATAGAGAAGCTAGGGAAGCAGCTCTTAGGAAGCATGATGTAGTCCTCACCCTACAAGAAACGGATAACGGAAAAGGGACACAAGAGAAAAAGTATACAGAAGCAGAAATAAAAATTATAAAGACCATAGGAGCAGAACTGAAAGAAGGAAAATGGATTCTGCCTGATGGAAGAGAAATACTGCCAAAGGAACAAACTAGGTGTCTACTTTTACAGCTACACCTACAAACCCACTGGGGAACAAAAGCATTGAGTGATCAATTTCTAAAATTTTATGGGTCTGTAGGAATATATGAGATAGCCAAACAAACCGTCCAAGGATGCTTAACATGTCAAAAGGTGAATAAGAAGGTGATTAGGCAAGCACCTGCTGGAGGAAGACGAATTGCATATCGACCATTTGAGAGAATACAGGTGGACTTTACTGAACTACGAAAGAGACGGCTAGAAGAACGGTGGAAAAGGGGTGGACACATGCATCACGACTAAAGGGACCCGTAACAGGAACCTGGAAGGTTGAGTCTACTTCTGGAGATCCGAAAGTTAAGCTTAAAAGAACTTGAAGCATATCAGGGCATAGCTACCCTTTGGATGCTAATTGTATGTATATTAAATCTTGTACTGATTAGAATACACATTGGTACTGGGCAAGGTATTCATCATTCCCAGGAGATTTCAGAGGTTCCGCAACACTGCATAAAATAAAAACCCATTTCTCACTTCTGCTGAAGGACGTGAATATTAAGAGTAAAACCTTCCAAAGGCAAACAAACAAACAAAAACCTCCAGACTACAGGACCGCTCGCAAAGATATGCCATTTAGAAACCTCTCCTGTGATTAGGACACCTTCTCCAGCTCCCAGAGAAAGTGTTTTTTCCCCTCTTGCTTCTGAAGCCATTGCACTAAAAAAGCAAACGCATCTGTCTCCTTCCACCTGCTGCTCTGAGAAAAAAGGCATAAGGGCGAGTGGGGAACAGCCAATGTTTCTCCAGACAGTGGAGAAAAACGGAAAAACATTCTATAAAGGAACACAAGTTCTCCTTGAGGCACCAACCTGCATCAGAGTGATATGCTCAGTGCCGATCATTAGTTCTGTTCGTGACACTGGACACACAGTATGGAATTGTACTAATTTAAATCCTTCCATTAAGTACTATTAGTAGACAGATAAAACTGTAATGAACTTCCATAAAGTCTTGTCTTAATAAGACTGTGCTCATTTTACCTCATTTCCTCTGACAAGCTGTTCAGCTGGCTGGCTGTGAGGGACTCCGTGATGACTTCTCGATTGACTGAAGGCATAGCTCCAGGCATCTGCAATTAAAACGCACAAGTCAGCAGACAAAAAAATACTATTTGTAGTAGTACTGAGGACTAGTCTTGTCAGAATGTCTCCATTAAATAGTAAGCAAGACCGCTGTGAGTTGTATGCATTATCTACACTTCAAAGATAACCCCAACTCACCCCCCAAAATCTACTTTATGAAATTAGGAATTTTTATCTCAGCTGAGCTTAAGTTGACAAGTTCTAATGTAAGCTCAGGTCTGCAAATTCTAATGGGATAATACGACAAAGTCTTATGATCACATTTGTGCTGTGTTTTCTCAGTATTTCACCTGAATTAGGAACACAATAAACACTTCCGGATACATCGTAGGTGAGAAATTCTCGATGGAGCAAATCTATGTTTCAAGCGATCCATTTGTTTTAGAAAAGAGTATCTCAGAAGGTTTAACAGGTTCAACTCGGCAAGTGGAATCATCAAGTTTCAGTCCGTTTTCTTTAGATTCAGTAACTAACCTAATAGCACCATTTAGTGAATCTGTTTTTGGCAGCTCATGCTGGGATCTTCCTTTGTCAGCATTCTGACAGGAAGAGTTGGAATGCTGCAATGTACGGACTACCTTTCCAACCAAAATTCCATTAGAGGACATTGCATTGCAATTCCTTTGAGATAAGCCCTTTGACTCCTCCTCAGATTTTCCTGAAGATTCTGCACCATAAGGGACTGTGTTATCAGAGCTGAGTTTAGGATTTTCATTCACTGTTGGCTCCACAAAAATTTAATCAGAAACTTTTTTGTTTGTTTGCATTTGCTTCATTTGCATTACCGAATTTGTAATTGTGGATGAAGGAACAGCCTGGTAGAGATCTTCATCCTCCACAGCACTGCTAAGACAGTCAGGCTGTGACACAGTCTGACGAGCAGGCAATTTATTGTGAATACTGATGGTGATCTTCTGTTTTCTTGACGTATCAGTCATTGAAGGCCTGGTAATTGCCTGGTTTTGAACACAGGCCATTGGTGGTGCTGAAGATGGCCTTTTTAGGGTGACACCAGTGGTCTTTGCGTCCTCTTTTATGGATCCATTTCCATTTAAACGGCTTGAATTCTGTATTTAAAAAGAAGAAATTGCAAGATGGATTAACGCAAACACTGCATGTAACATTTTGAAGCACAAAACTCTCCTACTGAGTGTTTCTACAAATGGTATTAACACCTAAAAAGAAAAACACACTGCCCTTTAAGGATAAATGCAAGTCCAATAAGCGTATTCAATTCCTGCTTTTGGTTTACTGCAGATTGGTATCAAATTAACATCATCTTTGAAAACCAGCCAAGCAACTTAACATTACCTGCTGCTATTCCCAAATATATTTATTTTTCCCTTTAAACATACCCTGAAAAGCCTGAAATAATTGTTCTGGTGCTCAGGAATAAGACAATTAGTTTTCCCTGTCTTAGCTAAAGTGACGAGAATAGGAAAAACAAGTCCTCTTTTAAATGATTTGAGGATTAGTACACTCTGCTTAAATTGTCAAAGAGCGTAGCTCTCTGTGCTTTAGAAAGCTGTCTTGGAGGTATAAAGTAATGGAGTCGCATGGCTGCACAATTTAGCAGTAACCACTGTTTGAATGACTCTGGCTGTAGCATGAGGGCTGTGAAGAAAGCTGCAGCGTGGGAAGGAAAACAAAACTAAGATGCCGAAAACCAAACAAAAAACCCCACACCAAACCCCAAACCCACTAGCAGTTTGGTGCCGTTATCTGCCCTCCCGCTTCCCTGAATTACCTTAATCATATGAGGAAGAAGTCGTGGTCCCATAAATCCAGCCTGCTTACTATTAGCCCCCTGCTGACCAGGAGGGAATGAACAGGGATAAGATGGTGCTGGCAAGTAAAACGCACGTTCTCCAAGTGTCAAATCATAGCGCCTTCAGAAAAGAGCAGTGATCGTAGTTTAGTTTTTCTTTCAGCCTACTCTTGGATTAAATCCCATCCTATAATTTTAGAGGAACAGCTCATACGATATGGAAGCCTTCTCTACAGAAGGCTTCGCCAAGACTACAAACTGAAAAGTAGAGAACAGTCTTCCTACTAAGACTATCACTTGCACAGCAATAATTCATTCTTACACCACAGATGACCTTCATTTCTCTCCTTCTCTAAATTAGCCAGCTACAGATAACACATAGATAGCAATTTACACAAGTGCTGCAGTTTAAGGCCAAGCAACAAAAGATAATAAACGACACAGAGAATTTCAGGTTAGACAGAACTGAATTAGACAAATAATAATCTTCTCCCCGGATAGCAAGAAAAACACTTGCAAAACAGAAAAATATCAATAACGGGAAAGTAAATCTCTTCTGAACACATTTTAAGATTTGTTATTACCTGATATAAAAAAGTATGTAAGCTTGCTGACCAAGAACTCTTTTAATGTCAGTACGCACTACTTTAGCATCATTCATCTGATACCAAAGTCCATTACCAGCCTGCAAATAAAGACAACGATTTCTTTAGGTGAATTGCACGTTTTCCAAATGAAATCACGGATAGGAACAAAATACACACACGTCAAATAAAAATATAATGAAATCTTTTTCCCTAGAAACAGTAGCTGCTAGTCATGCTTTAATTGGTTTGCCAGCACAACCTTTACCCTGTTAGAAATGCTGTTGACTTCTACCTTTACATAGCATATATAGTGTCCTGAGTGACAGCTGACACCGTGATGTACCAGCACCGCATATAAGGCATAGAGCAGTGGTTCTCCCATTGACTGCGACATGTAGGCTCTCAGGTCCAAATACTCCGGATATTTCACCTCCTAAAGAGACACCAAGAAGACAGAAAAATTATCCCAGAGTACTTCGTGGACTAGCCAGAGAAAAACACTTCCAAAAAACACAGACTAGAATTTATTTCTAGAATATATTTCTAGAATATATTTCTTGATTCACTACAAATAAGTCTTCCCATAAACAATGGTTAAGACTAGAAGTTGCGGAGAACTGTTTCCTGATGAATCAGCCTTCTCAGAGGAAAGCATATGCTTCTTGTCAAGCGGGAACTTTATTGATATTAAGAGAAAGAATAAGCCATAGTCGTTAGTCTACAATTATTGTCTGAAAATATTAACAACTTTCAGCTTTGGGGGATGTCCCATTACACAATGATATAGTTGCATTACAGTGGTAAATATACCTTGTTGATCTTTCCACCTGTGAAATCTGCAAATCTTTTCAGTGATATTGTGAGAACCTGGGAAGAACGGTGTATGGTAAATCTCTTGGACGCAGGAACCATCTTTTTACACCTTAAAAACAAGCAGAGATAAGTGTTTGAAGGCATCTTCTTTTTTCGCCCCCAAAACAAACTCCTTTTAATGTCTCACGCATGCCTATGCTATTTGAATGATATTTACTTGCATAATAGGTTGGTCTTTTTTCTTTTCATAAACCCATGCACTGCGTGTCAGGTTTGTTAATACAGAGAAGAAGGTCAATTTTCCCAACAACTCAGAGCATAGTGGGAACAGGAATCTCTCACGAAAGGGTATTACCAGGTTGGATGGCAAGGTACCATTTCTTGGTCTACAAAAGTGGCTATTTGAACTCCAATCCTGGAAACATTCTTTCAGCTTTCAAGGGAAATACAAATACTGAAAGCGGAACGAGAGAGACTTGGTCCCCAGGACTAGAAATTGCAAATAATCTCCGACATAGGTCGACTATCAACATCAAAAATACAACAGAAGCACATGGTCATTCTACTGGAGGGAGACATTTAACAGTAGGAAGTCTTCATGTACTGAGCTTGTCTGGAAAGACACTGAAACCATCTGCCATCCTTTGAAACAAAATAGTTCAGTTTGACACATTGCCCGCTCCAAGGTAGGACCTACGGCATAAGCAGTGAAAATTAGCCACTAGCCCAGAGAACAACGGAAACTGGGCAGTTTACATCAAGAAAAGTACTGTCGAGAGCTAATAAATAGAAAGAACAAAAGTAGCTCTTTTTGAATTCTGATGGCAAAATACAAGCCAGAGAATTGCAAACCCATAGGGAATGCCTATGAACAAGACTTCCCCCCTCCAAAGAAACAAAAATCCAAGTCTTTTATAAACTTCCACAAAACTTGTAAGTAGATCCAAAGTTTAGAGGTAGTCCAACAGAGTCATGCAACATAGAAAACTGACATCTAGGATTAAGACCTAATCCGTCAAAATCTTACTCGCTACATTTATAGCAATTCTCTCCATCCAGCTCTTCAGGTTTCACAAAGAGTTCCAGAGCTCTGCTAACAGACGAAACCGCCTAGAGCAGCGAGAAAGAAGAGCGTAAAGTCACCGTAATTCAAAATTCCAGAGACATACTAGTAGTTTATAAGAGAATCTTACTAACATACTCAAGCGATCTACTAGGAGCACTGTGAAGAAGGAGGCAGAAAGAGCATGCTCAGCATTGACCTCACCTGGAAGGCATTTGACTTTGGAACAAATACTTTTCCAGTAGCCTAGACAGCATCTATAGTGTGCTTTGTCATCAATACTGGGGACAAATTCATCAGTCTAACAATTAGATGTATATTGAGGTAGAACAACAAAGAAGTATGACAGCATTATCATTTTTGCAGAAAGAGAATTCCTTCCCCTTAAACCCAATGCAAATGTGGAGACTATTTACATGGGTTCCACGGAAGGACAAAGTCCAATCCACTTCCTTAGCACCACCAAGCTCTTATGTTTTAACATTATATGTGGTTTGGTTTTTTAAGTTAAACAAGTTTAATTTAGAAAGTTATGCATGTACTTAAACATCATGAATTATATTTAGAAAACATCTTACCTTTATATCCAAAGTGATATCAAGAAATGCCTCATACGTATCCGAAACTGCTTTGCAATTCAAGCACTTCACTGGAAGCAAAATATAAATGCTTAACATTATGTGAAGGAGACTAACTGTCCAAATTCAAGTTGTTGACAGATACTACTTTAGACAAACTACAGACTGCTTTACTACCGACAAAAGACACAGATCAGTTCTAAGGACAGGAATATTTTTTCAAGTACCTCTCGATCTTAGAAATCCTCCAAATATTTGATGAATGATGGTGGTAGCTTGAGAAGATCTGTCCAATCTGGAAATAAATTATAATCAGACCTCAGAAGATTTAAGGCACAGAGTTAACTCTTCAAAGAGTTTGATGAAAACCAAGGATGATGTAGACTTTCGTTGCTGATAGTAAATAAGGCACTAAAAAGTGCTAGAGATCATTTCTGAGAGTAAATAAAGGACTAGAAGGTGCTAGAGAATGTATGAAAGTGAACTTGTTTATGCTTACTCGGTGCTTCCGTTCAAGCACGCTTCCTGCATAGCATCAACAGTATAGCGCAAGAACTCGTGTGCGTCTTCTTGACTGCCAAAATGGAAATGTTGTCCTATTCCTAAATAAGATGATAGTATTGACCCCATTTAAAAATGAAATCAATCTTGTATTTCTAAAATCTCTCTTCATTTGAGTGTTAAAACCACTTATACACATCAAATAATTATTTGAAGATTACAAGCTATCGAAAAGAAACACATCTGAAGCCACTTACGACTGAGATTACTGATAACATGCGTAGGCTTGATGGCATCAACAGTGCAACGCAGGGCCTGGTTAATGTGAGTCTCCATCGTGCACATCATGCAAAACTCTTGTTCACGACCTGAAGAGTGAAAGAACAAAGCATCCCAGTCCAGCGAAATATCCATAACTACAAACATCTAAGTACAATTTAAACTACAGATACAATATCCACTCTCCTTGCTACATTCTATTCTCCCAAGATGCCAATGTCCCAACAGTCTTGTAACATTTCATTTCACACAACTTTACAGAAGAAAAATATCCACTAAGCCTGTATTCAAATGCATTTTGTGATGAGAAATCTAAAAGACTACTGCAAAGTCGCAGTTGTAAAGGCTGACAGGAATGTGAACTCCACAGGCTGCAAAATGTATTACTCTCCAAAATTACTACTAAATGCATTACTGTCCAATGCACTTCATTATTCCCATGAAGCAATAAATGATCCTTTAATAAACAAACAAACAAACAAACAAACAAATAACTAAATAAATAAAACATGGTGCATTAATTGCACTCCATATGCTATTCGGAGCCCACTGCTAATACGGTGCTCAAAGCCAGCTGCTACAGGTAAAATCAGGCAAATAAGCTTATCTCACAGAATCACTGCTGTTCTTTCACCTTCAGAGCTATCCAACAGATTCAAAATACTGTTAGAAAGTACTCACATGACTGGCTGTGCTCAAGAGAAAGCATGTAATTGGCAAGTGGGGGTGTGTAGGTCAAACACTGTAGAGTAGCATTAAGAAAACATGTGTTGCCAAGATTGTACAGGCCAACTCCAACACTTTGTGTTTCTCGCCAATCCATACAAATCTTCTCAGGTGGAAAAAGAATGCTCTGTGGTGGAGCAATTCCATCATTAACGACTGCAAGAAAGTTAAATTTAAAAAGAGATCTTGTTTGTTTGTTTCGAAGAAAGGTATTTAAAAAAATACTATTCTGCAGGAGCACCTAGAGGAGCTAGCTACAATCCAAACCAGAAAAACTTATTGCAGACAGCTTTAATACCACCAAATTCAAATTGGCTGGTCAACACAATGTTTTGGGGAAAAAAAAACAAACAACTTTAGTCAACCATTTTAATTTTTCTAAGGCAAGGCTAACTGCCATTCTGTTTGTAGCACCTAATGCCAAGTTCCTCTCCATCTATAATCTTTAACCTGATTAACTCAACTACTGTTTTTTTCCTTATTATAACTTAAACCACAAACTTAGACTTGAAATTATACGGTAAACACGTAAAAACTAGGAACTAGGAATGACGGTACCCCTACAGATACCAGATTTTTTCCTGAGCAATGTTATCATTCAAAAAACCTGTGAAGAATGGAAGCTGTGAATAGCAACCATCAAACACTTTTCTTTGCAAAACAGAAAAGACATGGAGGAATCTGTGCATTACAAAAAGCTCCCCATATTTCTCTGTTGACTGTAAATATATCAAAATTAATTTCTGTAACATCAGTCACTTCAGTTGCCTTAGGGGATTCGCTTTTCAAGTCTTTGTTCACAGTAGTCCCCTTCTCTATCAGTGCAACAAGTAAGAACTGCATTTTCTACTTTTGCTTTGAAGAAAATGGAGGCAGGATAAAACGCACACTTACTTAGATCTCTTGGGGCAAAAGCCTTAGATTTTTCAGATGATCTACAGTAAATACCACCTCCACGTCCTTGGGCCACAGAGACTTGGCTTGAATCTTCTGCAGGCACTATCCGGCCCCAGTTTGCGGTGCGTGACATCAGTATTTTAGTACTTGGTTTCTTGGATTTGCCAGACCGCCTTGAAGAGGGCTTTTTAGGCTTTGAAGATTTGGGCTTCTTAGCTACGGTCATTGTTCACATCTGCGACAGAGACAGAAGTTCTGGTTGACGTAAGAATATCAAGAAGCATTCCAAGAAGAAAAGAGTAGCAGAAGTCCTGTCACTTAATCTCAAAGAAACAGCCTTAAGAACTAAATCGCTGGTATGAATGATTTAAAAAGAATCCCCAAACTAAACACACAAAGTGAAAATTTCCATCTAAACTCTATCAGTATTACTTTTCGCTTCTGCAGAACTAGTGGCTGATGCCATTTCTTTCCCTTCCGTAGGATTTTAATCCATTACAACTCTGGAGTCTTTTTAATATAAAAATGTAGAAGACATTCTCTGAGGGGAATCAGTTATTTATTGATTTCCGGAGTTGCGCAATTATCTGTTAATTAGTACCTATGATCTAATAGATAATTGTTGCAATTATCTATTGCTGACATGAGCAACGGAACACTATTACTTCACTGCCTGTGTTTTTCTGTTTCGTCTGCACAAAGGTACCCAGAACTCACTGCTACTTTTCTTCTGTCTTTCCAGGGCTCGCCCTCTACCTCACTGTCTACTGCACCAGTCATGAGGGGTTTGTTGTGATTCTATAATGAGCCTAGCTTTTAAATACACCTTTCATGGGCGTCACTTGGTGATAGCAAGTTAATTTCTGAGGGCTCCTCAGTCTACATCATGTGGTCGCTTTTTCCAGGTGAAAAAGCGGAGCCGTAAGTGGCAGTACACTAAAGCCCTAGCATGTTGAGATCCAAGAGGAGAGATGTTTGGCCCTCCTTTTCACTCCTGGGAACCATATACCTCAAAACCCACAGAGGATGGTCTATATCTCAGAGAAATCTTGGGAAAGGAGAGCATGAAGAGCATGTTTGCAAATTTATTTCTCCCTGGGCTTCTTCTGCTTCTCCAAGAAAGACGAGTTTCAATATAACTTTGGCAGCAGTACTTCTGCTGTTTTACTCCTACCACATTTAAAACTCCTACAACAAACTGAAAAGTTAGACTAAAAAGCAGCTCTTTCCGTTCTACTTTGTAAAGCTGCACGTTTTCCTCATGCAAAACAACAGGGGAATGTAAGCTAGAAACGGAAATGCTGAATGTAAAACAAAACAAAACAAACCTCAGCCCTCCAGGACAAAAGCCAATAACTGCTACAAAGTCCTTTTTAAAATGCTGATTAGGTTTCAAGGTGATACCGCTTTAAATAAGCATAGCTGTGTGTCCATAGGCAGAAGCTGAATAATGACAGGATGAACTTCTATACTTCATGTTTTGTTACTGTCTTACTGTAGCACACAGGGACTTGTTACCTTTAGGGAAACCACTAACCTCATGGAGCGTTTAAAACATAAGCTAGTTTGTTATACCAAAACGACGGAGAGAACAAAGCATAAAGTGCTTTCAGATTTCTAGCACGCCTTGATTGCTATCCATTAAACTTCAGACACGTTAAACAAAACACAGTAAATAAGAAAACTCCTAGTCCCACAGCTGGCAAATTGTGTGCAGAGGTTGTAATTAGAACTTTTTTTGCCTTGACGTTTTACATTTAAAATTGATTTTAAATCCATTCTATACACACTTTCCATTCCTGAAAAAACAATACGCAAACCTGACAAATGCATTTACATGAGAAATGAAGTCGTCCTTGTCCGATTGGAAGACTAAGGTGACAGCGCCTGGGCTCAGGGATAAGCTCTGATCTTCACCAGTGACAGCTCCTTTTGTAGGATTGAAAGGGAAAATGTTTCAGCAACACATTGGAAACATACTTAAGGGACGAGAAACAAAATCAAGACTGCAGTGAGAAGGAGAACAGAAAAACAATACTGGGGGGAAAGGAAAGGAAAGGAAAGGAAAGGAAAGGAAAGGAAAGGAAAGGAAAGGAAAGGAAAGGAAAGGAAAGGAAAGGAAAGGAAAGGAAAGGAAAGGAAAGGAAAGGAAAGGAAAGGAAAGGAAAGGAAAGGAAAGGAAAGGAAAGGAAAGGAAAGGAAAGGAAAGGAAAGGAAAGGAAAGGAAAGGAAAGGAAAGGAAAGGAAAGGAAAGGAAAGGAAAGGAGAAAAAAAGGGAAGGGAAGGGAAGGGAAGGGAAGGGAAGGGAAGGGAAGGGAAGGGAAGGGAAGGGAAGGGAAGGGAAGGGAAGGGAAGGGAAGGGAAGGGAAGGGAAGGGAAGGGAAGGGAAGGGAAGGGAAGGGAAGGGAAGGGAAGGGAAGGGAAGGGAAGGGAAGGGAAGGGAAGGGAAGGGAAGGGAAGGGAAGGGAAGGGAAGACCTTGATCTTTATACTGACCAATGAGATAAGCCTTACACATTTTTAAGTTTATTTTTGACAACTGATTGAGGTGTTACCAGGTATTAAGTACGATTCAAGAGCAAATATTAACACTACAAAGAAGAAATCCGATCCACCACCACTGTTTCAAAATACATCCATTTCTCATTTGGAGATGACGTCTCTCTGACAAGGTAGTAGAAAAACTGTAAATACCGATAGAGCTTCCTCTCCCGATGTTCCATATGCATACCGATGCTGTTCCTACACCTACGCTCTGAGCATAAATTTATGTTGACATGAGTGACAAGAGAGGGTGTTACTCCTCTCTTTGTTTGCCTTGAGAGACACACCTCTTGTCCATTGAAAAGTAAATTCAAGATTCCAGATCAGTTAAGACAGTTGCTATCCCCCCATTCAGAGTTCTGCAGCAGCACTCTTCAGATGTGTTTAGCAGTCTCTTTAGAAAATGTTATCACTTAGGACCTGTTTCTCAGTAGGTCCACGTTTGGCCTCCGCTTAGCAGAGAGTCAATCCCAGCTTAAGCTTTCGTACAAGAGCCCCTTCACGAAACGGAGTTGAACCCTGACATAACTGAGTTGAACCTTTAACCTTGAAGCTTCCTTAAAGAAGAAAGCAGCACCCAGGCCAGGAAATAGAAATTAATCGTCACTTTACCCTGAAATGCAGTGGGCTATTCTGTGCTGGCAGGATTGCTGCCGGGCTGGCCGACGAGGCGGCGGGCAGCTCCCCGGGGCCACAGGGCCTGGCACAGGGAGCCGCTGGCGGTCTCCAAGGTCCGGGAACAGCGGCAACAGCGGCAACAGCAGGGACAGAGGGGACAGCAGCGACAGCAGCAGCCACCTCAGCCGGGGCCGTCTCCACAACCGCCACAACGGCCTCGGAACGCCGCCGAACTCGGAGCTCCAGCGTGACGCCTTTTGAACCTGGCCGCGCTGCTCATGGCTAAAACCAGAGCGTTTCCTCCGGCGTGTGTTTACTGTCGGTGCCGGATCGGCCCTCACCCCGAGCTCTCCCTGCCGGGAGGGCTTTGGGGTTGGGGTTTCCCTCCCGCCGCCACCGCGGACAGGCCCCGCGCGCAAGGGGTCCGCGCTGGGGAGCAGCATCTCACCCACGGTGAGAGCCTGAGGGCACGACATGAAAAAGCCCCGACACGAAAAAGCCACGACATGCGGCCGAGGCGGCGGGGAGACGGCTCTGAGGGAGCTGCCACTTCGCCCTGCCGTCCTCCCCTCCCGGGCTGCCCCGCCGAGCCCCGTGCGCCTCAGGTGCTGCGCTGAGGGGGTGGCTGGCTACTGAGACAGCTGCCCAGGGCACTGCTCATGGCACCGAGCCTGACGGAGGTCAACAAGTGTTGAACAATGCTCTCAGACATCGGGTCTCACTTTGGGGTGGTCCTGTGTGGAGCCACCAGTTGGACTTGGTGATTATTGGGAGTCCTTTCCACCTTGGGATGTTCTCTGATTCTAGGTCAGCAATCCAGTAGCTGATGAGAAGTGTGGAGTCATTCAAAGGGAAGAGAGAACACAACACTTCTCATTTGCAGAAGCGGCTATTTGGTAACCAAACCGACGATTCCTTTGCTTCTAGAGCAACTAACAGCAGGGATCCGCTTTACAATAGAGGGAAAAGAGTCGTTGGCATGTCATGTGAAGTAAGCTTCAAATCCCAGAGGATGATTTTGTTGGAACTTTATTCAGCTGAAAACACAGAAGCCTTGCTTTTGCTTGTGTTAGTTACAGCTCCAGTTTACTTTGGTTGGGAGGGAAGGCATTCCAGGCTAATGTGCTGTACCTGTTCCTTCAGCTCATTGTCCATAAACGGAGGAGCAAACGAAATCAGTTTAATCTCCATTAAATGCAGCAGACAAAGCGGAGTAGAGGGTGATCTAGCACTTAATTTTTCCTGTAAGCAGGAAACCCAGAACTCAACAACAGTTTTCAAATCTTGTCCTGCAGTAAATGACCAGGTGAGTGAAGCTTGCATTTAGAGGATGTGCTCCTACAGTAGATGGAAATAGCTTTTCCTCTTCACAAGTGCAACTGAGTGGTGGACTGGCAGCTACGTGGTTAACTAGTTGTGCCAAAGGGGTTGTGTTGAATGCACAGAAAAATATGCAGGTCCCAACAGTAAAGGGTTGTCTGTAGGCATGACACTGAGTACAGATGTTGTCCGCAGGTTCGTGCAGAGTGCACCACGCCAATAAGCACCCAGAGTCGGAATGCACATGAAGGTCTTTTAATTATATAATTACTTATAGAACTCTGCAGAGTCAGGTACTTGGCCATCTTTCGCAAAGCAAGCACACCTCTGACTCAAATCGCCGTCATTTATACACAGGAAACTTGTGAAAACTCTCTCTTTGGCTCCTTTGGATTGGTTATTACAGCTCATCTAACTTATCTCCACTGAGCTTGTGCATTACAGAGGAATACCGGGGGGGAGGGGGAACAGGAGAGGGGGGACACACAACGAATCCCACATTAGCATAGATTAGCATTTTGACAGGTGTGATTTTTAATGTGCTAATGACCCTTAATGAGAAAAAGGTTACTATAGGTCAGTCTGGAGCTCGTGTTCTCCTTCCTGTTTTTTCCCTTTTAGCCCTTCTCTTCCTTGCTTCTGCTAGCTCAAGGCTACCTGTCTCTCTCCTTTATTTTCTCAGCTAAAAGACTGCACAAGCTACAGGCCTCCCTATTTGCTTCAACATTTCCTTGGTTTTGTTTTTTTTTTTTTTTTCCCAGCTCTGGGACGACACAGGTGTGGTTTGATATTTGCCAGTATAGCTAAAACTCACGCCAGTCTGCTCACGCACAATAAGTAGTAAGATTTAAGGACTGGTTTCATCGGCTTCTTCCATACTAACATCCTTCTTATGTTTTAGATATGCTGTAGTTAAATCAACACTAAGTTACTACTTGTGGAGTAATCGCCTTAAGCGACTAGGCATCATAAGCACACCTCCATCCCAAAAGCTACCCGCCTCCAAGGTGCAACCACCCCTCACTGAGCACGCCCTTGGAATTTCTCAGAGCCTGTACCTTTAAACGCAAGTGAGATCATTTCTACCAAGCACAACCAAGATATGCATGACTAGAGTCACTCAAGCTCCACCTTAAAGATAGAAAATAATATCAATTGCTTTAAGAGAAAGGGGATGTTAGGGAAGATACTATCAGGAAGGATTCCTTCTGACATCACTCGACAGGCTGAGCCTCTCACTCCCCCACCCCCACTCCATTGGGACGCCGTGGGGTAAGATCTGAACGCTTGCTTATACCAGGCGTCTCTGTGGAATCTTAGAAATCTGGAGAGTTTTGATGCTTTTTAATGTCTTAATACCTAGGCTGTGTGCCTGTGCATTTCATGCATGCTAGCTTGCTTTTGCAGACAGTGAATTTATCACTGACAATCCAAAGAACCTGTGTACCTGTCGCCGTAAGAAATTGCACTTAATTGCATTCTTCCTAGCTGTGAGAGTTCTCCTTGAACGCGACTAGAGCGAGGCCGTACTGCGTTGTTGGTGAGTCCGTGACCGTGATAGTTCAGCACCCTGAATCTGACGGGACCCGTGACGGTCAATTGGCTACACCCCTTAATGCGACACTACTAGAGGAAGAAGATGACAGGGCTTGCATGCACTGCATTAGGCTTTGCATGTGAAAACACCCCGAAATAATTTCACGTGCATTTAACGTTTTTAAAGGGAAAAAAACAGGAAGGTGTAGTCTCTCTGTAAGCTACAGCCCTACATAGTTAAGGCATCAGCATTCATTCCTTTGCTTGATAGCAAAGTATGAACATACAGAAGAGTTAAATATTTTCTTTGCATTCTTAAAGGCGATTTTTCAGACTTGGGCTTCAGTTGTTGGAGTTGAAGAGATCAGTAGACATCCTTACTTTTACGTTAAGACCAAAATCTTTATCTAAGATTGTGTTATCTAACGCAACTAAACTCCCACCCCCATATGTTTTTTTTGTAACTTCGGAACGATCTTGCTGCAGTCCTACTCCGATGGTCTTTCAGTAACATGCAGACTGCCGTGGCAGATTCTGTTACAGTGCTTTTCTATTGACAGTGTGCATAACACTCAAGGTAAAGCCCCTTAAGTGTTTCTTTGGACCCTGCTGCTTCTGTTAGTACTCATTTTTTCACAAACTTGTTGAACCTGAGCCGTGCCTACTGAGCCAACGAATGCTTTGATGACACAGTATTTTTTCAAAGCAGTTTTGCTTCTTGGAGCTACAGAAGCAGCTCTGGCTACGTGATAGGGAATTGTGCTGCATTGGCAAAACCAGACTTAGCTACAGACTTACAACACTTGCTAACTCGATCTATTTCAAATCTCATTTTAACTTTAAAGGACAATCAGTTTTGTGGCTCCTGTCTTACTAATTTGCCTTGTTTTGCATGGAAGGGCAGCCTGTGAATGTTTTGCTTTATTGCATGCTTCAAAAAAAAAGGCTGAGGAAGAGACTGGAGGAACCTTTTCTATTCTATGGACTTTCCCCCGAGAGGGTGGAATTGCAGGCTACTTGGATGAATGTTCGAATATGAGTAAGGGAGCAGACCTCAGCCAAAGGAGGTGGAATCCTTGCTTAATAGTAAGTATCAGTGTGGGGACATCTTTGCTTAACGGGAGCCATTTAAACTCTTCATAGAAACAAAATAAGCTGGACATCTTATGCTTGGAAAGCAGTATGGTTACACAGCTGCTAACATAATGACTTGAGTCTTCTGCTCTGCAACTTCAGGTTTTGTTTTCAAGCAGTGCATACATCAGTTTAAGCTTTGGACAAGGAGATTTGCAATGCAAATAGTGATAAACCAGAATCAGTGGCGCTGACGAGTGTAATGGTGAAATGCAGCAAATCAAGTATTCCTGGAGAAATGTGAGATTACAAAACTAGTAAGCCATGAAGCACTTTTGTTGTTGTTGTTGTTGTTGTTTTTTAAATCAATTCTTATATGCTGAAATAGCACCTTCAAGAAAATCTGTTTATCTAGCCAGGTAACGGTGTCTCCCTGTAAACATGAAGGAAATGCCAGGAGCAGCCATAACTCTTTGCTGTCAAAATAAAGAGCAAGTCGAGGCCAACATCATGCCATAGTGCAAAGGCTTGCTAAGAAAGATCATTCTAAGAGGTCTGCAAGAAAAGATGACTTACTTTGTCATAAGTTTGTCAAATAGAATGGACGAGTTAGTAGTCGAGTACTGACTGTGTCCGATTCTACAGCTGCGGCGCAGCTCCAAGTCCCTGTTTTCTCCGTGGACTCGTCTCACAGTTTTTGCACCAGCTCTACTCCTCAGTGTTCTGGTGACTGATACGCAGAAACAAAGGATTTTGAAACAGTGAAGATGGGATTCTCCTTATTTCACCGTTGCTCTTGTAAAATGGAAACAGACAAACAAAAAAGGCACCCTGAAGTGGATTGAGTTTTCTTTACATTTCAGATCAGAAGTTGTTGTCACAACCACTGCATTCCACTTCTTTATCGCTCTGCACGTTTAAACTGTCTACTTAAAACTGGGACCTGTAGGGAAATTTTTAAAGAGACTGAAAGCTAGCCAGACAAAAACAAACGTGCAACTTTTGTTCCATGCAGGAGGGAAATCTACTCCACTTATTTCTGTCTTGGAAAAGTGAGAACAATCAACACCTTTCTCTAAGGTGTTTTCACTCCATTCATGTCAAACTGTATCTAACAGTGCTCAAAACAAACACTATGACATTGCAAGCCTCTTCCTAAGAGGTGTATGTTTGATTACTCTGTTTATGCATGCAGCACTTCCATTTCCTGCATTATGATCTAACAGCTCAAGGAGGTAAGAATCGTTTCAAGAGAAACACCCAAACACCACATAACTCAAACTCGTGCTTTTTAGAAAAAAGCCTGCCCATTGTTTACCATACAGCACCCTTTGGCACAGGTTTGTTGCTTGCACTGTCATTAAAAGAGACAAGAGGACAAGGGGAAGGGAAGAGCTACACCACTGTGCTGGTAGGATCACAGCTAAGGTTTACTTTTGTGGTTGCCAGCTATAAAACTAAGTTTGAACTTATCAAGTATCGATTTACTTTGCACAATTAGAACAGTTTGCTTTGTGCCTACCAAGCTGCAATTTACACTGCTCCCTCCCCAAGGAATTCATAAAATCTCCTATTTGCACCTACCTCTCTTCACAGAAAAGTCACTGAGGAGTGAATTCAGATGACTACAGAAGGCTTTGGGGCCAAATGAAAGCGATGGAGTGACCAAGTGCCATCCTCTTCAGTAACCAGCGTAAATAGGTATCCCGGGGACTTACAGCCACTTACCTGTGTTATATTCTTTTTTTCGTTCCAATTTTGGCTTTCTCAACTGCCTACATTAAGAAAGAGGACAGGGCAGAGAAGGGAGAAAAGACTTGTTGTATTAGACCCATCAAGGATGGGAAATTTCACCATGTTTACAAGCCAGTGCTCTATGGTATACAAAGAGAAGCCTGTAGGCCTCACGCAGGATCCAGATCCCAAGTCTGTTGCGTGCCATATACACGCGGTTCTGTATGTACCCACATTTCCTAGCTTGCTCATGTTGAATTCTCAAAATTATGAGCAATAGCACCCAAGTGGAAAAGATACATGTCCTGGTTTCAATTAGGACAGAGTTAGTTCTCCTCCTAGTAGTGGGTAGGTTGCTATGTTTTGGCTTAGAATGTGTGAAAGGATGTTTAGAAGAGTGCTGATACCACCCCGATGTTTCAATTGCTGCAGAGCAGTACTTACAACAAGCCAAGGACCTTTCGGTGTCTCACTGTCCTACTGGCGATCAGAATCGGCGCACAGCAACAGCTGCGAGGGGACAGACTCAGGATGGCTGACCCCAACTGGCCAAAGAATTCTATGCCTTATGGCAACACGCTGCACCATGGATAGGGCGGGGCAGCCGGGCTGCTAGGGGTTACGCTGGGCACTGGTCAGCGGGTAGTGAGCAACTGCATTGTACATCACTTGTTTTGTACACATTACTAGTAGCAGTACTATCATCATCATCATCATTATTATTTTCCTGTCTTAATAAACTGTCTTTATCTCAACTCGTGGGCTTCACTTTCCCATTTCTCTCCCCCATTCCAGAGAGGGAGGTGGGAGGGTTGCAGAAGGGCTGTGTGGTGTTTAGCTGCCGGCCGGGTTAAACCACAAGAACACCTCAAAGGGGTTGGGAAAAAAAAAACAGTTTTTTTTAGAAAAGCGGGAGATTTTCACTGAGAAGAGGGACTCTAGTTTTAAGGTACTGGTACACCATCAGCATGCTCATAGGCCTCTGCTGATTTTAGCCGGAGGTTTATCAGGCCACAACTCACTGCACATGCTTTCTCTCTTGCTTTTCAATCTACAAATCGAACAGAGATTGAACATATAGAAATACAGTACCTTGAAAAGCATCTCCTCTTGACATTTCCCCTCAGTATCGCCATACTTTCTTCAAAGCTGGAGACTGAACACCGCAGGATGCTTTTGCTCATTGATCTTAAACGGTGTCCGTTGAAACATTCAATACTGGGAGAAGAATAATCCTAGGGAAAGAAGGAAACAAGAATATATTTATGTGAACCACGTAGATTCAGATAAAGAAATTCTGCCTCACGCAAGTTTAATTGACCCTCCTGACTTGGTAGTGGGGCAACTAATGGCAGGCAGACACTGAAACGCTGCTGTGCTCAAGAAAAACCTGGAGAGAAAAAAAAAAAAAAAAAAAAAAAAAAAAAGCTTTCAAAACTAAAGCTTCCCTCTCCCCACCATTTTCTTGTGGATAACTTAAGCTTAATATCCTTGGCAAAAAGATATTGCAGCAAAACCTTTCACATAAACTTAGTGTTTCGTGAAAAACAACAACAAAAACTTTAAATTCAATTGGAATTTTTTTCAATAAATTCAATTGGAATTTAAATTCAAAACTTTAAATTCAATTGAATTTAAATTAAAAAAACTAAACTAATTAATTTAAATTAAAAAAAATTAAATTCAATTGACTGTTCAGAGGAACAGTCAAGCTTGACATTATACATCCTAGAATTAAAATCTAGTTTGAGTTTTTCTCCCATCTCCAGACCTTGATAAAGATGCTTATTAGGAGCTCTGTCAAAAAAAGTGTAAGGCTTGTTATATCAAAGCTTTGAACCCTTCTTACTGCCCTTGACCTTCTTCACATTGCTGCTCCTACAAGGGTGAGTACTATCATTTTTAGTATGGGAGGGAAGCTGTGATATTCTTGAGTGGGGGGTCGTTCTGTTTACAAAATGAAGTTCCAGTAAGAGTACATCAAATGAACCAACTTTCTTTGAACTTTAATTCATCGCTATATTGAATGAATGACCTCTGGATTTCTCTCTCCCATTTGGAAGTCAATTTGAAAACAAACTACCTCTGCCATAAAGAGCCAGGCATCAGAGACACCTGTTGCGCCTCAAGAACAGAGAAGGTATTAACGACAAGAGCAGCTGAATAAAATGCAACTTGCCATTAGAAATGGGTGTACTGGCATCTACAGGTGCCGCTGGCATCTCCTCATTTTCATTACTCTCTTCATCTGGTTTCTCGTCTTCAGTAGCAGGGTTCTGCTGTGGTGACTTGGAGCTGTCGCATGGAGCACACGCTGCAGAGGTGCGACCTTGCAAGAAAGAATAGATACCAAAGATCTTCGTCGTGCATTTTCAGTTACAAATGCAGAGACAAGTCTTCAAATCCTTAGCGTTAAACCACGTACCTCTTTTCTCACGAGATTCTTTAATTTGTTCACAAAGTCGTCCAAACTCTGTATCCATTTCGTTCCTCACCATTGAATATGCAGTGTCTTGCAAAACATAGGCGCTGTGACGATCTGAAATTTTACAGACTTTAACTGAATGTTGTCTACCAACCAATGAAACTGTTTTGATCACAGAAAAAAATTGCTTTCTTCACAGGTTGGTTCCGAAAGGTTCTCTCAGTGAATATTTTCAGCATAACAACATCGAAGTTAATTAAAACAAAAGCACTAGTTCCTTGGGAACACTTATATCACAATTCCATGCCCAAGTAGCAAAATGATAAAATATTTACAGTCTGGACGTCCAAAATCATCTAATCCATCCGAAGTCTATTGTCCGCACACAGCATTTCTCCATCTATACATTTGACAGATTTTTTAAACTAGGGCTAAAAAGCACATCCTCACCTGTAGATCTTTGATCCGGGTAGTACTCTAAGGCATTGTTACAGATTAGATCGATGTCCTTCAGCTAGTCTCCTGCAGCGAGGTACTGGCACGAGTCAATTTGAGTCAGAACTGTTGAAAGATCCATCGGCTCTTTAATCCTTGTGGCATAGTCAGGTACCTGCAGATCAAATACAAGCATTCAGAGGTTTTCATAACCTTGCACACTGTCTACCAAAATTATTCTGAAAACTTTAAATAAACGACTTCCTAAAAACCCTGAACATTTGCGATGCATCAGAAGTTGCTGAAATTAACCAGTTTGCTTCTCAAAAATGGAAGGGCTCTTTCATTTTTCATTAGAGCGGCTAGGAGAGGACAACAAGAAGTAGGGAGGTCAGAAGCACATGCATGGTAGAGAAGAAACACTGAGGGTGGGAGATTCATTTCACTTTGCTTCAGAAAATCACAACAGTGAAAGCTGAGCAAGCCATCCGGCATTCTCTTCGTTGTCGACATTGAGGAAAAGGTGCATGAATTGCACCTGTGAAGCACCTATTGCAGGCATCTACTTTAGAATGAGATAACTGGGCCCTGAGGTGCTCATTTCTTCCCTCAGACCAGAAGAGGAGACTAATGACCAGTTCAGATGAGGACATATGTATCTGTCTAGATTTTTCACAGCTCAAGAACCTAGGAGAAAAGGGGAAGAAAAGCCAGTGAATGCCCACAAGAAGAGGACTTTGCTGATCCGCAGGTATATTCAAGTTACATCTGTCTTTGAAATATACGCCCCTAGTTTAGGCTTATCTCATAAATTAAGGAGAAAAAGGCATCTAAGCAGCCAATTGGAGGAAAAAGAAAACACACTGCACTTATGGTTGATTCCTATTGAGGAGTTCCAGATGAAACAGAGAACAGGATCTCAAAACTTATTTTTACAAACTGCTGCTCTTATTCCTGTTCCCACAGGAACTGACAGTCCAATAAAGGGCTTCAGACTTCATTAAAGTAGTCCTGTAAATACTGTTTGTAATTATAAGGAAAGATCTCTGTGCTTTTCAGTGCTGTGACACGCCTACATATCAAAGCCTTTTCACGAGCAAACTGTGTTGGCATTTGGACTGGCTTTTTAGAATGAAACCAGGGCTTTCAGCGAATAATCCCATAAGAGACATTTGAGAGTCAGCAGAAGTAAAAGCACTGCCTCTGCTTCTTGCAAAATCCTTACAGTGCAGCCCTAAAAACGAAGTTGAACCTCACCCAAAACGCTGAGAAATACGAACACTGAGAAGTTACAGACACACACAGATCAGCACTACTTTACCTTCTGTGGGTCAACGGGCTTTGCAAATTCCCTGAAACGTCTGTCAGTGGCAAGTCTGTGAGTAACGTCCCTCAAGAAAATTCTAAGGTCACGCAAGGTATCCTCCTCTTCCTCCTCCAACATCCCTACTTTTGTGGGGATCATTCTTGTGGCTTCTGAGGCTCAGCTGGTGGTGCTACAGGCACGACTTCCAATGTCCAATCAACTTCAATTAATCAGGAAAAATTAGCCAATTTACAGTACTCAAATACAAGCATATGACAAATTACTGACAGAAAATGACCACCAAAGCAAAGCCCAACGAGCTAGTAACTTCGATAGGAAAGTTTTAGATGTACTTCTCATATCCTCCTCACCTCTTTTCTTTACAGGAGGCTTAGCCACTTCATTTAGAATTAGGTCCTCAAAAAAAGATGCTCTCTCTGCCCTACCAGGCAACTCAATATTGCACACTTCTCCAAATTCCTTATTAAATAATTTTTGGATCTAAAGCAGAAGGACGAGAGACATTTCAGATTTAAGGCCACAAAAAACTCATCTTCTATTCCAAAAAGACGAGTACCTTTTCAAATTAATAATAACCTGAAGAACACAAACTGAAAAAAGTTATCTTCCTGGCCTTAAAAGGCTACATTTTCAAAGGCTGGCACAGCAAATTCAAATATCACCTTTAAGAATCACCTATAGAATTAATGCTCGCTGAAGGGATTGTACGCTACACTGATAAAGTAATGGCTTTCACCACATCCAACAGCGCCTCCTTTGTATTTACTTGCCTTGCTGCAGCCTTTACTTAGAACCTTTATGGCTATCGAGGGAAGAGAAAGGCTTCAGCAGACAAGTGAGGGCTTTTTGCTGAGTTTTTATTTCTCTCCCAAAAGGTGTCTGAAGTAGCTAGTACCTCTACGTCTTCCTCCATTTTCAAGTTCTAGTATTAAAAGGTAGGTAAGGAATTTCACTACTTATTTTAGAAGGAATTTACAGCCTGTACAAAAACTTCTGTGGGAACTCAAGCACTTTCAAAGCAGTTGATAATAAACACGTCTAGGTAAGACCCGTTCTCTTCCCCCAATGACTGAGACCAAATCATCAGAATGACAACAGCGTGGTCCTGTTTTGGGCACCTTCCCTTAATGTAAACTCTCAGAAGTCAATGAAGTTCTGCACGTACTTTTACTACAGTTTATTTAGGAATACAACTAGAATTCGATTCCAAAGTTACTTTAGCAGAAATTGGAACTCAGCTTTCCAGCTTGGAAAGCTTTGGCCTATATGAAGAAAGAAACTGATTTATTTATTTATTTTTTTTAATCAAAGTGTTTCAATTCTCTACTAAATCGCATTATTAGCAGTTTACCCAACATAGCATGGAATGGCAGACTGTCAGAAGAAATCTCTTCAGTAAGAACATCCTCTTGTCATTTCAAGCACTTCATATTCTTGACTGAACCACTTTGTAGCCACCAGAATTATTGTATTAATTTATTATTTGCATGTGTGAGAAGGGGGTGAAAGTCACTTGCTTGACTCAGAAAAAACCTGAAGCAGATGCTTTCACAGTATTCTTTTTCTCTAAGCAAATTTTAAGTGATTTGTTAGGGTGCCTGAGTAATAACAGCATGCATTTAAGAAAGCACAGCATTTTGATGCTGAAAGCATATATAAATTACAAGACACTGAAGAAATAGTAAGAAAAGTATTGACAAATACCTCTTCTGGGAGATCTGAGTGACGTACATCAGACGTAGCAAGCAGCAAAACTGGCGAAAATGCTGGAATGTTACGTAGTAGAGTTAGAAAAGTAAGTTTCAAGGCAGGTCCAGCGTTGTCCCACCATAAATGGATATCTGGGACATAAATTGTGCTTGGTGCTGTCTTCTGAGCATTTCGGATCAGCTAGTGAAAAGGAAAGCTTGCGTAAGAAAACTAAAACACGTACAAGAACCTCTTAATACATAGCTACATAGCCATCTGACTGCCCCATGAAATGAAACTGCGTGAACAGAGTGGCAAGCATCCTTTCACATAAGGAATTTCTCTGTGCACCCTTTCAGATTATCAGTACTCGGAGAACTCTAGTCAGAAGATGGGAAGGATATATTCAGGCAGTGGCTAGACACCGTAGCTATATGGCCACAGCCACAATCATCGCATAACAAAGAAAGGAAATGTCCCTCTTAAGGGACACATCAGTATTCAGTCGTGTAACATGTCTGTCCTTACTTGTATGGCTCTCAAATGTTTCCACGAAAAGTAAAAATATTTTAAGGTAGTGATGCCAAACAAGAAAATGGATTTCCTGCCTAAAAGTAAAAACACCAAATCTGTTCATTTTTTCTAGTTAAAACCACATCACCGTGCAAATGAAGTGTTTTCTGAATGTTAATGCTTTTATTGCACATACTGCAACAGCACAAGTTGTGTACGTCCGTGCGAAAACAAAATAAACAGAAGCCCCAAACCTTGGTTGCCTTACTAATATAATTTAGAAGAAGGCTACAAAAAGTAGCCGACATGCAGTCTGATACAGAGCCATCTACTGGGAGCACACAGTCTTAGGAGGCAATGAGAACTACTTTCTGGATCCCAGTGACATGAGCAGCATTTCTTTCCACAAAGAGATGTTCATTAGCAACACCGCCCAGCTTCCTGAGCTGCTAGCAACAGCCTCACTGTAAAACTGGGTATGGAAAATGTCGACATGTACAACATCCAGATTGTTTGTGGTGCTGTCTAAAACAAAAGGGGATTTTCAGACAGAAGCAAACATCCCAGCACATTAAAACAAGGCCACCTCCATTACCAATGAATTTTGTTCACCTTACTTGCAACTCCATTGATCCTTTACATACAGTCAGTGAATCCGATGAGAAGAAAAAGAAAAAAGGTACCTGTCCGCAGATTTCTTCTGGCGATGCAACGTTTGTAAGCAGAACAGAAAGGTCCAGGGTGTGAACGGGAAACTTCTCCAAAGCATGCAACACCGCGGGTGCCACGTAAGAAACCTGGCTGTACCCTTCTTTTCCTACTATTAGCAGACGGGGCTGGCATGATGTTGGTTCACAGAAAGCACTCCTAGAACAGGAGTTAAGAAAACAAGTTTATAAATGAGGTGCTGAATAGACACACAGATGTTCCAAGTAATTTTCCTATAGACTTTCTCTTCCCTCCCCAAATAATTCAAATGGCAGCGGTACATTAAATACATGTAAGATTTCCAGTTAAGTTATTCAGTCATTCCAATTGTTTCACCTTCTTCCCTTGTGTTTCCTATTCTTTACTAAACCAAGACTGCAAATTAATATCCCTGCAATCTTGCTTTACTTTATTATAAATTTATTATTTATTATATATTTATTATTTACTTTATTATAAATTTATTTTTATTTAAAAATAAATTGGTGAGGAGCATTTGTTTCCCCACTACAATCAGGCTGTACCTTTGCTGGCTTAAATCAAAGATGCTAGAGACTTAGCCTTGCTCTAAAGCACAGAAAATCTTCTGGACAGCACAGCAATAGAAACTGAGAAAAATAACTGATCCAGCTGTGACAACATGATCTAACTTTCCAACTGTGGGCTTGCATGACTTCCATACTAAAATATCACAAGATTAACACAACTTGGTGGCTTAACAAATAAAGACACCATTCAATTTTTTCTCAAGGTGTTTTAACAAGCCCTTTCTCGGTTTTCTTTCTGCTACATAATTCACTACTGGTTTAACAATCCTGGAAAACAGAAGGGCAAAAGGTGGCAACACAAACCCATAAAGCTGGGGTATTTTTAGCTAAAAGGACAGACAGCACATTTATGTGGTCTTGAGTCTTTCAAAGAATGCCATGGATTAAGTCAACGTGTTCTGGTAGTCTACGGATCACTTTGGCTTACGAAGAGAAGCCTGGGCTTTTCAATTTGGTCATTCAGAGCAACTTCATTACAACTTTAGTCCCTCCACCCTTTCTTCTTGTGAATACCAAGCACCCCTTCAACACACAAACTTGATGTTGCCCCTTCGTCTACCACCCCTCGCACTTTTAACAGCTGGAACTGTTTACAAAGACTCAGCAGACCTGAGAATTTAAACGTAACAGGGATCTATCTTTCTTTACCTGCTGAAACAGAGGCATTTTTTCTCTGGTCCGTTAGGCATTCCATCTTTTAATTCATCTCCAGAAACCAAGGATGCAACGTCATCACTGTCAAACATATCATCTTGTAAAATAGGATTGAAATGCTCTGAAAGGCAAAAGAGGTTTGTTAACTTTCCTGAATAGCCTTGGTCTCTTTCTCTTCCATTAATACAGCTTCTAAATCAGTGCCAAAACCCTTTCTTCATTTGAGAGCACACACTGAAAGCTATTTCCTAGAGTTCAGCCCACCACAGATCTAAGGAGATGGCACAAGGCCCTACAAAGCTGTACTAAGTCCCACTGATGTGTACGTGTAAGGTACGCTACTCTTGGTGATTTTTTTCTCCCCCTTAGAATAAAGAAGATTACGAACAATTTCTGCAGTTGCTAAATAGCTAAAATAAAACAAAAACAAACAAGACCATTTCTTTCTGGAGGAGGTTCCCACAATGAAAGCACGGGGATAAAGGATGTGATGGCCACAGAATTCCATTCATCTAGTAAATATCAATGCTAATTGATCTCACGTGTATAGTACGATCCACAAACATTTAAATTAGGAGACTGGTTAAAAATGATGATAGCTAAAACAATATTTAGCTTAGACCAGTTACACTTGTATCCTGGTCCTGACATTCTTCAGAAAGGAATTAGAAACATTGACCTAGAAATGCTTCCCCTCCAAAGATCTGAGTTTTGATTTTTTAAAGAAAAATAGGTGCCTTATACTTCAAACCTCAAGTCAACCTCTACAAATGCTAATTATCTTAGCTGCCGTCAGAAGCAGGATGCTTCAGTAGAGAACGCATCATCCTTTACTGTGTATTGAGTCATTCAGAGCTTCCATTTGGCATTTCAGTTTCAAATCCACAATAAAACCTATGCGTTGTATTCCAGACTTGCCCAAAAAAAAGACATGCACATGGAAATAATAAAATTCTACCACCATTATGTCTGAAAGGTTTAAGTTGATTGCACAAACCGCAAGTTTTTGCTTTAGCAGAATTATAAAGAAGTGGATGCTGTGGTTATACCTTGCTGTCGGTCCTTCTTTAGCGCAAGCTGTGCATGCGGGAAGATCTTCTGCACAACTTGTAAAATATTCTCTACTGATCTTTTAAAAAGTGGCTTGAAAATGGGTGATAGTGCTTATACGGGTGAAGCCTTGATCCGGTTTGAAGCTGGAACAACCTTCTTCATAGCCATGAAAAAGTCCTTTGCTTTTATTTTAATAGAATTAACGTCTAGTAGCAACTTCTCCCTACTTGCATAAATCTGAGGATAGCATCGGCGTAGAGAGCACAGCGCAGCTTCAGTACATAAAGATTTGATATCTGCACCACAGTATCCTAACAAACAAAAATCAAACGTTACATCGGTCAAGGCCCAGGTTTACAACATGCAACATTTAAAGAATTTGTAATGCCAAAACCAAACAGCTTAACAGGGAATTCAAAGTGCTACCGCTCTTCAGGGAAGTTTCATGTTGCTCACTGCCTGATATCCTGCGCTTATGCAGCTGAAGCAGACTCCTCATCAAAAACTATACTCTCGAGGAAGATGCCCCAGAACCATTTAATGTTCTCAGACAACAAGAGGAACGATAACAAAGAGTAAATAGATGAAAGCATCTCACTCAGATTGCTATGAAGGTGTGCCAGCTGCCTTGTTGACTAGTTGTGCAGCAAGGCACAAGAGCATGGGTACTGCCTGGTACAAGCTAAGGTTCTTTACAACTTGGTCACAAGCAAGAATCCGTTTCTGTTTCAGTCTTACCAATGCATTTCTCAGCTAGTTCATCATGCAACATGTCCGGTGGCTGAGGGGTCCAGTCACAAGTATGAATCTTGAAAATTTCTTTTCTAGCCTGGAAGCAAAATCATTGCATTTTAGCTTGTCCCAAGTTTTCCTTAAAAATACCAACAAGAAACAAACAAACCAAAAGGCAAACAAACAGACAAAAAAAAAAACAGTCCTCCCTCAAAACCCCTCATCTATTAATACACTTTTCTTACTTGCTCAACTTTCAAGTATTTTACAGTTATTTAATATACACTCTGCATTTTCAACCAGGAAATTGAATATTTCTTATTTGTTATACTGAACTTTTTATAGGAACCTACAATGAAAGAAAAGGCATTTATAGCTTCAATAACAAGTTTCCAAACTACGAGACCTAAGGACCCAGAGGAAAATACTGTAATGAAAAATTTATCCAGAAACATTTCTTTGCTGTCCAAAAAACTTCTCTAAAACTTAGCAAGCTTTCATTGGGACAGTCTCATTACTTCATCACATTTGCTTTCCAGTCAGTAAATTCACAGAAAGCACTTCTGGCACAATGCTTCCAATTGCTACAATTACTATAAAGAAGAAAAGAATTATGACTCAAACTACTACCACTGATCCGGGGCACAATCAAATGCAAACACGTCCCCTGTTCACTCATAAGTGAAGGATTGAGACCAAAAACACAACTTCATGATGAAAGCGCCCAAGTGGACTAAATAATTAAGCAAACAGGTACAACTTTGGGAATGAAAGGTTTGATTATAGAACTAACTACTTGGTGGTATCATCCTGACCATATATATCCTGTACTAGATTTGCCCTCCATGGAACAACGCAGTGTCTCCACGTGTCACTCTTTTGTTCAAGTTGTCAATTATTTTTTTTTTCCTATAAAGTTGGACTTTGCCATGGTAGCACTAACGTTGAATTTAAGTTCTCACCTCTTAATTTGGCAAGTTGAAGAGGAAGTGTCTGCCAAAGCGTCCTGGTCTTCGTAAAGCAGGATCTATAGAATCCAGTCTGTTGGTAGCTCCGATTACCACGATCTCCCCTCTGTTATCTATGCCATCCATAAGCGTCTGAAGAGTTGCAACAATGGAACTAATAGAAAAATATAATTTTTACTTACTGGTTCAGTAAATTTTGTTACATTCCACATGACTTTTTTGATGCCGGAATAACCTTCTTCCTAGTGGTCATTCAAAACTGGGAAAAAAATAGTCTACCAAGTCGGGGTTTTTTTGATTTGATAATCAATCTGCAGACTGTTAAGTCATCAAGCACTTCAAGACTGTTTGAAATAATCTCTACGTTAATATAAAAGGAGTACTGCACACTTCTGCTCAGGAAGAAAATCACGGAAAATGTCAACTTTGATTTTAGATGTTGAATTTGTTGCAGTGAGATCTTCCTCATCGCACGATTCTATTTGGATTTAAACCATATTATCTATGGAGAGACCAAGATTAGGACAAGAACAGCACAGAGTTCAGCATGAAGCCAATCAGGAGCTCAAGTTTGTATTCTTTGTATTCAACTTTACCCTTCTCTTGCTGGAAGGACCTGCTTTTTGACTCTCCTTCTCTTCACTAGGAGCATGCTCCCTCTTGCATTCGTAATGCTCTTTCTCAGTGGTTTTAGTCTTGTCCTTTGTATCTTGGCATCTCTCTGTAACAGCTGAGGAGGAAAGGTTTTTAGAGCTACATTCAGTGTCAGACTCGAGAGAGGAAGTATGCCGCAATTTCTCACCAGGCTCACAAGACTCTTTGCCGGACAAAACGGTTTCTTTTGAAATGAGGTCACGTTCTTTTGATCTTCTTGCTTTCTCCTTGTCTCCACGGTCATCACATTGGTACTGGGCGAGGTATTCAACATTCCCAGGAGATTTCGGAGGGTCCACGACACTGCACAAAATAAAATCACATTTCTCACTTCTGCTGAAGGACATGAATATTAAGAGTAAAACCTTCCAACGTCGAACAAACAAACAAAAACCTCTGAACTACAGGAACCCTCGCAAAGATATGCCATTTAGAAACCTCTCCTGTGATTAGGACACCTTCTTCAGCTCCCAGAGAAAGTGCTTTTTCCCCTCTTGCTTCTGAAGCCATTGCACTAAAAAAGCAAACGCATCTGTCTCCCTCCACATGCTGCTCTGAATAAGAGCCAGAATATTCAAAGCCACTCTATTTGTTCTCCCCACATAGCCGAAAAAACACCAGTTGAAAGAGTTTTCTACCTCTCTCCACGAATTTACATCCACATATCCTATGACTGCAAAAATAGAAGGCGGGGCTCAGGAGAAACAGCCAGTGCTGGAAATGAAAAAAAGCAGCTTGTTTCTTCAGAGTCTTAAGCCTATGCTACTAGGAACAAAACAAAACAAAACAAAACAAGAGGAGAGGAGAACAACAGCGGGAAATTTACCTATTCTCCAGGTGTTCAATTGCAAAGCCTCCTCTGGAGGATCAACAGTTGTGAATTCAGTGTGCTTAGGAGAAATCAGATCTACATCTGAACCACAACTATTTCAGTAGTATCACGAACTTCTGTTACTCTGAAGAAGCAGTCAGCACCGTTTCTATGTTAGGAAAGAGCTGAACAGAGTCTGTTATTCACATCAAGTAGTCAGGCAGGTTTCTTTAGGAAGGCTGGGTTTCACTAGAACATTACTAGCCTGTAAGCCTCATGGCATCACCTTCCATCTTGACTGCTGAACCTCCTTGCTCCCTACTATCTTCTTTGCCAAGATACAGCTGTTCACATTTACTTTTCCTACTTGGCTGGACTGAATTTAAGAAGATCTTGCATCTAAGAAAGGGAACAAAAGCTGCTGCCCAGCAGCGTCTGGCTCAGGGAGGAGTGAGAAAGCTCTGTGCAGCCCCCAAGGTCCATGCAGCAGGAGGCAGGAGGTGCTCCAGGCTCACAGCAGCAGTTCCCCTGCGGCCTGTGCAGGGAGAGGCCCCTGGTGGAGCAGGCTGTCCCCCTGCAGCCCATGGGTCCCCCGTGGAGCAGATCTCCACGCTGCAGCCCCCCTGTGGCTGGAGGAGCCCCCGGTGGAGCAGGTGGCTGTGGCCTGGAGGAGGCCGCGGCCTGTGGAGAGCCCCCTCAGGAGCAGGCCCCGGGCTGGACTGGAACAGGCTGTGCTGAGCCTGCTTTGCCCGTGACGCTCCTTGTGGAGTGATCTCCCTGTCCTTCTGGCAGCCCTTGAGCCCTTGCCAGCCTCTTTTCTCCCCTTGGCGTTGGAGGAGGGGCAGGGAGAGAGCGCTTGTGCTGGAGCTCAGCTGCCCAGCTGAGGAAAACCACCACGGCTCTGTCTTGCCGCTGCTGCAGCACGCTGGTAGCAGCCAGCACCGTCTGTTCTTCGAGCCTCAGCAAGCCCACAGCATCTTCCGTGAAGGGATCCCGTTCCTTCACGCCTGACAGGCGCCGCCTCCAGAGGCTGAGGGCTTGTGCCCCGTTTGCAAGCGCTTTCTCAGTGCCCCCTTCCCCAGAGACGGATCCCAGCTGCTTGGCTTCACTGCCCTCTGCTGCCAGGCTCCCGCAGCTGCTATCCCAGCAGCGCAGCGAACATGCGGATAGAAGGCTGCATCATCGTGAGTATCCGCACGTCCCCATGTTACATCTTTCATTTCCCTCATTCACAATCGTGTTTTTTGGTCAAGAAAAGTTATCACAAGGAAAAAAAGAATTGTATTCTCTAATAAGTAGTCTTTGTTGTCCGGCCAGGATCAGTAAAAATCCCTGCTCGCCGGTAACTAGAGCCCTTCATAGACCAGCGGGGGGCAGGGGAAAGGCCTCCTGCCCGGCCGGGCTCCCCTCTGCTGCCCTGAGGGGGAGCAGGCCGTGTCGGAGGCCCTGTGGGTCGGGGTGCCCTTAGGGGAGGGGGGGAGGTGAAGGCCGCAGGGCCTGGAGGCAGGGCTGGGGGCTGGGGTGTTCCCTCCCCCTGTATCAGCCCCTTCTGGGCCCTGTGAGACGCGGAGCTGCTGCCCGGGGTTAGGCCCAAGGTCTCCTGTCAGGCCCGGGGCCGCCCTTCCCCTCGCCCTGCCCTTCCCTCCCGCTCCTGAGCCCTTCCTCAGGCCTTGCTGGGCCCTCTGTCCGGCTGTCTGTCTGTCCGTCCATCTGACCCTCTGGCCATCTGTCCCACCACCCTGCCCCGTCCCTGCCCTCTCCCTAAGGAAGCAAAGAGTCCCCGGGCTGCCTTCATGGGGGGGGTGGGGGGCAGAGGGGAGGTTCTGCTGAGAAAAAAATGAAAGATTTCCCCCTTAACGGGCACCTTGCGAGTTCTTTCGAGTTCCAACCTTCTGCCTTCCTTCCGTAGCAGTGCCTCTAAGGGGTGCGCTGTAAGGCAGCCCTCATCTGGCGCGTTGCTCCTCTGTTCCCCCAAGGAACTGCCTTCAGGATCTGACTAACTCTGGATGCACCCGGTTGTCGCCTTAATTTCTCCTTTAGCTTGCTGAAAACAAGCCGGTTGGGTGACCTTTTGCGTTTCTCGCTTAAAATTTGGATCGAGGAGGTCTGTGTTTCCTTACGCTGATGTCCACGCTGAAGGTGCAGAAGGGTTCCGTGCTGTTGCTTGGGTCAGCCTTGTTGCCAGGTTCGGAATGTTTAGCCTACCGGTGCTTCAGTGCTGTTGGGCTGCACTCAGAGTGTGAGCTCTGGGCGTTATTTCTCAAATACTGCGTTATTTGAGCGTACAGACCCGAGATATTCTGCGGAGAGGTGATTTAAGGCACGTCAGAACCACCGCTGCGGCGTGTGCCAGCGTCGGACGCCCGTTCGAGTGATCGGGCGGAGCAGGTGAGTTGAATTTGGTGCTGGGTGGCGAGGTGGTGTTGGGGGAAGAGCTAGGCTAAGGAGAGCTTCCTCTTGCTCTGCCCCTTCCCATCTCAAATGGCCGCTTCCTGGGGAGATGGGTTCGTTGGGAGGTTAACTACAACGTTACAGTGAGGATGAGGAATCATCTTTAGTCCCGTAGGTATTTGCTGCCAGGCCGCAGCGTTGATTTCAGAAATTGTATTTAAAAAAGGGAAAAGAAAGGAAAGATGTATTCTTTAACATACTCTCTTTTCTCGGAGAGTAGATGGAGGAGCTTCAGCAGTGCCCTTCCTCCGGAAACGATTCCCAGTGTCTGCTCAGACACTGAGGAGGAAAATGGAGGAGAGCCACCCGATAGAAATAAAGGAAAGAAGGGGTCATGGATTAAGGGAAAAGCACTACTTAAAAAATTGGTGCTCTCTAAAAACGGGTTAAGGGTTTGGGACCTGCAGGTGCTGCCTAGAGCTGTGTGCGTTGCAGTCGTGCCTGTTGCCACTGAGCAAAACGGGGAGAGCTGCTTTGTCGAACGCGGCGTGTTAAAGCACGTGCCACTGCCTGGAAGAAAAGCACGGACTTCCCTCGTGTGGGCCTTCTTCCCTAGCGATCTGTGGTTTACCTGATGGTTTCCCATAAGCTGAGAATGTTTAAAAGAAAAAAAAAAAAATAAATCAAAAACCAACACCAACGTTGAGAGTGGTGAAGCAGATCCTCACGTGTGGACTCAGAATCAGCGGTGACATCACCATGCGAAGCATTGTGTGCGCTTCGGGTTGGGGCTGCTGCGAGCCTCGCAGCGGGGAGGGAGAGCGGATCCGGGGTGCCTCTGTGTCATCCCTCTGCCCTGGTGGCTTCGTGAGCGCTGAGAGTTTGACTCCTGTGTTCCCAGCTTTCGCTTCCGCACCTGCGGTGTGGCAGAGCCAGCGAGCTGCTTGCTCAGCTGGAGGAGGAAGAGGAGTGACCTCAACATTGCCGAGGTAAAGCACAGTTACTGAAAAGATTTGGCAAAGATGTGGGTTGTACCAGCGCGGCTGCTGCAGCTGCAGCAGATCCTGGAGCATTGGAGAAGATAGAGAGGGGTTTCTTCATGAAAAGAATGCTGTTAAAAGTGTTTTCATGCCAGAAATTAGGATAAACGCCTCTGTTGTTTGACATCCTCTATTGAGCTGGCACATTGGCATTACAGCGTACCTGGCACGCTGTTTGTATTAAAAAAAAAAGGTATTTTATTCAGGGCAGGCCAGAAACCTGCCTTGGCACTTGCACATCGCAGCAATGCTTACAGACCCTGCATCCTGGCTGCCAGGCCAGGATCTAAATCCGATGGTGCTGTTGGTAAACTGAAGCTCAGGAAGCGCTTCTGGGTTTTTTTGTCCTTCCATGTGAATTTTTACCCTGTGAAGATGGTGTATGAAGCTATTTTCGTAACAACAAATAGGTTTAAAAGCAGTTTCAGTTTAACATCTACACGCTTGGGTGTTATCAACAGAGCTTTGTATACTGAGCTGGTGCTTGGTAGGAGAAAAACCATCAATCTTACCTGGGAAACCCGGACCCCCTCAGCTCCATACTGCTATGAGGAAACTCAGATGTAAGAACACACTTAAATAACACCTCACCAGAGCTGTTGTGCTCCTGACCACCAAAGGCACCTTTTTCCAACACCGTCGTTCTGGAAGTTGATGCAGCTGGTTCCATCCGTAACGTGTGACTGTACAGTGCTGTAAAAGAACTATTTTTTCACAGTTTTGGAGAAAGTGAAGCAGAGAAAACCACGCGTAACCACTGATACCTGGACCCCAAACTGCCACAGACTGACGGTGATGCCCACTGGATATCTCCTGATACCCTGCTGCCTTCTGACTGCTCCAGCAGAAGTCCCGTTTTAATTAGCCAGCAGGTCCCTCTGAGGGAGGGACTTTGCTAAAACTCCTGCCGTAGGAAGTATCCTACGGGAGCCAAGTTGCTAAACTGATGTGTGGTTTTCCCTTAACCCCCTCACCCCTGACTTTCCAGCTCCTGACGACACTGCCAACGTGTGCAGTGTCACCGTGTGCCAACTAGGTGCCAGCTGCCATGGTTTATATATTGTAAAATTAGTGATTTGGGACTCGTGAGCACTGAGGAGAGGCTAGCAATTGCTTAAGAGCTTTCCTTGTGTCGCTCTGGGGCAGGGAGATGGGTGAAACGTCTTAGGCTTGAAAGTGATTCCCTGCAGAGTGACGTGCTCAGATCTGCACAACAGATCTGTCGTTTTGGTCACCTTATTAGATCCCTGCTTGAGAGGTTGCTTGCAAGAATCGATTCCTCTTCACCTTGATGTGTCAAGCTAAAGACAAATCTGTGCCGAAGCACTGTTTGATCAGACGAGTGCCTCGGTTCAGGATTGTTCTTTGACAGCTACAGAAACAGCAGGACGATCAGCGCCTTGAGGAACAGATGAATTTGATCTTGAGGCTGTCGTAAAACAGGTCCCTGAAGTTTGAAGACTCTTCAAATAGTTTGGGCCAGCAAGGAGCAGCTGTACGTGGCGGCTGCGGTAACTCGGGGCTCCGAGTCTCAGAGAGCGTGGTGAAAGCTGGCTGCTGGAGGAAGCTGAGGCAGCGTTCAGCTCTAACCTTTGCCTTCTTGGCTGGCATCTTTGCACTCCTGCTGTCAGTGGGTGTTGAGTGTCCTTCCCGGCAGCCTCAGAACGTGCCCTCAGATGTAGGCAGCGTTTAGCAGCTAGAATTCCCTCAAATAGAAAGAGTACAAATGATGCGTTTTCTGCTTTTGCTTTGGAACTCTTAGCTTGAGGTTTTCCTGCAGGCCTTGAGGTTTCTTGCAGCAGCAGGGATGAGTTCTGTTAGCAAGAGGCTGTTCTGTGCTTCGACTGTGGGAAGATGAATGGTTACGTGTGCACCGTTAAATATAACTTGACACCTAGCACACCGCACTTGCAGCCTGTGGGGTGCTTTAACAAGCAGGTAAATCAGCAGAGGCTGTTTTGCAGCCGGGGTGATGCTGGGTGATTAAAAAGCAGGGGCAGAACAAGGAGTTTCTAGTGTTTGTTCTTGCTTGTCATCCGACTCTCCACTTCCGCTGTTCTTTAAAAAAACAAACAAACAAACAAACAAACAAAAAAAAAACAAGCAAGGGGTAAGCATCTTAATATCTTTATTATAAATGGAAGGCACAAAAGAGGCCAGCAAGAGAGACTGTCCAAGAGAAATGCTTTGTGCTTTATAAACAAACAAGGAAGTACCCTTAGGTGGGTGTGATAATCCTCCTCTAATGCGTTTTTGGGGTGCAAAAATAGATTTGTTCCTTTCTTGCTCTTCTCTGCAGGACAAAGGCAGAATAGGCACTGCAAAGTTCGACCAGGGAGGTCAGTTTGTTCCGTACTGAGAAAGACAAGCCTGTAAAACAAACTAGACAGATTTTCTTTGTACTATTCATCTTCCTTCAGCAAAGGCAAAGCTTATGACACTTGTTGGTGTGTATTTCCAGACCCCCAGCTACTGGCACTGTAGCGCATCTCTAATTCTTTGGTACAAAAGGTTCAAAATCTCTTAATGCAAAAATTTTACCAGCACCCTGGAGCAAAAAAAAGAAATCTAAAACCCTTACCAACTTCTATTACAGACCTGCTGAGTGCACCAGAGTTACTCATTTTTATTCAGGCTTTCAGGGGCAACTTCAGTTGGTTTAGTGCTTGGATTGCTCTGTTAGCAGATGTCAGTTTAAAAAAAAAAAAAGCTTTTGAGGTCCTTTTTAAAATGAGACTGCTTTTTTGGAATTTGGAATACTGCAAGGTATCGTTGGTTTTGCTTTCTTCCCATTCCTTAGACCAGATCCATTCAGATTCTGAACAGCGTTCCCGGTCTGTTCAGGAAAATGGAAGGCAACAAGCAAAATGATGAGCTCCTTGGGCAGTCAAAAGAGCTAAATCTGGAGAGTGTTTTGAGTCAAACTTCCATGCTAAGGAGCACCAGTAATTGTTAGAAGTAGCTGCAGAGGAACCTGCATGGCACTGGGTGTGTTTCTGAAGGTGCTAAAGGTCCGAAGTGACGATTCCTATCCATACTAAAGAAGAGAAGGAAACCTTGCACTTAACTACTGTTTTTATTCCCTTTGTCCAGCAGTCAAAAGCAGTAACTAATATGAGAACCCAACTTTTCCTCTCTTTATTTTAGATTTGGGAAAATTCCCTGCCAAAACAATATTTCCTGGAAAATTCACTAGTGTTTGTGTGAGTAAAAGCTTCCAACCTTTTATTATTAATTTGTAAGAACTATTTCATCCACTTTTGTCCAGAAGAGTCAGAAATAATTTGCACAGAAATGTGCAGCGTTTTATTGAAAGGATTCAGAATCACTCTAATTTGAACTGGTTGCAGGTTTTGTGACATTTAGTGTCTTTAAAAAAAAATAAATCAAAATTTCTGACTTCATATCAGAAAAAAAGAAAAAAAAATGCTTGTGGCGAAATAAAATCTGTTGCAGCTCTGCTCATCGAAAACTCATTGGCTGTTAAATTGGAACTAAGTCGTCTTCTCTAACCTTTCATGATCCTGCAGCAATGGATGATGATGGATATATGGATTAGGGAACAGCACGTGATGGCAAACCTGTGGTATTTGCTACAGCGCAGAAAGAAAAACCAAATTGCTTCCAAAAAATCAAAGTAATTCAAAATCCTTGGTATCATGCAGCCGTGCCACTGGCAAAGTGAGCATTCCCCTGCCTCTCAAAGCTTGCTGTACCCTTGATCTGCTGTCTTGCTGCTGTTAATTGATTGCAACTCTACGTGTCTGATCAGGGCTACGAGTTGTTCTCGATATGGAGATCATACAACATCTACTGTGCACGCTTGTGTGTATAGATATGTTTATCCTGTATGCATGTACATCCGTATGCATATTTGTGTGCTGGCCCCCAGATCCCTCATGTTACAAAGCATCGGCCTCGAAGGCATACTCATCAAAATCTTTTGTAGAGCCTCCATTTTTTTCTAGTTCCCTCAAAATGAGAGAATTTTTACGCGCTCTCTGTGTCGAAAAGGCAAAAATTCTGATTTTCACTGTCGCTCTAGCTAACTTTCTCTCACTCCCTCCTCGTGTGTGTATAAACACAGATGTGTGTATGCGTATGCACATCTGTGGATTTAGATGCACTGGTATGTTTTTTGCTGTACAGGTAATAAAGACGGGGAAAGGTTTTTGTGTTTTCTTAATAGGTGAAGAAATCTTGAAGACCAGAGATTGGAACATGCTGAATTTTAAATTAAAAAAAAAAAAAAAAGTTAAATTGTCCGGCTGTGGAAGATGGAGCCTCATTTTTGCAGCCACTTTGAATCACGAGTTCATCTCTAAATGCGCTGTTTTTTTTGTTTTTGTTTTGGTTTGGTTTTTGTTTTTTATTTTTTTGAAGAGCTAACTAACCCTGGCTGCATCCAGTCTGAGAGAGCATTCAAATGGACTTGCTTCCTCTCTTAGTTATAAGCTGTTTAAAAGCGCATCCTATGTTTGAATTGTGGATGAGAGGTTCCCTTGGCAAAGTGAGGAGGAAAATTCTTCCTACCCCTTTATTATTAATTCACGGATTCAGTCTTGGTTCGGCCTACAGGAGCAGTTAACTGGAAGCCTTTGAAGATCGATAACTTTGCTGAGGTTGTCCAGGTAGGTGAAATCGAAGACCCACAGGGCCTGGAACGTGCTGTTTAATGCGTCCTAACTGTGTTCTAGAGAAGTTATTTGTAGCCACAGTTGATTATTGACTTGCATGTATCATCAGGTGGTTTTTTAAGGAGTGACTCCGTTTTCAGGCTTCCAGATGTGCTCCAGGTCATATTATTGAGGACGTGGAAGAGAACGCTTGCTGACAAAGCTCCTGGCAGCTTTACAGAACTTTAATATTTAGTTAGTTCATGTAACAGCTGATTTCAAGGCTTTGCTCTCTTTGAGAGACTGATAACTTGATTTGATTAACTGAAGAAAGCTGGAAAAATGTCCGTTCGTCATTATTTTTCACTTGTTACTTTCTTTCGGGTTACTTTTAAAAAGAAGATTTCACTGATCACAAGCCAGTAGAAGACTTTCAGCCCAAGCAAGGGTGAAGACAGCTCTCTCCAAGAGCAGAGGAAGTCCCTGTGGAGAGAACCCGAGCTTGTTAGCAGAACTCGTCGGCATGTCTAAACAAGGAGACGATTGCTACTTCTATTTCTATTCTACCTGTAGCAAGGTATGGCTGGCTTTCCTTTGCTTTGCTTTTTTTCCCCCTTTTTTTCAGGAAGGAGTAGATTAGGAGGAGGAAGCACACTGGTCTTTGGTTAACTTGAGAACCAGATAGATTGTGAATTCAGTTGTAGCACCATTAGGCAGCAGCATGGCCATTTTTGAGGCTGTACTCTATTTTCCTTGTTGGTTTCCTTTTGGTTCCAGGGAGACAAATGTGCCTACCGCCACTGCGAAGCTGCTCTGGGCAATGAGACGGTCTGCAAGCTGTGGCAGGAGGGTCGTTGTTTCAGGAATGTCTGCCGATTCAGACACATGGAAATTGACGTGAGTGCCTAACAATGTGTTCTCAAAATAAATCCACAAAAGCATTTTTCAGTGCCGTAGGTGTACTGATTGTGCTTTTGCAGGATAGATTTGTTTGCTTCAAAATCATACTGGTTTCTGTTACCAAGAGAGGGGGTGGGAGGAAGCAGAGGGAAATAAAATCAATGCCTTAGGTATGTCTTAGCAAGATATTTGTTTATTTTTTTTTATTAGATGCTGACAGTTTTCTCAAGAGATGCAGAATAGCTGTTAAATAGACTGCTAAAACCTGCTGGAGCAGGGGGGTAATAAACAGGCTGTTCTATCCTCATGGGAGCAGGCTTGATAATGAACTATCAGGTGTCTTCTGACCCACAGTCCTTCAGATAACGCTGTTGTAGCTGCCTGGGGTAGGAAGTGGGGAAAGTTAAAGGTGCAGCAGAACTAAGTGTCCAAGAAGTAGTTCTAGACAGGGTTAACCTAGGCAATTTCAGATGTTCTTTTTCCCTCTGAATAATCCTAGTATAATCCTAGGTGTATTAGTTTAAGCCACCCTCAACTGATGTCTGAGAGTGCCTGTCTTCTCAAACTGAGTGATGACCAAACTAAATGTGCATAGTGGTTACAGCTTATGCAAACTTTGTGAATATGCCCAGAAATACTACACTTAACTGAGAAACTGACCTTTGGAATGATGTTTCAGCACTGTGTTGTGACAGCTGTCACGATCTGGAGCTGTGCATCTCTTTGCAAGCCTCAGGTGCATGTTATCACGAGCTTTTCTTTCTTTCTGTCTTCAGAAAAAGCGCAGTGAGATTCCTTGCTACTGGGAGAACCAGCCGGGAGGCTGTCAGAAAGCCAACTGTGCTTTTCATCATGCAAAGGGACGTTACATCGATGGACAGTTCTTACCACCAAGCAAGAGTGAGTTTAGGTCCTTTTTCTTTAAGCGCTGAAGAGTTAATTTTGAGTAATACTTAGTGGGTGCCAATCCTGTAGGGGGCGTCAGGTAACTGTTCATTTGTGAGGGCAGGAAAAGGTCTGCAGTCATAGGTGTACTGCACCGAGTGTACTGCTGGTGTTTGTTTTCTGCTTTCGTGCTCAGCTTCTCTTTGCTTAGTGTGATGTTTGCCTTGCAGTTTGCTTCCTGTTGTTTCCTCTTTTGCTGGGTGGTAGGGAGATGTGGTGTTGTTGGAAGGGAAATCATTGTTCACGGTGTAAGCAGTGATGGGATGGGCAAAAGGAGATGCTGAATTCGTTGTCTGTGCGGGTTATCTGCCTTTGCTACCATCTCTTTGCATTGTGGTCAAAGTTTTAAACTGCCATATTACCGATGATCCTCGTCTTCCTCTAGCTACACTGCCAAGTCCGCCTGAGTGCGCGGACGATGATCTGAAAGTGGCTCAGATGTCACTGCAGCAAAACAAACTTTCTGTCCAGTCAAATCCCTCTCCACAGCTAAGGGGGTGACGAAAGTGGAAAACTCTGAAAATGTCCCAAGCCCTACACACCCTCCAGTTGTAATCAATGCTGCAGATGATGATGAAGATGATGATGGTGAGCATGTTTTGGTTCTTGAAGGAATTTGTGCTGTAAATGATTGTGTTAAATCTTTGGTTCTTGAAGGAATCTGTGCTGTAAATGAATGTGTTAAATCTTTGGTTCTTGGAAGGAATCTGTGCTGTAAATGGATGTATAAATCACAGATGACCTGAGGTCTGACTAGCGATAGGGCAGGCAGTCTGGCCAGGTCACTGGTGGCTTTGTCTGGCAGTCAGTGGACAGAAGCTGAAACGTTGGAGGAAAGCTTAGAACCACTCCTGGCTTTAGCTGGTCTTTTGTGTAAAGTTCTATGTGAAACTAGGAAGGAAATTTCTTTTTTCTGTCTGAAGAGCAATGTGTTGTGTAGTAGTTAAAGCTGCAGAGAGAATCTAGAGTCCTAGATGTTTTGTCCTAGTGTATTCTACTTAGGAGTTCATCAGGTCAGTGTAGCTGTTTAAAAACAAACAAACAAACAAACAAACAAACAAACAAACAAAACAAAACAGCAACAAAGTTTTTTATATGAACCATGGGCTGAAGTGTCACTGCATGAGCTACGTAATCATGACCAACCTGGTCTATGCATAACTGAATCGATTTTTCCCCTTCAGACCAACTTTCTGAGGAAGGAGAAGAAACTAAAACTCCCGTCCAGCATCCAGCTGCAGAAGGCAAAAATGGATTACGGGTGATTTCCACTCGGAAAGGCAGTTCTACTACTACTAAACAAGGTATGCCAGCACCTTAGTAGGATAAATCAGAAGAACTTGACAGTTAAGTCAAAAGCAGCGTGGTGTAAAAACACAACAAAATGTAGGGGTGCTGAATGGAGTCGGTTATTTCCATGATCTCATTTCTGCCATTAATACCATCATGTGCCCATTGGGTCAGAAAGGTGAACTCCTTTTCTTTACTTTTGGAGAACAAAACAGGGCCACAGCATGGAGTTTAAATGGCTGCACGTGCAGCCTTGCAACCACTGTTGATAAGCCATATCTAACGATAGAGGGATCTAATATCGTGTAAATGGATTAAAATGTGGATCTAATATCGTGTAAATGGATTAAAATTAAAACTACATTTTGAACCCTGAAGGATGAAAGGAGGGGCAAAATGCCATTGGTTCTATGGCTCTTTCACTTGTGAGGAGTGTTGACAGGCTTTATTCGAAATACTTCAGAAAGTTCCTGAGCGCTAAGAAGCCTGAGGACCTGTGGTCCTCAGTGAGTGCCTCTAAGCCTGTCTCATGAACTGTTTCCTGTTTTCAGAGGGCAATCTGAATTTTGGAATAAAAACACTTGAGGAAATCAAATGGCAGAAGATGAAGGAAAAAAATAAGAGACACGGTGGTGAGTTAATATTCCCTACTTTCTTATCCTGTTCACGGCAGGTGATGGTGACTGGGAGCTGCTTGAGGGACAGACTTCCATTTTTAGCTGGGGGCATAAAGCAACCTGATTCTCAGCCAGCTGGTATTCTAAATGGGAGTTCAAAGGGCAACCAGAGGCAAATTAGTCACCTCTCTTCTTTACATGCTCTGCTTGCTGTATTTTTGACAGTAACAAATCATTTAAAGTTTTTTGTTCTTTGTGATAGTTTTTTATGTTGGGTAAACTTCCTTACGTTTTGGTTGCTCTGAACAGAAGGTTCTTCAAGATCTTCTCTTCGTCCCGTTGATTCTATGATTTTTCCTGCTCCAGAAGAGGAAAATGTCCGGACAGTGGTGAGAACTGTGACAGTGTCTTCCAAGAAAGGTAATAATGAATGCTTTTGTTTTGATTTCATTACTCCTAAACTGGAGGGTTAAGCAATAATTAAAACAATTCACCCATGTTAGCCTTCTGGTGCTGCCTTCTGTTCAAAACGTGCTTTTATGCTTAAAGTCCCTGGTTGTACTGGAAAGATTTGGTGCTCAGGTTAAGTGCAGTGGCAGGAGAGAAAAAAAAAAGTGTCAGTATGCCAATAGGGGGGTAACTGAAAACCAGAAGAGTAACGAGAAGAGCGAGCTGTAGAAGCCAGTGCTATATAAGAAGCAATTTCTGAAGCATTAAAGAGGCGTACAGTGGCAGGTGTGGACGCAGTATGACAGGAGTTTGTGTATAAATTGTTTAGAGCTGTGCAAATGCCTTTTAAAGGGAAAAAAGTGTGGAAGTACTTTTACTCGTAGACATTCGCCTTAGAAAGGAATATTTCTCAGCATTTGCACCTAAGAATATTCTGCTTGCTTATGCAGCTTTGTTCTGCACAAAGTATAGGTGTCAAGCAGACTCAGATTCACTCTCCACTATCTCAGCTGGAATTTGAAGCAAGCACTGAGACTATTAATATTTTTTTTCCATGTTAATTATAGTTAAAATATGAGTTTATGTGGTTTAGCTGTCAAAAGAGTGTCTGACTAGGGTTTTTTGGACATGGGCTAACAGGATACTATTTCTGTTGGCTACTGGTTTCTGTGAAATAGAAAAAAAAATTCCCTTTTGTTTTAGGGGAGGAACCTGTGGTTCGAGTAGATCTTGCTGATAGACAAGGAAAACGGAAAGCCTCCGCGGGTAAGAACTTTTTACGAGCTGTTACGTAGGTGCTGCCTTCTATATATGACTGCATTAAAGAGTATTTGTGATGTATGAAAGGAAAATACATTGCAGTGGAGATCTGTGTTGACTGCAGAAATGGCAAAAAAAAAAAAAAATCATTTAGCAGCTGAAAGGCAATTCTATGAAAATATGCTTGAAAAAGAGAAGCTTATTGTTGACTGTTCTCAAACCTTCCTGCAAAGAAAAGTTCTTACAATATTCCTTGTTTTCTCTGAAGATGATGTAAGCAGCCTTCCAGTGAAGCGCAGCCTTGCTGAAAGGCTGGGGAAGAAGGTAGAGGCTCCGGGAAATGCTGACAAAGCACCCAAGAGAGAGACAGGTACTAAACGGGCATCTGGATTGGATTCCTGGGTTTCGTATTTAGTCTTTCTGTTTGTCCTTTTCCAGTGATGTTTCTTTTTGCATGTTGGCTGAGGTCGTAATCACTGGGATTCAAAGTTACCTTTCCTGTCTTGTTTTGAAATGTGAACCTGAAGTTGACATTATGCAGCCTCCCTAATTCATTCTTTTTCTGTTTTGCAGTTCGAGTTCCCAAGTCTCTGAAGGACAGGCTGGGATTACCTCCTAAGCAGACCAGTACTGAGAGAGGTAACAGCTAGATATTAAATATGCTTTCTCCTCCTTCCTTTCCACGAACTTGGACTGCTTTCATACATCCCTACAAACTAATTTAAACGAAAACAAAGAACTGACGCCTCTTGCTTGAGTGCTGAAGCTCTTCTGACAGCCACTATCAGAACTCTGGCTCTAGGTGTGTGTTTATTTTCTACTTGTGCCTTGTCGAGGTTTTTAGCTGCTTCTGTGAACCGTTACGTACAATTAGAATAGAACCACTGCCAGGAGCAGGAATTTGAAATGCAGTCTGAAAAAGTAATAAAGTAAAGCAGCATTTCTGTGTAGCAGTTCTCTCTGGATAGGGCTGGTCTTCAAAATACAAGTGGCTCAGAGGAGGAGGAGAATGTTGTCCTAAGGATATTGTTCTAAGATGCATTATTGGGAACGCTCAAGATGAGTTTTCCTTAGTGCTCTGACAAATTTTGGAGACTTAAAATATTGCTGGACTCTCTTTAAATGTTGGTGCTTCTCCTCATTTCTTGATGATGACAGGGAAGGCTGCCAAGCCGATGGGAGAGATCCATGTGAAAACACTGGAGGAAATCCGTCGTGAGAAAGCTCTTCAGAGACGCGAAACTCAAGCCAAAGCTGAGGCTGAAGGGCATGGTAAAACTGAAGATTCCAGCGCAGGGGCAAGAGCTGCTCGTGCAGGTCGCATCCAAACTTTCTCTGAAGCCTTGTCCGAAAAAAAGAGTAATCGCTTGGTAGAAGAGAAGAAAAAAGCAGGAGAATGCCATAGCAAGAGCAAAATTCAGGGTGAGTCCAAGAAGCAGCTCGCTCTGTCCGGGCCCAGCAAAGGGCAGGCGAAGGAGCCGGCAGGAAAAGTCAAGCCGGAAGGAGAAGTGCGTGTTAAAACCTTGGAAGAAATAAAGCGTGAGAAAGCTCTGCGGATGCAGCAGAGTGAAGGAGATGTGCCAGCTCCCTCAGCACAACCCGGACCTGCCCCAGCAGAGCAGAAATCTTTATGGAGCACAAAACTAACAGGTAATAAGATGCTTTAATGCCTGCCCCAGTGAGGTGCTTCCCATATTGAGCAAGTTCAGTTTGCTCAGGATCTGCTTCATGGATAAATGCTGAATGGCTTGCACATTGTAGCCTTTCTCTCTCTCTCTCTCATGGGACACAAGGAAATAAATGCACAAAGGAAACAAGTACCCAGCTTTCTTTATTTCTGCCGTTGACAACACTTTTTTTTGTCTTTTTTTAAAGCACCTGAAAAAGAAGAAAAGAAGGCAGTGGAATTGAACCGGCCTTTTCCTAAACTTTCCTCTGGACCTGATGTACAGGTGAGTCCTCTGTGAAGACACACATACATTCGTACAATTTCTGATAATTCTGACAAGTTTTGTTACTCACCGTGTGCCACCCTCTTGAGTGTGTTCTTACCCTTCAGCAGCTGGTAGGAGCTGCAGTGCAGTCTAAATCCTATCGCCAGCAGCATTTCCAGACAACTCTGTAATCCTCAAACTTGGAATCAGTCTGTTTATACCACAGCAACAAAGAAACCCTGTTAGCACCAGCTGAAATCTACACAGTTAACGTGGAGGGAATTGTTTTTGTTCTTACTGACTTGATCTGTCAGAAATGAAGGATTTAATACAGAAGGCCAGAGTTCTGTGTTCAAGGAAATCAATCTGTCAGTGGATACTGTATAGGGGAACTTGTATGACTTTCTGCTGCTTAAAAAGAATGTGATAAATAGATGTACAGCAGAACACCCTAGCTGTTTAAAGAAGCTTGCCATAGTGGATATTGCAGATATGTGAGACTGCGTCCATAGTAAAGCATGGCTCTTGTTACAGGCAGAATTTTATGGAAAAAAACAAACAAACAAACAAACAAAAAACAACAGTAACCTGAACGAGATTAATATGCTGTTCCACATCAAGACCATTTTGGAGGGATTGCTGATCAGATTTTCTTAACGAAATCTCCACGGATTTTATTTATTTTTTTTGTCCTATTCATGCACTACTTTTCTTTCCTTCTAGCCCACTCAGCAGAGTGGAACTCGTAAATGTCCAGAGAAGAGCTTTGAAGAGAGACGGTGGGAGAAGTGGCAACAGAGAGAACAACAAGAGAAGCTTTGGCAGGAGGAAGCTGCTGTCAAATCTACTGCTGGCTTCTTTAATACTGAACCAGCAGGGAAAGTGGCAGCTCAATTTCAGGGCCAGGAAGCTAAAAGTAAGTGTTGAAGGTTAAGAGTTACTTAGGTTGTCTTCTGAAATACAGACAGAAGATGACAATTCTCATGCTGTAACTCTGGCTGGGTGCATTTTGCCACGCAGTGCTACGAAGCGAAGGGTGTACTTTCTTTTTCTTAGTTTGTTTCTTTTCCTGCCAGCCAGATGTTAGGTAAGGAACGGGAGACTAGAAAATGACACTACAAATGTGGACTTTGTAGAACAACTTAACTGTGGGACATCACTGCAAGGGAGAGGAAGCTGGTACAACAGTTGCATACACTCTTGTCCTACTATAACTGCTGCTTTTTCCTTTCCTAGCGGGAGCAGGACTTTAAATATAAAAGCTGTCTATATTTGTGAACCTAGCTTGCACTTAGGATTGCTATGTGTCTGAGGTTTCCCTTGTCCTGGATTATTATTTACTGTAGCTCTTCGGTTTCTTTGTTCCTTTGTATGGCTTGTTGGTAGACAGAGTTTCCTATGTGGAAAAGATTCCTGAGAATCCAGGCAATGGCGGTGTAATTGTGCTGGCCAAATGCATTTAAGTGTGTAGAAGGACTGTGGAAATGATTAAGAGAACCTGGATTTTTCCTGAGGCAGAGCAAGACTGTATCAGTTCTCTCTTGCTTTTACTCTAGCCAACTTTATGACACCTGCGAAGCCTTCGCGTGGGAAAGTCACTTTCCCCAAGAAGAAGGCACTGAAACGTAAGGCACCTGGGAGTTATCCCTCTGCCATAGCAGCTGTGGAACTACAGACTGCCTTTGATGCTGACATGATGGGACCTCCAGCCAGAAAAGCAGCCATTGTAAGGCCAGGGGCTAATGCAGCGATGGATCCCTTGTTAAATTTCTACCCTCCTCTATTTGAAAAGGTGGAAAACTCAAACGTTCTGCAGGCCTTCTGTTTCCTTTGAAATCCAGTAGCTGTCTCCAGGATGCTTGTAGAACCCTTCTGTATTTATGAGATGAATGGCACTCTTTAACCGGTACTCTGATGCTGTGATTTCTCTGGTGTGGGGGATTTTGTCCCTTAATGCCATGTTCTTAAAAGACACCAGATCATGAATAACCTCCAGGTGAATGTGAACTTTCTTCAGGAGCACCTTGGTTTTGTATTTTGGCCACGGCTCCGCAATGCCAGAGGAGAAGCAGTGTGGAGGAAAAAGCTATTAAGGAATCTTTTACCCATGTGTCATAAATACTGTTTTGCTGCTTTCTAGGGTGTTTCAGACGTGCCGGAGCACGTCCCAGCCATCAGACTTGAAGAAAATCCCCAAAACAGGTGACAACCCCAACTTGTTCTTTTTCTTAATCAGTGTATATCCCCAGGGAAACATAAGTTCTGTCACATGTGGGAAAAAATGAGGGTTCTGAGATAATTGAAGCCAAAATCCATCAAAGGAATAAGTCACCTGAAACCACTTTCTAGCAGCTAGCAGGATTGCTTAATTAGGCTTTCTTGAAATGCTGCAAGTCAGCACAGCTTTCCGGTGACTTCTTGGGTTGTCTGAATACCTGAACGAGGATGAGGTGAAGTTCTACTTCCTCGTGAGGTGATAGATGATGAGTAGTGTCCTCTGCCTTTTGGTCCTCAAGAATGCCACCTCAACTCCAGGTGCCCTGGCTTCACAGATAAACCCCCAGACTGAAAAATGTACCTGGTAACACATCAGGCTCTAAATGTAGCCCTGGGTTGATTGATAACAATCCCTGTGTAAGATTGAAGCGTAGGAGGGCTTGCCTACAGTTTTGAGAGCCGGTTTGCAGGAAAGGGATTTCCCGTTAAGAAATGGCATATCCTGATTGTTCTTTCTTGCTCTCCCAAGACCTGAAGTGCGTCTTGGAAGCCCGGAAAGATTTGAGGAGCAGATGGAGATGGATCTCGAGACCTCGACCTCAGCTTCTTCCCAGCCAGAAGAGGCACGGACACGCTGGCTGAGTTCCACAGGGAACGCGCCCTTATCTGCGGATGAAGATTTTGAGAAGCTACTTTGGGAAATCTCAGGAGGCAGACTGGAAGCCGAAATCGACTTAGACCCAGGGAAGGACGAGGATGACCTCCTCCTTGAACTCTCCGAGATGATTGACAGTTGAACTGCGTAGTCCTAGGGTATAATTAAAAAAAAAAAAAAAATTAAAACTGTTCTTCTTGTTGGATACCCCGAGGTGATCCTTTTTCTAACTGAGGCTTTGCAATGAGACTTAAAGCACAGTCCGAAGTGGTAGAAATTGGCAGGATCTGCGCTCAGTTGTCCTAAATTTCCCTGCTGGTCAGAGTTAAGGTCTTGTGCATCCGTTCTGTAACTATAGGTGGTTACCTTCGATATCGAGAGGACAAAGCACTTCTTTTGCCACAGAAAGTTCTCCATTGGCACGCCATGGTGGCTACAAATCGATCTTCTGATGGAGCGATGCTCTGAAGGCTGAAATGTAAATCTTCTTCCTTCCTCCGCCCTTGGCACAACTCGATGTTGGGCACATTGTGAAGCTTCGGTGTTCTGATTTCTCGGACAGTTGATAGCCAAATCCTGGAGTTACTATGTCAACTCTTGACGTTTACTCGTGTATGCCATTGTTTTGACTGTACCCGTGTCAGATGATGAAGCTGTAGGGGTGGGAGGGAGCAGAATCGTTATTGCAGTGTGTTGTGGACCAAACTTGCTGCCAGGAATGGGGGTGGGGGTCAGCCCACCCAGCCTTCCTTTCAGTTATCAGGGGGGATCAAATGGTGAAAAGCAGCAGCTCTGCCATGCGGCTCCGCTACCCCCACTCCCTTCTCTTGTGCTATACCAAAGTTCCCCCAGGCTTTGGTTGGTGCTTTTTGCCTGTGTGAGGACTCCGGGGTGAGCAGTCAGGACTCTGCCACAGTCACAGGGTCGATGAAGGGTTGTTTAAGTGCCTCTTGGTTTTAAAACTTGCTCCCCTGAGCTGCTGGCTCTGCTGCCTGCTACAGCAAATGTTCGGGTGCCATCAGCATCGCGCTTGGGCATGGGCACTGACCCTGCGGAGGACAGAGCTGAGATTCGGGTGTATTGTGTACCCTGCCACCAGCCATCGTTTTTTTTCCCCTAGCAGGTCAATTTTGAATTATTTTCCAAACTTTTCGCGGCACGGTAGGCTCTTCCCGCTATGATTTGTGAAGCTGTGGGGGCCCTCAGGCATTTGCTGCTGGCAGAGGAAAAGCGCTTGTCGAATTTGTTGTAAATACTTAATGTTTGGACAAAACCACGCGTCTCTGTGTGTGTGTGTGTGTGTGTGTGCTGTGACGCCCCGGCCCCACCAGGGAAAACCTCCGCGGACGAAACTGCTGCTGGAGCTCACGCAGGCCTTCATCGTGCCGAAGGACTTCACGGGGACTTCTGCCAGCTCAGAAATGGGGGAGAAAAAGCAAAATCAGGAGGAGGAGAGCTCAGAGACTGCACCCACCTGCCCTCGCTTTCCCTTCACCCCAAGAAGCCCTGTTCTACCATCAGCCTTCGCCTCTTCTGCCTGCGGTGCTGGGAGCAGGAGCGGCGAGGCGGTGGCAGCCATGGCGTACCGCGGGCAGGGCCAGAAGGTGCAGAAGTTGATTGTGCAGCCCATCGTATCCTTCCTGCGGCTGGGGGGTGCCGGGGAGGTGGGTGGGGGGCGGCTCGGACCTCAGGGGGCTCGGCCCGGGCCTTGAGGCCTTGTCGCGGGGCCCTGAGGCCTCGCTGTGGGGTTTGGGGCCTTGTCCCGAGCCCGGAACTGTCGTCCCCGTGCTGAGCCCTTAACGCAGCGCCCCAGAACCTCATCTTCCGCTACCTGCAGAACGTGAGTACCGCGGGGAGGGGGCAGGGATGGGGATTTGGGGGGTGTGGGGGGAGTGGGGAGGGTCTGGGGATTCCCCTCGGTGAGTTTTCAGCTCCTGGCCGTGTCCCGGGACGGGTTTGTGGGGGATGGAGAGCTGTGCGGCATGCTGGTGGGCACAAGGAGCCCGGCGTTTCCCCCTCGTGTAGCTGGGCGTGCAGGGGTGTTCCCTTGTGACTGGAAACGTGTTCTTCACCAAACGTGTAGTATTCACCCGATGGTATAACGTTCACATGTCAGATTGCTCATTGGAACTGCCCCTGAGAGTTGCTCCTCGGAGCGTTTGGGAGCTGTCGTGGCTGTGGCTAGCAGGTATTTCTGAACACATGAGAGAACAAAAGTGCTCAGTGTTTGTGGCCCGACTTACTCTCCTCCTTTGTTCTGCAGAGGTCGAGGATCCAGGTGTGGCTCTATGAGCAGGTGAACATGCGGATAGAAGGCTGCATCATCGTGAGTATCCGCACGTCCCCATGTTACATCTTTCATTTTGCCTCATTCACAATCGTGTTTTTTGGTCAAGAAAAGTTATCACAAGGAAAAAAAGATTTGTACTTCTCTGCCTTTCCCCTCGCCCTGCCCTTCCCTCCTGCTCCTGAGCCCTTCGTCAGGCCTTGCTGGGCCCTTTGTCCGGCTGTCTGTCCATCCATCCGACCCTCTGGCCTTCTGTCCCACCACCCTGCCCCGTCCCTGCCCTCTCCCTAAGGAAGCAAAGAGTCCCCGGTCTGCCTTCATGAGGGGGGGGGAGAGGGGAGGTTCTGCTGAGAAAAAAATGAAAGATTTCCCCCTTAACGGGCACCTTGCGAGTTCTTTCGAGTTCCAACCTTCTGCCTTCCTTCTGTAGCAGTGCCTCTAAGGGGTGCGCTGTAAGGCAGCCTTCATCTGGCGCGTTGCTCCTCCGTTCCCCCAAGGAACTGCCTTCAGGATCTGACTAACTCTGGATGCACCCGGTTGTCGCCTTAATTTCTCCTTTAGCTTGCTGAAAACAAGCCGGTTGGGTGACCTTTTGCGTTTCTCGCTTAAAATTTGGATCGAGGAGGTCTGTGTTTCCTTACGCTGATGTCCACGCTGAAGGTGCAGAAGGGTTCCGTGCTGTTGCTTGGGTCAGCCTTGTTGCCAGGTTCAGAATGTTTAGCCTACCGGTGCTTCGGTGCTGTTGGGCTGCACTCAGAGTGTGAGCTCTGGGCGTTATTTCTCAAATACTGCGTTATTTGAGCGTACAGACCCGAGATATTCTGCGGAGAGGTGATTTAAGGCACGTCAGAACCACCGCTGCGGCGTGTGCCAGCGTCGGACGCCCGTTCGAGTGATCGGGCGGAGCAGGTGAGTTGAATTTGGTGCTGGGTGGCGAGGTGGTGTTGGGGGAAGAGCTAGGCTAAGGAGAGCTTCCTCTTGCTCTGCCCCTTCCCATCTCAAATGGCCGCTTCCTGGGGAGATGGGTTCGTTGGGAGGTTAACTACAACGTTACAGTGAGGATGAGGAATCATCTTTAGTCCCGTAGGTATTTGCTGCCAGGCCGCAGCGTTGATTTCAGAAATTGTATTTAAAAAAGGGAAAAGAAAGGAAAGATGTATTCTTTAACATACTCTCTTTTCTCGGAGAGTAGATGGAGGAGCTTCAGCAGTGCCCTTCCTCCGGAAACGATTCCCAGTGTCTGCTCAGACACTGAGGAGGAAAATGGAGGAGAGCCACCCGATAGAAATAAAGGAAAGAAGGGGTCATGGATTAAGGGAAAAGCACTACTTAAAAAATTGGTGCTCTCTAAAAACGGGTTAAGGGTTTGGGACCTGCAGGTGCTGCCTAGAGCTGTGTGCGTTGCAGTCGTGCCTGTTGCCACTGAGCAAAACGGGGAGAGCTGCTTTGTCGAACGCAGCGTGTTAAAGCACGTGCCACTGCCTGGAAGAAAAGCACGGACTTCCCTCGTGTGGGCCTTCTTCCCTAGCGATCTGTGGTTTACCTGATGGTTTCCCATAAGCTGAGAATGTTTAAAAGAAAAAAAAAAACAAAAATCAAAAACCAACACCAACGTTGAGAGTGGTGAAGCAGATCCTCACGTGTGGACTCAGAATCAGCGGTGACATCACCATGCGAAGCATTGTGTGCGCTTCGGGTTGGGGCTGCTGCGAGCCTCGCAGCGGGGAGGGAGAGCGGATCCGGGGTGCCTCTGTGTCAGCCCTCTGCCCTGGTGGCTTCGTGAGCACTGAGAGTTTGATTCCTGTGTTCCCAGCTTTCGCTTCCGCACCTGCGGTGTGGCAGAGCCAGCGAGCTGCTTGCTCAGCTGGAGGAGGAAGAGGAGTGACCTCAACATTGCCGAGGTAAAGCACAATTATTGAAAAGATTTGGCAAAGATGTGGGTTGTACCAGCGCAGCTGCTGCAGCTGCAGCAGATCCTGGAGCATTGGAGAAGATAGAGAGGGTTTTCTTCATGAAAAGAATGCTGTTAAAAGTGTTTTCATGCCAGAAATTAGGATAAACGCCTCTGTTGTTTGACATCCTCTATTGAGCTGGCACATTGGCATTACAGCGTACCTGGCACGCTGTTTGTATTAAAAAAAAAAGGTATTTTATTCAGGGCAGGCCAGAAACCTGCCTTGGCACTTGCACATCGCAGCAATGCTTACAGACCCTGCATCCTGGCTGCCAGGCCAGGATCTAAATCCGATGGTGCTGTTGGTAAACTGAAGCTCAGGAAGCGCTTCTGGGTTTTTTTGTCCTTCCATGTGAATTTTTACCCTGTGAAGATGGTGTATGAAGCTATTTTCGTAACAACAAATAGGTTTAAAAGGAGTTTCAGTTTAACATCTACACGCTTGGGTGTTATTAACAGAGCTTTGTATACTGAGCTGGTGCTTGGTAGGAGAAAAACCATCAATCTTACCTGGGAAACCTGAACCCCCTCAGCTCCATACTGCTATGAGGAAACTCAGATGTAAGAACACACTTAAATAACACCTCACCAGAGCTGCTGTGCTCCTGACCACCAAAGGCACCTTTTTCCAACACCGTCGTTCTGGAAGTTGATGCAGCTGGTTCCATCCGTAACGTGTGACTGTACAGTGCTGTAAAAGAACTATTTTTTCACAGCTTTGGAGAAAGTGAAGCAGAGAAAACCACGCGTAACCACTGATACCTGGACCCCAAACTGCCACAGACTGACGGTGATGCCCACTGGATATCTCCTGATACCCTGCTGCCTTCTGACTGCTCCAGCAGAAGTCCCGTTTTAATTAGCCAGCAGGTCCCTCTGAGGGAGGGACTTTGCTAAAACTCCTGCCGTAGGAAGTATCCTACGGGAGCCAAGTTGCTAAACTGATGTGTGGTTTTCCCTTAACCCCCTCACCCCTGACTTTCCAGCTCCTGACGACACTGCCAACGTGTGCAGTGTCACCGTGTGCCATCTAGGTGCCAGCTGCCATGGTTTATATATTGTAAAATTAGTGATTTGGGACTCGTGAGCACTGAGGAGAGGCTAGCAATTGCTTAAGAGCTTTCCTTGTGTCGCTCTGGGGCAGGGAGATGGGTGAAACATCTTAGGCTTGAAAGTGATTCCCTGCAGAGTGACGTGCTCAGATCTGCACAACAGATCTGTCGTTTGGTCACCTTATTAGATCCCTGCTTGAGAGGTTGCTTGCAAGAATCGATTCCTCTTCACCTTGATGTGTCAAGCTAAAGACAAATCTGTGCCGAAGCACTGTTTGATCAGACGAGTGCCTCAGTTCAGGATTGTTCTTTGACAGCTACAGAAACAGCAGGACGATCAGCGCCTTCAGGAACAGATGAATTTGATCTTGAGGCTGTCATAAAACAGGTCCCTGAAGTTTGAAGACTCTTCAAGTAGTTTGGGCCAGCAAGGAGCAGCTGTACGTGGCGGCTGCGGTAACTCGGGGCTCCGAGTCTCAGAGAGCGTGGTGAAAGGTGACCCCCAGCTGGCTGCTGGAGGAAGCTGAGGCAGCGTTCAGCTCTAACCTTTGCCTTCTTGGCTGGCATCTTTGCACTCCTGCTGTCAGTGGGTGTTGAGTGTCCTTCCCGGCAGCCTCAGAACGTGCCCTCAGATGTAGGCAGCGTTTAGCAGCTAGAATTCCCTCAAATAGAAAGAGTACAAATGATGCGTTTTCTGCTTTTGCTTTGGAACTCTTAGCTTGAGGTTTTCCTGCAGGCCTTGAGGTTTCTTGCAGCAGCAGGGATGAGTTCTGTTAGCAAGAGGCTGTTCTGTGCTTCGACTGTGGGAAGATGAATGGTTACGTGTGCACCGTTAAATATAACTTGACACCTAGCACACCGCACTTGCAGCCTGTGGGGTGCTTTAACAAGCAGGTAAATCAGCAGAGGCTGTTTTGCAGCCGGGGTGATGCTGGGTGATTAAAAAGCAGGGGCAGAACAAGGAGTTTCTAGTGTTTGTTCTTGCTTGTCATCCGACTCTCCACTTCCGCTGTTCTTTAAAAAAACAAACAAACAAACAAACAAACAAAAAAAAAACAAGCAAGGGGTAAGCATCTTAATATCTTTATTATAAATGGAAGGCACAAAAGAGGCCAGCAAGAGAGACTGTCCAAGAGAAATGCTTTGTGCTTTATAAACAAACAAGGAAGTACCCTTAGGTGGGTGTGATAATCCTCCTCTAATGCGTTTTTGGGGTGCAAAAATAGATTTGTTCCTTTCTTGCTCTTCTCTGCAGGACAAAGGCAGAATAGGCACTGCAAAGTTCGACCAGGGAGGTCAGTTTGTTCCGTACTGAGAAAGACAAGCCTGTAAAACAAACTAGACAGATTTTCTTTGTACTATTCATCTTCCTTCAGCAAAGGCAAAGCTTATGACACTTGTTGGTGTGTATTTCCAGACCCCCAGCTACTGGCACTGTAGCGCATCTCTAATTCTTTGGTACAAAAGGTTCAAAATCTCTTAATGCAAAAATTTTACCAGCACCCTGGAGCAAAAAAAAGAAATCTAAAACCCTTACCAACTTCTATTACAGACCTGCTGAGTGCACCAGAGTTACTCACTTTTATTCAGGCTTTCAGGGGCAACTTCAGTTGGTTTAGCGCTTGGATTGCTATGTTGGCAGATGTCAGTTTAAAAAAAAAAAAAAAAAAGCTTCTGATCTGGTCCATTCAGCTTTCCAATCTGAATGGACCAGATCCATTCAGATTCTGAACAGCGTTCCCGGTCTGTTCAGGAAAATGGAAGGCAACAAGCAAAATGATGAGCTCCTTGGGCAGTCAAAAGAGCTAAATCTGGAGAGTGTTTTGAGTCAAACTTCCATGCTAAGGAGCACCAGTAATTGTTAGAAGTAGCTGCAGAGGAACCTGCATGGCACTGGGTGTGTTTCTGAAGGTGCTAAAGGTCCAAAGTGACGATTCCTATCCATACTAAAGAAGAGAAGGAAACCTTGCACTTAACTACTGTTTTTATTCCCTTTGTCCAGCAGTCAAAAGCAGTAACTAATATGAGAACCCAACTTTTCCTCTCTTTATTTTAGATTTGGGAAAATTCCCTGCCAAAACAATATTTCCTGGAAAATTCACTAGTGTTTGTGTGAGTAAAAGCTTCCAACCTTTTATTATTAATTTGTAAGAACTATTTCATCCACTTTTGTCCAGAAGAGTCAGAAATAATTTGCACAGAAATGTGCAGCGTTTTATTGAAAGGATTCAGAATCACTCTAATTTGAACTGGTTGCAGGTTTTGTGACATTTAGTGTCTTTAAAAAAAAATAAATCAAAATTTCTGACTTCATATCAGAAAAAAAGAAAAAAAAATGCTTGTGGCGAAATAAAATCTGTTGCAGCTCTGCTCATCGAAAACTCATTGGCTGTTAAATTGGAACTAAGTCGTCTTCTCTAACCTTTCATGATCCTGCAGCAATGGATGATGATGGATATATGGATTAGGGAACAGCACGTGATGGCAAACCTGTGGTATTTGCTACGGCGCAGAAAGAAAAACCAAATTGCTTCCAAAAAATCAAAGTAATCCAAAATCCTTGGTATCATGCAGCCATGCCACTGGCAAAGTGAGCATTCCCCTGCCTCTCAAAGCTTGCTGTACCCTTGATCTGCTGTCTTGCTGCTGTTAATTGATTGCAACTCTACGTGTCTGATCAGGGCTACGAGTTGTTCTCGATATGGAGATCATACAACATCTACTGTGCACGCTTGTGTGTATAGATATGTTTATCCTGTATGCATGTACATCCGTATGCATATTTGTGTGCTGGCCCCCAGATCCCTCATGTTACAAAGCATCGGCCTCGAAGGCATACTCATCAAAATCTTTTGTAGAGCCTCCATTTTTTTCTAGTTCCCTCAAAATGAGAGAATTTTTACGCGCTCTCTGTGTCGAAAAGGCAAAAATTCTGATTTTCACTGTCGCTCTCGCTAACTTTCTCTCACTCCCTCCTCGTGTGTGTATAAACACAGATGTGTGTATGCGTATGCACATCTGTGGATTTAGATGCACTGGTATGTTTTTTGCTGTACAGGTAATAAAGACGGGGAAAGGTTTTTGTGTTTTCTTAATAGGTGAAGAAATCTTGAAGACCAGAGATTGGAACATGCTGAATTTTAAATTAAAAAAAAAAAAAAAAGTTAAATTGTCCGGCTGTGGAAGATGGAGCCTCATTTTTGCAGCCACTTTGAATCACGAGTTCATCTCTAAATGCGCTGTTTTTTTTGTTTTTGTTTTGTTTTGGTTTTTGTTTTTTATTTTTTTGAAGAGCTAACTAACCCTGGCTGCATCCAGTCTGAGAGAGCATTCAAATGGACTTGCTTCCTCTCTTAGTTATAAGCTGTTTAAAAGCGCATCCTATGTTTGAATTGTGGATGAGAGGTTCCCTTGGCAAAGTGAGGAGGAAAATTCTTCCTACCCCTTTATTATTAATTCACGGATTCAGTCTTGGTTCGGCCTACAGGAGCAGTTAACTGGAAGCCTTTGAAGATCGATAACTTTGCTGAGGTTGTCCAGGTAGGTGAAATCGAAGACCCACAGGGCCTGGAACGTGCTGTTTAATGCGTCCTAACTGTGTTCTAGAGAAGTTATTTGTAGCCACAGTTGATTATTGACTTGCATGTATCATCAGGTGGTTTTTTAAGGAGTGACTCCGTTTTCAGGCTTCCAGATGTGCTCCAGGTCATATTATTGAGGACGTGGAAGAGAACGCTTGCTGACAAAGCTCCTGGCAGCTTTACAGAACTTTAATATTTAGTTAGTTCATGTAACAGCTGATTTCAAGGCTTTGCTCTCTTTGAGAGACTGATAACTTGATTTGATTAACTGAAGAAAGCTGGAAAAATGTCCGTTCGTCATTATTTTTCACTTGTTACTTTCTTTCGGGTTACTTTTAAAAAGAAGATTTCACTGATCACAAGCCAGTAGAAGACTTTCAGCCCAAGCAAGGGTGAAGACAGCTCTCTCCAAGAGCAGAGGAAGTCCCTGTGGAGAGAACCCGAGCTTGTTAGCAGAACTCGTCGGCATGTCTAAACAAGGAGACGATTGCTACTTCTATTTCTATTCTACCTGTAGCAAGGTATGGCTGGCTTTCCTTTGCCTTGCTTTTTTTTCCTTTTTTTTTCAGGAAGGAGTAGATTAGGAGGAGGAAGCACACTGGTCTTTGGTTAACTTGAGAACCAGATAGTTTGTGAATTCAGTTGTAGCAACATGAGGCAGCAGCATGGCCATTTTTGAGGCTGTACTCTATTTTCCTTGTTGGTTTCCTTTTGGTTCCAGGGAGACAAATGTGCCTACCGCCACTGCGAAGCTGCTCTGGGCAATGAGACGGTCTGCAAGCTGTGGCAGGAGGGTCGTTGTTTCAGGAATGTCTGCCGATTCAGACACATGGAAATTGACGTGAGTGCCTAACAATGTGTTCTCAAAATAAATCCACAAAAGCATTTTTCAGTGCCGTAGGTGTACTGATTGTGCTTTTGCAGGATAGATTTGTTTGCTTCAAAATCATACTGGTTTCTGTTACCAAGAGAGGGGGTGGGAGGAAGCAGAGGGAAATAAAATCAATGCCTTAGGTATGTCTTAGCAAGATATTTGTTTATTTTTTTTTATTAGATGCTGACAGTTTTCTCAAGAGATGCAGAATAGCTGTTAAATAGACTGCTAAAACCTGCTGGAGCAGGGGGGTAATAAACAGGCTGTTCTATCCTCATGGGAGCAGGCTTGATAATGAACTATCAGGTGTCTTCTGACCCACAGTCCTTCAGATAACGCTGTTGTAGCTGCCTGGGGTAGGAAGTGGGGAAAGTTAAAGGTGCAGCAGAACTAAGTGTCCAAGAAGTAGTTCTAGACAGGGTTAACCTAGGCAATTTCAGATGTTCTTTTTCCCTCTGAATAATCCTAGTATAATCCTAGGTGTATTAGTTTAAGCCACCCTCAACTGATGTCTGAGAGTGCCTGTCTTCTCAAACTGAGTGATGACCAAACTAAATGTGCATAGTGGTTACAGCTTATGCAAACTTTGTGAATATGCCCAGAAATACTACACTTAACTGAGAAACTGACCTTTGGAATGATGTTTCAGCACTGTGTTGTGACAGCTGTCACGATCTGGAGCTGTGCATCTCTTTGCAAGCCTCAGGTGCATGTTATCACGAGCTTTTCTTTCTTTCTGTCTTCAGAAAAAGCGCAGTGAGATTCCTTGCTACTGGGAGAACCAGCCGGGAGGCTGTCAGAAAGCCAACTGTGCTTTTCATCATGCAAAGGGACGTTACATCGATGGACAGTTCTTACCACCAAGCAAGAGTGAGTTTAGGTCCTTTTTCTTTAAGCGCTGAAGAGTTAATTTTGAGTAATACTTAGTGGGTGCCAATCCTGTAGGGGGCGTCAGGTAACTGTTCATTTGTGAGGGCAGGAAAAGGTCTGCAGTCATAGGTGTACTGCACCGAGTGTACTGCTGGTGTTTGTTTTCTGCTTTCGTGCTCAGCTTCTCTTTGCTTAGTGTGATGTTTGCCTTGCAGTTTGCTTCCTGTTGTTTCCTCTTTTGCTGGGTGGTAGGGAGATGTGGTGTTGTTGGAAGGGAAGTCATTGTTCACGGCGTAAGCAGTGATGGGATGGGCAAAAGGAGATGCTGAATTCGTTGTCTGTGCGGGTTATCTGCCTTTGCTACCATCTCTTTGCATTGTGGTCAAAGTTTTAAACTGCCATATTACCGATGATCCTCGTCTTCCTCTAGCTACACTGCCAAGTCCGCCTGAGTGCGCGGACGATGATCTGAAAGTGGCTCAGATGTCACTGCAGCAAAACAAACTTTCTGTCCAGTCAAATCCCTCTCCACAGCTAAGGGGGTGACGAAAGTGGAAAACTCTGAAAATGTCCCAAGCCCTACACACCCTCCAGTTGTAATCAATGCTGCAGATGATGATGAAGATGATGATGGTGAGCATGTTTTGGTTCTTGGAAGGAATTTGTGCTGTAAATGATTGTGTAAATCTTTGGTTCTTGAAGGAATTTGTGCTGTAAATGAATGTGTTAAATCTTTGGTTCTTGAAGGAATTTGTGCTGTAAATGAATGTGTTAAATCTTTGGTTCTTGAAGGAATTTGTGCTGTAAATGAATGTGTTAAATCTTTGGTTCTTGGAAGGAATCTGTGCTGTAAATGGATGTATAAATCACAGATGACCTGAGGTCTGACTAGCGATAGGGCAGGCAGTCTGGCCAGGTCACTGGTGGCTTTGTCTGGCAGTCAGTGGACAGAAGCTGAAACGTTGGAGGAAAGCTTAGAACCACTCCTGGCTTTAGCTGGTCTTTTGTGTAAAGTTCTATGTGAAACTAGGAAGGAAATTTCTTTTTTCTGTCTGAAGAGCAATGTGTTGTGTAGTAGTTAAAGCTGCAGAGAGAATCTAGAGTCCTAGATGTTTTGTCCTAGTGTATTCTACTTAGGAGTTCATCAGGTCAGTGTAGCTGTTTAAAAACAAACAAACAAACAAACAAACAAACAAACAAACAAAACAAAACAGCAACAAAGTTTTTTATATGAACCATGGGCTGAAGTGTCACTGCATGAGCTACGTAATCATGACCAACCTGGTCTATGCATAACTGAATCGATTTTTCCCCTTCAGACCAACTTTCTGAGGAAGGAGAAGAAACTAAAACTCCCGTCCAGCATCCAGCTGCAGAAGGCAAAAATGGATTACGGGTGATTTCCACTCGGAAAGGCAGTTCTACTACTACTAAACAAGGTATGCCAGCACCTTAGTAGGATAAATCAGAAGAACTTGACAGTTAAGTCAAAAGCAGCGTGGTGTAAAAACACAACAAAATGTAGGGGTGCTGAATGGAGTCGGTTATTTCCATGATCTCATTTCTGCCATTAATACCATCATGTGCCCATTGGGTCAGAAAGGTGAACTCCTTTTCTTTACTTTTGGAGAACAAAACAGGGCCACAGCATGGAGTTTAAATGGCTGCACGTGCAGCCTTGCAACCACTGTTGATAAGCCATATCTAACGATAGAGGGATCTAATATCGTGTAAATGGATTAAAATGTGGATCTAATATCGTGTAAATGGATTAAAATTAAAACTACATTTTGAACCCTGAAGGATGAAAGGAGGGGCAAAATGCCATTGGTTCTATGGCTCTTTCACTTGTGAGGAGTGTTGACAGGCTTTATTCGAAATACTTCAGAAAGTTCCTGAGCGCTAAGAAGCCTGAGGACCTGTGGTCCTCAGTGAGTGCCTCTAAGCCTGTCTCATGAACTGTTTCCTGTTTTCAGAGGGCAATCTGAATTTTGGAATAAAAACACTTGAGGAAATCAAATGGCAGAAGATGAAGGAAAAAAATAAGAGACACGGTGGTGAGTTAATATTCCCTACTTTCTTATCCTGTTCACGGCAGGTGATGGTGACTGGGAGCTGCTTGAGGGACAGACTTCCATTTTTAGCTGGGGGCATAAAGCAACCTGATTCTCAGCCAGCTGGTATTCTAAATGGGAGTTCAAAGGGCAACCAGAGGCAAATTAGTCACCTCTCTTCTTTACATGCTCTGCTTGCTGTATTTTTGACAGTAACAAGTCATTTAAAGTTTTTTGTTCTTTGTGATAGTTTTTTATGTTGGGTAAACTTCCTTATGTTTTGGTTGCTCTGAACAGAAGGTTCTTCAAGATCGTCTCTTCGTCCCGTTGATTCTATGATTTTTCCTGCTCCAGAAGAGGAAAATGTCCGGACAGTGGTGAGAACTGTGACAGTGTCTTCCAAGAAAGGTAATAATGAATGCTTTTGTTTTGATTTCATTACTCCTAAACTGGAGGGTTAAGCAATACTTAAAACAATTCACCCATGTTAGCCTTCTGGTGCTGCCTTCTGTTCAAAACGTGCTTTTATGCTTAAAGTCCCTGGTTGTACTGGAAAGATTTGGTGCTCAGGTTAAGTGCAGCGGCAGGAGAAAAAAAAAAAAGTGTCAGTATGCAAATAGGGGGGTAACTGAAAAACAGAAGAGTAACGAGAAGAAAGAGCTGTAGAAGCCAGTGCTATATAAGAAGCAATTTCTGAAGCATTAAAGAGGCGTACAGTGGCAGGTGTGGACGCAGTATGACAGGAGTTTGTATATAAATTGTTTAGAGCTGTGCAAATGCCTTTTAAAGGGAAAAAAGTGTGGAAGTACTTTTACTCGTAGACATTCACCTTAGAAAGGAATATTTCTCAGCATTTGTACCTAAGAATATTCTGCTTGCTTATGCAGCTTTGTTCTGCACAAAGTATAGGTGTCAAGCAGACTCAGATTCACTCTCTACTATCTCAGCTGGAATTTGAAGCAAGCACTGAGACTATTAATATTTTTTTTCTATGTTAATTGTAGTTAAAATATGAGTTTATGTGGTTTAGCTGTCAAAAGAGTGTCTGACTGGGGTTTTTTGGACATGGGCTAACAGGATACTATTTCTGTTGGCTACTGGTTTCTGTGAAATAGAAAAAAAAATTCCCTTTTGTTTTAGGGGAGGAACCTGTGGTTCGAGTAGATCTTGCTGATAGACAAGGAAAACGGAAAGCCTCTGCAGGTAAGAACTTTTTACGAGCTGTTACGTAGGTGCTGCCTTCTATATATGACTGCATTAAAGAGTATTTGTGATGTATGAAAGGAAAATACATTGCAGTGGAGATCTGTGTTGACGGCAGAAATGGCAAATAAATAAATAAATGAATCATTTAGCAGCTGAAAGGCAATTCTATGAAAATATGCTTGAAAAAGAGAAGCTTATTGTTGACTGTTCTCAAACCTTCCTGCAAAGAAAAGTTCTTACAATATTCCTTGTTTTCTCTGAAGATGATGTAAGCAGCCTTCCAGTGAAGCGCAGCCTTGCTGAAAGGCTGGGGAAGAAGGTAGAGGCTCCGGGAAATGCTGACAAAGCACCCAAGAGAGAGACAGGTACTAAACGGGCATCTGGATTGGATTCCTGGGTTTCGTATTTAGTCTTTCTGTTTGTCCTTTTCCAGTGATGTTTCTTTTTGCATGTTGGCTGAGGTCGTAATCACTGGGATTCAAAGTCACCTTTCCTGTCTTGTTTTGAAATGTGAACCTGAAGTTGACATTATGCAGCCTCCCTAATTCGTTCTTTTTCTGTTTTGCAGTTCGAGTTCCCAAGTCTCTGAAGGACAGGCTGGGATTACCTCCTAAGCAGACCAGTACTGAGAGAGGTAACAGCTAGATATTAAATATGCTTTCTCCTCCTTCCTTTCCACGAACTTGGACTGCTTTCATACATCCCTACAAACTAATTTAAACGAAAACAAAGAACTGACGCCTCTTGCTTGAGTGCTGAAGCTCTTCTGACAGCCACTATCAGAACTCTGGCTCTAGGTGTGTGTTTATTTTCTACTTGTGCCTTGTCGAGGTTTTTAGCTGCTTCTGTGAACCGTTACGTACAATTAGAATAGAACCACTGCCAGGAGCAGGAATTTGAAATGCAGTCTGAAAAAGTAATAAAGTAAAGCAGCATTTCTGTGTAGCAGTTCTCTCTGGATAGGGCTGGTCTTCAAAATACAAGTGGCTCAGAGGAGGAGGAGAATGTTGTCCTAAGGATATTGTTCTAAGATGCATTATTGGGAACGCTCAAGATGAGTTTTCCTTAGTGCTCTGACAAATTTTGGAGACTTAAAATATTGCTGGACTCTCTTTAAATGTTGGTGCTTCTCCTCATTTCTTGATGATGACAGGGAAGGCTGCCAAGCCGATGGGAGAGATCCATGTGAAAACACTGGAGGAAATCCGTCGTGAGAAAGCTCTTCAGAGACGCGAAACTCAAGCCAAAGCCGAGGCTGAAGGGCATGGTAAAACTGAAGATTCCAGCGCAGGGGCAAGAGCTGCTCGTGCAGGTCGCATCCAAACTTTCTCTGAAGCCTTGTCCGAAAAAAAGAATAATCGCTTGGTAGAAGAGAAGAAAAAAGCAGGAGAATGCCATAGCAAGAGCAAAATTCAGGGTGAGTCCAAGAAGCAGCTCGCTCTGTCCGGGCCCAGCAAAGGGCAGGCGAAGGAGCCGGCAGGAAAAGTCAAGCCGGAAGGAGAAGTGCGTGTTAAAACCTTGGAAGAAATAAAGCGTGAGAAAGCTCTGCGGATGCAGCAGAGTGAAGGAGATGTGCCAGCTCCCTCAGCACAACCCGGACCTGCCCCAGCAGAGCAGAAATCTTTATGGAGCACAAAACTAACAGGTAATAAGATGCTTTAATGCCTGCCCCAGTGAGGTGCTTCCCATATTGAGCAAGTTCAGTTTGCTCAGGATCTGCTTCATGGATAAATGCTGAATGGCTTGCACATTGTAGCCTTTCTCTCTCTCTCTCTCATGGGACACAAGGAAATAAATGCACAAAGGAAACAAGTACCCAGCTTTCTTTATTTCTGCCGTTGACAACACTTTTTTTTGTCTTTTTTTAAAGCACCTGAAAAAGAAGAAAAGAAGGCAGTGGAATTGAACCGGCCTTTTCCTAAACTTTCCTCTGGACCTGATGTACAGGTGAGTCCTCTGTGAAGACACACATACATTCGTACAATTTCTGATAATTCTGACAAGTTTTGTTACTCACCGTGTGCCACCCTCTTGAGTGTATTCTTACCCTTCAGCAGCTGGTAGGAGCTGCAGTGCAGTCTAAATCCTATCGCCAGCAGCATTTCCAGACAGCTCTGTAATCCTCAAACTTGGAATCAGTCTGTCTATACCACAGCAACAAAGAAACCCTGTTAGCACCAGCTGAAATCTACACAGTTAACGTGGAGGGAATTGTTTTTGTTCTTACTGACTTGATCTGTCAGACATGAAGGATTTAATACAGAAGGCCAGAGTTCTGTGTTCAAGGAAATCAATCTGTCAGTGGATACTGTATAGGGGAACTTGTATGACTTTCTGCTGCTTAAAAAGAATGTGATAAATAGATGTACAGCAGAACACCCTAGCTGTTTAAAGAAGCTTGCCATAGTGGATATTGCAGATATGTGAGACTGCGTCCGTAGTAAAGCATGGCTCTTGTTACAGGCAGAATTTTATGGAGAAAAAAAAACACAACAGTAACCTGAACAATATTAATATGCAGTTCCACATCAAGACCATTTTGGAGGGATTGCTGATCAGATTTTCTTAACGAAATCTCCACGGATTTTTTTTTTTTTTTTTGTCCTATTCATGCACTCCTTTTCTTTCCTTCTAGCCCACTCAGCAGAGTGGAACTCGTAAATGTCCAGAGAAGAGCTTTGAAGAGAGACGGTGGGAGAAGTGGCAACAGAGAAAACAACAAGAGAAGCTTCGGCAGGAGGAAGCTGCTGTCAAATCTACTGCTGGCTTCTTTAATACTGAACCAGCAGGGAAAGTGGCAGCTCAATTTCAGGGCCAGGAAGCTAAAAGTAAGTGTTGAAGGTTAAGAGTTACTTAGGTTGTCTTCTGAAATACAGACAGAAGATGACAATTCTCATGCTGTAACTCTGGCTGGGTGCATTTTGCCACGCAGTGCTACGAAGCGAAGGGTGTACTTTCTTTTTCTTAGTTTGTTTCTTTTCCTGCCAGCCAGATGTTAGGTAAGGAACGGGAGACTAGAAAATGACACTACAAATGTGGACTTTGTAGAACAACTTAACTGTGGGACATCACTGCAAGGGAGAGGAAGCTGGTACAACAGTTGCATACACTCTTGTCCTACTATAACTGCTGCTTTTTCCTTTCCTAGCGGGAGCAGGACTTTAAATATAAAAGCCGTCTATATTTGTGAACCTAGCTTGCACTTAGGATTGCTATGTGTCTGAGGTTTCCCTTGTCCTGGATTATTATTTACTGTAGCTCTTCGGTTTCTTTGTTCCTTTGTATGGCTTGTTGGTAGACAGAGTTTCCTATGTGGAAAAGATTCCTGAGAATCCAGGCAATGGCGGTGTAATTGTGCTGGCCAAATGCATTTAAGTGTGTAGAAGGACTGTGGAAATGATTAAGAGAACCTGGATTTTTCCTGAGGCAGAGCAAGACTGTATCAGTTCTCTCTTGCTTTTACTCTAGCCAACTTTATGACACCTGCGAAGCCTTCGCGTGGGAAAGTCACTTTCCCCAAGAAGAAGGCACTGAAACGTAAGGCACCTGGGAGTTATCCCTCTGCCATAGCAGCTGTGGAACTACAGACTGCCTTTGATGCTGACATGATGGGACCTCCAGCCAGAAAAGCAGCCATGGTAAGGCCAGGGGCTAATGCAGCGATGGATCCCTTGTTAAATTTCTACCCTCCTCTATTTGAAAAGGTGGAAAACTCAAACGTTCTGCAGGCCTTCTGTTTCCTTTGAAATCCAGTAGCTGTCTCCAGGATGCTTGTAGAACCCTTCTGTATTTATGAGATGAATGGCACTCTTTAACCGGTACTCTGATGCTGTGATTTCTCTGGTGTGGGGGATTTTGTCCATTAATGCCATGTTCTTAAAAGACACAAGATCATGAGTAACCTCCAGGTGAATGTGAACTTTCTTCAGGAGCACCTTGGTTTTGTATTTTGGCCACGGCTCCGCAATGCCAGAGGAGAAGCAGTGTGGAGGAAAAAGCTATTAAGGAATCTTTTACCCATGTGTCATAAATACTGTTTTGCTGCTTTCTAGGGTGTTTCAGACGTGCCGGAGCACGTCCCAGCCATCAGACTTGAAGAAAATCCCCAAAACAGGTGACAACCCCAACTTGTTCTTTTTCTTAATCAGTGTATATCCCCAGGGAAACATAAGTTCTGTCACATGTGGGAAAAAATGAGGGTTCTGAGATAATTAAAGCCCAAATCCATCAAAGGAATAAGTCACCTGAAACCACTTTCTAGCAGCTAGCAGGATTGCTTAATTAGGCTTTCTTGAAATGCTGCAAGTCAGCACAGCTTTCCGGTGACTTCTTGGGTTGTCTGAATACCTGAACGAGGATGAGGTGAAGTTCTACTTCCTCGTGAGGTGATAGATGATGAGTAGTGTCCTCTGCCTTTTGGTCCTCAAGAATGCCACCTCAACTCCAGGTGCCCTGGCTTCACAGATAAACCCCCAGACTGAAAAATGTACCTGGTAACGCATCGGGCTCTAAATGTAGCCCTGGGTTGATTGATAACAATCCCTGTGTAAGATTGAAGCGTAGGAGGGCTTGCCTACAGTTTTAAGAGCCGGTTTGCAGGAAAGGGATTTCCCGTTAAGAAATGGCATATCCTGATTGTTCTTTCTTGCTCTCCCAAGACCTGAAGTGCGTCTTGGAAGCCCGGAAAGATTTGAGGAGCAGATGGAGATGGATCTCGAGACCTCGACCTCAGCTTCTTCCCAGCTAGAAGAGGCACGGACACGCCGGCTGAGTTCCACAGGGAACGCGCCCTTATCTGCGGATGAAGATTTTGAGAAGCTACTTTGGGAAATCTCAGGAGGCAGACTGGAAGCCGAAATCGACTTAGACCCAGGGAAGGACGAGGATGACCTCCTCCTTGAACTCTCCGAGATGATTGACAGTTGAACTGCATAGTCCTATGGTAGAATTAAAAAAAAAAAAAAATTAAAACTGTTCTTCTTGTTAGATACCCTGAGGTGATCCTTTTTCTAACTGAGGCTTTGCAATGAGACTTAAAGCACGGTCCGAAGTGGTAGAAATTGGCAGGATCTGCGCTCAGTTGTCCTAAATTTCCCTGCTGGTCAGAGTTAAGGTCTTGTGCATCCGTTCTGTAACTATAGGTGGTTACCTTCGATATTGAGAGGACAAAGCACTTCTTTTGGCACAGAAAGATCTCCATTGGCACGCCATGGTGGCTGCAAATCGATCTTCTGATGGAGCGATGCTCTGAAGGCTTAAACGTAAAGCTTCTTCCTTCCTCCGCCCTTGGCACAACTCGATGTTGGGCACATTGTGAAGCTTCGGTGTTCTGATTTCTCGGACAGTTGATAGCCAAATCCTGGAGTTACTATGTCAACTCTTGACTTTTACTCGTGTATGCCATTGTTTTGACTGTACCCGTGTCAGATGATGAAGCTGTAGGGGTGGGAGGGAGCAGAATCGTTATTGCAGTGTGTTGTGGACCAAACTTGCTGCCAGGAGTGGGGGTGGGGGTCAGCCCACCCAGCCTTCCTTTCAATTATCAGGGAGGATCAAATGGTGAAAAGCAGCAGCTCTGCCATGCGGCTCCACTACCCCCACTCCCTTCTCTTGTGCTGTACCAAAGTTCCCCCAGGCTTTGGTTGGTGCTTTTTGCTGGTGTGAGGACTCCGGGGCGAGCAGTCGGGACTCTGCCGCAGTTACGGGGTCGATGAAAGGTTGTTTAAGTGCCTCTTGGTTTTAAAACTTGCTCCCCTGAGCTGCTGGCTCTGCTGCCTGCTACAGCAAATGTTCGGGTGCCATCAGCATCGCGCTTGGGCATGGGCACTGACCCTGCGGAGGACAGAGCTGAGATTCGGGTGTATTGTGTACCCTGCCACCAGCCATCGTTTTTTTTCCCCTAGCAGGTCAATTTTGAATTATTTTCCAAACTTTTCGCGGCACGGTAGGCTCTTCCCGCTATGATTTGTGAAGCTGTGGGGGCCCTCAGGCATTTGCTGCTGGCAGAGGAAAAGCGCTTGTCGAATTTGTTGTAAATACTTAATGTTTGGACAAAACCACGCGTCTCTGTGTGTGTGTGTGTGTGTGTGTGTGTGTGCTGTGACGCCCCGGCCCCACCAGGGAAAACCTCCGCGGACGAAACTGCTGCTGGAGCTCACGCAGGCCTTCATCGTGCCAAAGGACTTCACGGGGACTTCTGCCAGCTCAGTAATGGGGGAGAAAAAGCAAAATCAGGAGGAGGAGAGCTCAGAGACTGCACCCACCTGCCCTCGCTTTCCCTTCACCCCAAGCCCTGTTCTACCATCAGCCTTCGCCTCTTCTGCCTGCGGTGCTGGGAGCAGGAGCGGCGAGGTGGCGGCAGCCACGGCGTAACGCGAGCAGGACCAGAAGGTGCAGAAGGTGATTGTGCAGCCCATCGTATCCTTCCTGCGGCTGGGGGTGCCAGGGAGGTGGGTGGGGGGCGGCTCGGACCTCAGGGGTCTCGGATCTGGGGTCCTGGGGGCTCAGCCCGGGCCTTGAGGCCTTGTTGCGGGGCCCTGAGGCCTCGCTGTGGGGTTTGGGGCCTTGTCCCGAGCCCGGAACTGTCGTCCCCGTGCTGAGCCCTTAACGCAGCGCCCCAGAACCTCATCTTCCGCTACCTGCAGAACGTGAGTACCGCGGGGAGGGGGCGGGGATGGGGATTTGGGAGGTGTGGGGGGAGTGGGGAGGGTCTGGGGATTCCCCTCGGTGAGTTTTCGGCTCCTGGCCGTGTCCCGGGACGGGTTTGTGGGGGATGGAGAGCTGTGCGGCGTGCTGGTGGGCACAAGGAGCCCGGCGTTTCCCCCTCGTGTAGCCGGGCGTGCAGGGGTGTTCCCTTGTGACTGGAAACGTGTTCTTCACCAAACGTGTAGTATTCACCCGATGGTATAACGCTCAAATGTCAGATTGCTCATTGAAACTGCCCCTGAGAGTTGCTCCTCGGAGCGTTTGGGAGCTGTCGTGGCTGTGGCTAGCAGGTATTTCTGAACACATGAGAGAACAAAAGTGCTCAGTGTTTGTGGCCCGACTTACTCTCCTCCTTCGTTCTGCAGAGGTCGAGGATCCAGGTGTGGCTCTATGAGCAGGTGAACATGCAGATAGAAGGCTGCATCATCGTGAGTATCCGCACGTCCCCATGTTTCATCTTTCATTTTGCCTCATTCACAATCGTGTTTTTTGGTCAAGAAAAGTTATCACAAGGAAAAAAAGATTTGTACTTCTCTGCCCTTCCCCTCGCCCTGCCCTTCCCTCCTGCTCCTGAGCCCTTCCTCAGGCCTTGCTGGGCCCTCTGTCCGGCTGTCTGTCCGTCCATCCGACCCTCTGGCCATCTGTCCCACCACCCTGCCCCGTCCCTGCCCTCTCCCTAAGGAAGCAAAGAGTCCCCGGGCTGCCTTCTTGGGGGGAGGGGGGGAAGTGGGGAGGTTCTGCTGAGAAAAAAATGAAAGATTTCCCCCTTAACGGGCACCTTGCGAGTTCTTTCGAGTTCCAACCTTCTGCCTTCCTTCCGTAGCAGTGCCTCTAAGGGGTGCGCTGTAAGGCAGCCCTCATCTGGCGCGTTGCTCCTCCGTTCCCCCAAGGAACTGCCTTCAGGATCTGACTAACTCTGGATGCACCCGGTTGTCGCCTTAATTTCTCCTTTAGCTTGCTGAAAACAAGCCGGTTGGGTGACCTTTTGCGTTTCTCGCTTAAAATTTGGATCGAGGAGGTCTGTGTTTCCTTACGCTGATGTCCACGCTGAAGGTGCAGAAGGGTTCCGTGCTGTTGCTTGGGTCAGCCTTGTTGCCAGGTTCGGAATGTTTAGCCTACCGGTGCTTCGGTGCTGTTGGGCTGCACTCAGAGTGTGAGCTCTGGGCGTTATTTCTCAAATACTGCGTTATTTGAGCGTACAGACCCGAGATATTCTGCGGAGAGGTGATTTAAGGCACGTCAGAACCACCGCTGCGGCGTGTGCCAGCGTCGGACGCCCGTTCGAGTGATCGGGCGGAGCAGGTGAGTTGAATTTGGTGCTGGGTGGCGAGGTGGTGTTGGGGGAAGAGCTAGGCTAAGGAGAGCTTCCTCTTGCTCTGCCCCTTCCCATCTCAAATGGCCGCTTCCTGGGGAGATGGGTTCGTTGGGAGGTTAACTACAACGTTACAGTGAGGATGAGGAATCATCTTTAGTCCCGTAGGTATTTGCTGCCAGGCCGCAGCGTTGATTTCAGAAATTGTATTTAAAAAAGGGAAAAGAAAGGAAAGATGTATTCTTTAACATACTCTCTTTTCTCGGAGAGTAGATGGAGGAGCTTCAGCAGTGCCCTTCCTCCGGAAACGATTCCCAGTGTCTGCTCAGACACTGAGGAGGAAAATGGAGGAGAGCCACCCGATAGAAATAAAGGAAAGAAGGGGTCATGGATTAAGGGAAAAGCACTACTTAAAAAATTGGTGCTCTCTAAAAACGGGTTAAGGGTTTGGGACCTGCAGGTGCTGCCTACAGCTGTGTGCGTTGCAGTCGTGCCTGTTGCCACTGAGCAAAACGGGGAGAGCTGCTTTGTCGAACGCGGCGTGTTAAAGCACGTGCCACTGCCTGGAAGAAAAGCACGGACTTCCCTCGTGTGGGCCTTCTTCCCTAGCGATCTGTGGTTTACCTGATGGTTTCCCATAAGCTGAGAATGTTTAAAAGAAAAACAAACAAACAAACAAACAAAAAAAAAAAAACACCAACGTTGAGAGTGGTGAAGCAGATCCTCACGTGTGGACTCAGAATCAGCGGTGACATCACCATGCGAAGCATTGTGTGCGCTTCGGGTCGGGGCTGCTGCGAGCCTCGCAGCGGGGAGGGAGAGCGGATCCGGGGTGCCTCTGTGTCAGCCCTCTGCCCTGGTGGCTTCGTGAGCACTGAGAGTTTGACTCCTGTGTTCCCAGCTTTCGCTTCCGCACCTGCGGTGTGGCAGAGCCAGCGAGCTGCTTGCTCAGCTGGAGGAGGAAGAGGAGTGACCTCAACATTGCCGAGGTAAAGCACAATTATTGAAAAGATTTGGCAAAGATGTTGGTTGTACCAGCGCGGCTGCTGCAGCTGCAGCAGATCCTGGAGCATTGGAGAAGATAGAGAGGGGTTTCTTCGTGAAAAGAATGCTGTTAAAAGTGTTTTCATGCCAGAAATTAGGATAAACGCCTCTGTTGTTTGACATCCTCTATTGAGCTGGCACATTGGCATTACAGCGTACCTGGCACACTGTTTGTATTAAAAAAAAAAAGGTATTTTATTCAGGGCAGGCCAGAAACCTGCCTTGGCACTTGCACATCGCAGCAATGCTTACAGACCCTGCATCCTGGCCTGGCAGCCAGGATCTAAATCCGATGGTGCTGTTGGTAAACTGAAGCTCAGGAAGCGCTTCTGGGTTTTTCTGTCCTTCCATGTGAATTTTTACCCTGTGAAGATGGTGTATGAAGCTATTTTCGTAACAACAAATAGGTTTAAAAGCAGTTTCAGTTTAACATCTACACGCTTGGGTGTTATTAACAGAGCTTTGTATACTGAGCTGGTGCTTGGTAGGAGAAAAACCATCAATCTTACCTGGGAAACCCGGACCCCCTCAGCTCCATACTGCTATGAGGAAACTCAGATGTAAGAACACACTTAAATAACACCTCACCAGAGCTGTTGTGCTCCTGACCACCAAAGGCACCTTTTTCCAACACCGTCGTACTGGAAGTTGATGCAGCTGGTTCCATCCGTAACGTGTGACTGTACAGTGCTGTAAAAGAACTATTTTTTCACAGCTTTGGAGAAAGTGAAGCAGAGAAAACCACGCGTAACCACTGATACCTGGACCCCAAACTGCCACAGACTGACGGTGATGCCCACTGGATATCTCCTGATACCCTGCTGCCTTCTGACTGCTCCAGCAGAAGTCCCGTTTTAATTAGCCAGCAGGTCCCTCTGAGGGAGGGACTTTGCTAAAACTCCTGCCGTAGGAAGTATCCTACGGGAGCCAAGTTGCTAAACTGATGTGTGGTTTTCCCTTAACCCCCTCACCCCTGACTTTCCAGCTCCTGACGACACTGCCAACGTGTGCAGTGTCACCGTGTGCCAACTAGGTGCCAGCTGCCATGGTTTATATATTGTAAAATTAGTGATTTGGGACTCGTGAGCACTGAGGAGAGGCTAGCAATTGCTTAAGAGCTTTCCTTGTGTCGCTCTGGGGCAGGGAGATGGGTGAAACATCTTAGGCTTGAAAGTGATTCCCTGCAGAGTGACGTGCTCAGATCTGCACAACAGATCTGTCGTTTTGGTCACCTTATTAGATCCCTGCTTGAGAGGTTGCTTGCAAGAATCGATTCCTCTTCACCTTGATGTGTCAAGCTAAAGACAAATCTGTGCCGAAGCACTGTTTGATCAGACGAGTGCCTCAGTTCAGGATTGTTCTTTGACAGCTACAGAAACAGCAGGACGATCAGCGCCTTCAGGAACAGATGAATTTGATCTTGAGGCTGTCGTAAAACAGGTCCCTGAAGTTTGAAGACTCTTCAAATAGTTTGGGCCAGCAAGGAGCAGCTGTACGTGGCGGCTGCGGTAACTCGGGGCTCCGAGTCTCAGAGAGCGTGGTGAAAGCTGGCTGCTGGAGGAAGCTGAGGCAGCGTTCAGCTCTAACCTTTGCCTTCTTGGCTGGCATCTTTGCACTCCTGCTGTCAGTGGGTGTTGAGTGTCCGTCCCCCCAGCCTCAGAACGTGCCCTCAGATGTAGGCAGCGTTTAGCAGCTAGAATTCCCTCAAATAGAAAGAGTACAAATGATGCGTTTTCTGCTTTTGCTTTGGAACTCTTAGCTTGAGGTTTTCCTGCAGGCCTTGAGGTTTCTTGCAGCAGCAGGGATGAGTTCTGTTAGCAAGAGGCTGTTCTGTGCTTCGACTGTGGGAAGATGAATGGTTACGTGTGCACCGTTAAATATAACTTGACACCTAGCACACCGCACTTGCAGCCTGTGGGGTGCTTTAACAAGCAGGTAAATCAGCAGAGGCTGTTTTGCAGCCGGGGTGATGCTGGGTGATTAAAAAGCAGGGGCAGAACAAGGAGTTTCTAGTGTTTGTTCTTGCTTGTCATCCGACTCTCCACTTCCACTGTTCTTTAAACAAACAAACAAACAAACAAACAAAACAAGCAAGGGGTAAGCATCTTAATATCTTTATTATAAATGGAAGGCACAAAAGAGGCCAGCAAGAGAGACTGTCCAAGAGAAATGCTTTGTGCTTTATAAACAAACAAGGAAGTACCCTTAGGTGGGTGTGATAATCCTCCTCTAATGCGTTTTTGGGGTGCAAAAATAGATTTGTTCCTTTCTTGCTCTTCTCTGCAGGACAAAGGCAGAATGGGCAACTGCAAAGTTAGACCAGGGAGGTCAGTTTGTTCCGTACTGAGAAAGACAAGCTTGTAAAACAAACTAGACAGATTTTCTTTGTACTATTCATCTTCCTTCAGCAAAGGCAAAGCTTATGACACTTGTTGGTGTGTGTATATATATTTATCCAGTGCTCTCACAACAAAATTTTGATTTGAAGAGGGCACACAGATTTGATTTTTTTATTCTTTTCCAGTAAATAGTATAATAAGCACTGGTATATTTGTATAAAATCAGAGAAATACAAAACAAAAGACTGAATATTATGTGGTATGCATGACATTTAAAAAAATGGTGGTTTCAACGCAATATGTACCCTTGGGTGTTTGCCATATACTAGAGTCCAGCTTAAAGTGCACGTGATGTGTATTGCATTTTGATATTAATCTCTATGTACAATGTTTTACATGTAATTTATATGGTTCTTGGGAGAAAAAAAAAAAAAAAAAAAAAAAAAAAAAAAGAGAAAACCCCCAAAAACCATAGATCCACCCAAAAACAGCCCTAAACCTACCTGATGTTCTCCAAAAAAAAAAAATTTACTCTTTTCCACCACGATGACCACGGAAAACCCAACGAAACCCAACGGAGACCCCAAAACACGTCGAAAACACCCCAAACAAGAATGGCATCACCCCCAAAACTGGAAGAAAATGCCCAAAAAGCACGGATACAATCCGAAAAGCACCCTAAACCTACCTGATGTTCTCCAAATCCCAAAGACCACTCCCAACCACCATAAAATCCATTAGGAACTAAACGAAACACAACGGAAACCCCAAAACACATCAAAAACACCCCAAAAGTGAACTGGATCAGAAGAAAAAACGTGATTTAACCCCCGAAAAACCTTTACACCTACCTGATGTTCTCCTAAATGTACAATCCACTCCCAACCACCAGAAAACTCAATGGAAACCAAACAAAACACAACGGAGACCCCAAAACACGTCAAAAACACCGCAAAAAAGAACAGGATCACACCAAAAATGAAAGAAAACCACAAACACCATAGATCAACCCCAAAAGTTCCCCTAAACTACCTGATGTTCTCCAAAACCCACAACTGACCATTTTCCAACATGATGACCAACAAGAACCACACTAAAACCCAACGGAGAAGCCAAAACACATCAAAACAACACCAAACAAGAACGGGATCACCCCCAAAAATGAAAGAAAACCCCCAAAACCATAGATCCACCCAAAAACCACCCTAAACCTACCTGATGTTCTCCAAAACCCACAATTTAAACTTCTCCACCTTGACGACCAACGAGAACCCAACAAAACCCAACGGAGACCACAAAACACGTCAAAAACTCCCCAAAAAGGAACAGGATAACCCCCAAAAACGAAAGAAATCCCCCAAAATCATACATCCACCCCAAAACCACCCTAAACCTACCTGGTGTTCTCCAAAATGCACAACTTACTCTTTTCCACCACGATGACCACGGAAAACAAAAGCAACCCAACGGAGACCCCAAAACATGTCAAAAACAACCCAAAAAAGAATGGGATCACCCCCAAAACTGGAAGAAAGTACCCCAAAACCATAGATCCGCCCCAAAACCATCCTAAACCTACCTGATATTCTCCAAAACCCACAATTTACCCTTTTCCACCATGATTAACACGGAAAACGCAACGAAACACAACGGAGACCCCAAAACACATCAAAAACACCCCAAAAAAAGAAAGGGATTAGAAGAAAAAACACCAAAAACTATGAATTTCCCTTCAAAACCACCCTAAACTCACCTGATCTTCTCCAAAACCCACAATCCACTCCCATTTACCTTAACGACCAACGAGAACCCAACGAAACCCAACGGAGACCCCAAAACAAGTCAAAAACATCCCAAAAAGGAACAGGATCACCCCCAAAAACGAAAGAAAAACCTCAAAAACATAGATCCACCCCAAAACCACCGTAAAGCTACCTAATCTTCTCCAAAACCCACAATTTACACTTTTCCACCACGATGAACACGGAAAACACAACAAAACCCAACGGAGATCCCTAAATATGTCAAAAACACCCCAAAGAAGAACGGGATCACCATCTAAACTGGAAGAAAATCCCCAAAAAGCACGGATCCAAACACCAAAACCACTCTAAACTCACCTGATCTCCTCCAAAACCCACAAACAACTCCCATTTATCTAAATGCCAAACGAGAACAGAATGAAACCCAAAAAAGACTGCAAAACACGTCAAAAACACCCGAAAAAAGAAAGGGATCACCCCAAGAAAAAACAGAAGAAAACCCCAAATACCATAGATCCACCCCAAAACCACCCTAAACCTACCTGATGTTCTCCAAAACCCACAATTTATGCATTTCCACCACGATGACCACGGAAAACCAAACGAAACCCAACGGAGACCCCAAAACACGTCAAAATCACCGCAAACAAGAACGGGATCACCCCCAAAAACGAAAGAAAACCCCCAAAACCATAGATCCACCCCAAAACCACCCTAAACCTACCTGATGCTCTCCAAAATCCACAATTTACACTTTTCCATCTTGACGACCAACGAGAACCCAACAAAACCCAACGGACACATCTAAACACGTCTAAAACACCCCAAAAAATAACGGGATCAGAAGAAAAAACACCAAAAGCTATGAATTTCACCCCAAAACCATACTAAACTCACATGATCTTCTCCAAAACCCACAATCCAATCCCATTTACCTTAACGTCAAATGAGAACCCAATGAAACCCAACAAAAAACGCAAAACACGTCAAAAACACCCCAAGAAAGAAAGGGATCACCCCCCAAAAACAGAAGAAAACCGCAAATACCAAGAATCCACCCTCAATGTCCCCCCAAACCTACCTGATGTTCTCCAAAACCCGCAACTTACCCTTTTCCACCACGATGACCACGCAAAACCAAAAGCAACCCAACGGAGACCCGAAAACACGTCAAAAACACCCCAAACAAGAACGGGATCACACCAAAAAACAGAAGAAAACCCCAAATACCATAGATCCACCCCAAAACCACCCTAAACCTACGTGATGTTCTCCAAAACACACAATTTACGCTTTTCCACCATGATGACCACGCAAAAGCAAACGAACCCCAACGGAGACACCAAAACACGTCAAAATCACCGCAAAAAAGAAGGGGATCACCCCCAAAACTGGAAGAAAATCACCCAAAACCATAGATCCACCCCAAAACCACCCTAAACCTACCTGATGTTCTCCAAAACCCACAATTTATGCATTTCCACCACGATGACCACGCAAAACCAAACGAAACCCAACGGAGACCACAAAACACGTAAAAGCACCCCAAAAAAGAACGGGATCACCCCAAAAACTAAAAGAAAAATCCCCAAAAGCACGGATCCAATCCCCAAACCACCCTAAACTCACCTGATCTTCTCCAAAACCCACAATCCACTCCCATTTACGTTAACGACCAACGAGAACCCAGCGAAACCCAAAGGAGACCCGAAAACACGTCAAAAACACCCCAAACAAGAACGGGATCACACCCAAAAACAGAAGAAAACCCCAAATACCATAGATCCACCCCAAAACCACCCTAAACCTACGTGATGTTCTCCAAAACACACAATTTACGCTTTTCCACCATGATGACCACGCAAAAGCAAACGAACCCCAACGGAGACACCAAAACACGTCAAAATCACCGCAAAAAAGAAGGGGATCACCCCCAAAACTGGAAGAAAATCACCCAAAACCATAGATCCACCCCAAAACCACCCTAAACCTACCTGATGTTCTCCAAAACCCACAATTTATGCATTTCCACCACGATGACCACGCAAAACCAAACGAAACCCAACGGAGACCCCAAAACACGTAAAAGCACCCCAAAAAAAAACGGGATCACCCCAAAAACTAAAAGAAAAATCCCAAAAAGCACGGATCCAATCCCCAAACCACCCTAAACTCACCTGATCTTCTCCAAAACCCACAATTCACCATTTTCCACCATTATGACCACACAAAACCCAACGAAACCCAACGGAGACCCCAAAACACATCAAAAACACCCTAAACAAGAACAGGAAAACACCCAAAAAGAGAAGAAAACCCAAAATACCATAGATCCACCCCAAAATCACCCTAAACCTACCTGATGTTCTCCAAAACCCACAATTGACCCTTTTCCACCACGATGACCACGGAAAACCAAACGAAACCCAACGGAGACCACAAAACACGTCAAAATCACCGCAAACAAGAACGAGATCAACCCCCAAAATGAGAGAAAACCCTAAATACCATTGATCCACGCCAAAACCACCCTAAACCTACCTGATGTTCTCCAAAACACAATTTAGGCTTTTCCACCATGATGACCAAGGAAAAACCAACGAAACCCAACGGAGACCCCAAAACACGTCAAAATCACCGCAAAAAAACGAACGGGATCACCCCAAAAACTGGTAGAAAATCACCCAAAACCATAGATCTACCCAAAAACCAGCCTAAACCTACCTGATGTTCTCCAAAACCCACAATTTACGCTTTTCCACCAAGATGACCACGGAAAACCAAACAAAACCCAACGGAGACCCCAAAACACATCTAAAACACCCCAAAAAAGAACAAGGTCAGAAGAAAAAACAGCAGAAAACCCCAAATACCAAGAATCAACCCCAAAAGTCCCCCAAACCTACCTGACGTTCTTCAAAACACACAACTTACAATTTTCCACCACGATGACCACGGAAAACCAAACGAAACACAACGGAGACCCCAAAACTCGTCAAAATAACCACAAACAAGAACGGGATCACCCCCAAAAACGAAAGAAAATCCCCAAAACCATAGATCCACCCCAAAACCACCCTAAACCTACCTGATGTTCTCCAAAACCCGCAACTTACCCTTTTCCACCATGATGACCACGCAAAACCAAAAGCAACCCATCGGAGACCCCAAAACACGTCAAAAACACCCCAAACAAGAAAGGGATCACACCAAAAAACAGACGAAAACCCCAAATACCATAGATCCACCCCAAAACCACCCTAAACCTACCTGATGTTCTCCAAAACACACAATTTATGCTTTTCCACCATGATGGCCACGTAAAACCAAACGAAACCCAACGGAGACCCCAAAACACGTCAAAAACACCCCAAAAAAGAACGGGATCACCCCCAAAAACGAAAGAAAACCCCCAAAACCATAGATCCACCCCATAAACACCCTAAACCTACCTGATCTTCTCCAAAACCCACAATTTACCCTTTTCCACCTTGACGACCAACGAGAACCCAACAAAACACAACGGACAAATCTAAACACGTCTAGAACACCCCAAAAAATAACGGGATCAGAAGAAAAAACACCAAAACCTATGAATTTCACCCCAAAACCACACTAAACTTACATGATCTTCTCCAAAACCCACAATCCAATCCCATTTACCTTAACGTCAAATGAGAACCCAGTGAAACCCAACAAAAACCGCAAAACACGTCAAAAACACCCCAAGAAAGAAAGGGATCACCCCCAAAAAAACAGAAGAAAACCCCAAATACCAAGAATCCACCCCAAATGTCCCCCAAACCTATCTGAAGTTCTCCAAAACCCGCAACTTACACTTTTCCACCATGATGACCACGCAAAACCCAATCAAACCCAACGGAGACCCCAAAACACGTCAAAATCAATGCAAACAAGAACGGGATCACCCCCAAACACGAAAGAAAACCCCAAATACCATAGATCCACCCCAAAACCACCCTAAACCTACCTGATGTTCTCCAAAACCCACAATTTACCCTTTTCCACCATGACAACCGACAAGAACCCAAGAAAACCCAATGGAGACATCTAAACACGTCTGAAACACCTCAAAAAATAACGGGATCAGAAGAAAAAACACCAAAAGCTATGAATTTCACCCCAAAACCATACTAAACTCACATGATCTTCTCCAAAACCCACAATCCAATCCCATTTACCTTAACGTCAAATGAGAACCCAATGAAACCCAACAAAAACCGCAAAACATGTCAAAAACATCCCAAACAAAGAAAGGGATCACCCCCCAAGAAAACAGAAGAAAACCCCAAATACCAAGAATCCACCCTCAATGTCCCCCCAAACCTACCAGAGGTTCTCCAAAACCCGCAACTTACCCTTTTCAGCCACGATGACCACGGAAAACCAAAAGCAACCCAATGGAGACCCCAAAACACGTCAAAAACACCCCAAACAAGAACGGGATCACCCCAAAAACGAAAGAAAATCAAAAATACCATAGATCCACCCCAAAACCACCCTAAACCTACCTGATGTTCTCCAAAACCCACAATTTATGCATTTCCACCACGATGACCACGCAAAACCAAACAAAACCCAACGGAGACCCCAAAACACGTCAAAAACACCCCAAAAAAGAACGGGATCACCCCAAAAACGAAAGAAAAGCAAAAATACCATAGATCCACCCCAAAACCACCCTAAACTCACCTGATCTTCTCCAAAACCCACAATTCACCATTTTCCACCATTATGACCACACAAAACCCAACGAAACCCAACGGAGACCCCAAAACATGTCAAAATCACCGCAAACAAGAACGTGATCAACCCCCAAAATGAGAGAAAATCCTAAATACCATTGATCCACCCCAAAACCACCCTAAACCTACCTGATGTTCTCCAAAACCCACAATTTACACTTTTCCACCATGATGACCAAGGAAAAACCAACGAAACCCAACGGAGACCCCAAAACACGTCAAAATCACCGCAAAAAGAGAACGGGATCACCCCAAAAACTGGAAGAAAATCACCCAAAACCATAGATCCACCCCAAAACCAGCCTAAACCTACCTGATGTTCTCCAAGACCCACAATTTACGCTTTTCCACCAAGATGACCACGGAAAACCAAACAAAACCCAACGGAGACCACAAAACACATCTAAAACACCCCAAAAAAGAATGGGATCACCCCCAAAACTGGAAGAAAGTACCCCAAAACCATAGATCCGCCCCAAAACCATCCTAAACCTACCTGATATTCTCCAAAACCCACAATTTACCCTTTTCCACCATGATTAACACGGAAAACGCAACGAAACACAACGGAGACCCCAAAACACATCAAAAACACCCCAAAAAAAGAAAGGGATTAGAAGAAAAAACACCAAAAACTATGAATTTCCCCTCAAAACCACCCTAAACTCACCTGATCTTCTCCAAAACCCACAGTCCACTCCCATTTACCTTAACGACCAACGAGAACCCAACGAAACCCAACGGAGACCCCAAAACAAGTCAAAAACATCCCAAAAAGGAACAGGATCACCCCCAAAAACGAAAGAAAAACCTCAAAAACATAGATCCACCCCAAAACCACCGTAAAGCTACCTAATCTTCTCCAAAACCCACAATTTACACTTTTCCACCACGATGAACACGGAAAACACAACAAAACCCAACGGAGATCCCTAAATATGTCAAAAACACCCCAAAGAAGAACGGGATCACCATCTAAACTGGAAGAAAATCCCCAAAAAGCACGGATCCAAACACCAAAACCACTCTAAACTCACCTGATCTCCTCCAAAACCCACAAACAACTCCCATTTATCTAAATGCCAAACGAGAACAGAATGAAACCCAAAAAAGACTGCAAAACACGTCAAAAACACCCGAAAAAAGAAAGGGATCACCCCAAGAAAAAACAGAAGAAAACCCCAAATACCATAGATCCACCCCAAAACCACCCTAAACCTACCTGATGTTCTCCAAAACCCACAATTTATGCATTTCCACCACGATGACCACGGAAAACTAAACGAAACCCAACGGAGACCCCAAAACACGTCAAAATCACCGCAAACAAGAACGGGATCACCCCCAAAAACGAAAGAAAACCCCCAAAACCATAGATCCACCCCAAAACCACCCTAAACCTACCTGATGCTCTCCAAAATCCACAATTTACACTTTTCCATCTTGACGACCAACGAGAACCCAACAAAACCCAACGGACACATCTAAACACGTCTAAAACACCCCAAAAAATAACGGGATCAGAAGAAAAAACACCAAAAGCTATGAATTTCACCCCAAAACCATACTAAACTCACATGATCTTCTCCAAAACCCACAATCCAATCCCATTTACCTTAACGTCAAATGAGAACCCAATGAAACCCAACAAAAAACGCAAAACACGTCAAAAACACCCCAAGAAAGAAAGGGATCACCCCCCAAAAACAGAAGAAAACCGCAAATACCAAGAATCCACCCTCAATGTCCCCCCAAACCTACCTGATGTTCTCCAAAACCCGCAACTTACCCTTTTCCACCACGATGACCACGCAAAACCAAAAGCAACCCAACGGAGACCCGAAAACACGTCAAAAACACCCCAAACAAGAAAGGGATCACACCAAAAAACAGAAGAAAACCCCAAATACCATAGATCCACCCCAAAACCACCCTAAACCTACCTGATGTTCTCCAAAACACACAATTTACGCTTTTCCACCATGATGACCACGCAAAAGAAAACGAACCCCAACGGAGACACCAAAACACGTCAAAATCACCGCAAAAAAGAAGGGGATCACCCCCAAAACTGGAAGAAAATCACCCAAAACCATAGATCCACCCCAAAACCACCCTAAACCTACCTGATGTTCTCCAAAACCCACAATTTATGCATTTCCACCACGATGACCACGCAAAACCAAACAAAACCCAACGGAGACCACAAAACACGTAAAAGCACCCCAAAAAAGAACGGGATCACCCCAAAAACTAAAAGAAAAATCCCCAAAAGCACGGATCCAATCCCCAAACCACCCTAAACTCACCTGATCTTCTCCAAAACCCACAATCCAATCCCATTTACGTTAACGACCAACGAGAACCCAGCGAAACCCAAAGGAGACCCCAAAACACGTCAAAAACACCCTAAACAAGAACAGGATCACACCCAAAAACGAAAGAAAAGCCAAAATACCATAGATCCACCCCAAAAACACCGTAAAGCAACCTGATCTTCTCCAAAACCCACAATTGACCCTTTTCCATAATGATGACCACGCAAAACACAAAGAAACCCAACGGGGACCCCAAAACACGTCGAAAACACCCCAAACAAGAATGGGATCACCCCCAAAACTGGAAGAAAACCCCTCAAAACCATAGATCTAAACAAAACCACCCTAAAGCTACCTGATCTTCTCCAAAACCCACAATTTACACTTTTCCAATATGATGACCACGCAAGACACAACGAAACCCAACGGAGACCCCAAAACACGTCAAAAACACCCCAGAAAGGAACAGGATCACCCCCAAAAACGAAAGAAAACCCCCAAAACCATAGATCCACCCCAAAACAACACTAAACCTACCTGATGTTGTCCAAAACACACAATTGACCCTTTTCCACAACGATGACCACGGAAAGCCAAACGAAACCCAACGGAGACCCCAAAACACGTCAAAAACACCCCAAAGAAGAACGGGATCACCCCAAAAAAGGAAAGAAAAGCAAAAATACCGTAGTTCCACCCCAAAACCACCCTAAACTCACCTGATCTTCTCCAAAACCCACAATTCACCATTTTCCACCATTATGACCACACAAAACCCAACGAAACCCAACGGAGACCCCAAAACACATCAAAAACACCCTAAACAAGAACAGGAAAACACCCAAAAAGAGAAGAAAACCCAAAATACCTTAGATCCACCCCAAAATCACCCTAAACCTACCTGATGTTCTCCAAAACCCACAATTGACCCTTTTCCACCACGATGACCACGGAAAACCAAACGAAACCCAACGGAGACCACAAAACACGTCAAAATCACCGCAAACAAGAACGAGATCAACCCCCAAAATGAGAGAAAACCCTAAATACCATTGATCCACGCCAAAACCACCCTAAACCTACCTGATGTTCTCCAAAACACAATTTAGGCTTTTCCACCATGATGACCAAGGAAAAACCAACGAAACCCAACGGAGACCCCAAAACACGTCAAAATCACCGCAAAAAAACGAACGGGATCACCCCAAAAACTGGTAGAAAATCACCCAAAACCATAGATCTACCCAAAAACCAGCCTAAACCTACCTGATGTTCTCCAAAACCCACAATTTACGCTTTTCCACCAAGATGACCACGGAAAACCAAACAAAACCCAACGGAGACCCCAAAACACATCTAAAACACCCCAAAAAAGAACAAGGTCAGAAGAAAAAACAGCAGAAAACCCCAAATACCAAGAATCAACCCCAAAAGTCCCCCAAACCTACCTGACGTTCTTCAAAACACACAACTTACAATTTTCCACCACGATGACCACGGAAAACCAAACGAAACACAACGGAGACCCCAAAACTCGTCAAAATAACCACAAACAAGAACGGGATCACCCCCAAAAACGAAAGAAAATCCCCAAAACCATAGATCCACCCCAAAACCACCCTAAACCTACCTGATGTTCTCCAAAACCCGCAACTTACCCTTTTCCACCATGATGACCACGCAAAACCAAAAGCAACCCATCGGAGACCCCAAAACACGTCAAAAACACCCCAAACAAGAAAGGGATCACACCAAAAAACAGACGAAAACCCCAAATACCATAGATCCACCCCAAAACCACCCTAAACCTACCTGATGTTCTCCAAAACACACAATTTATGCTTTTCCACCATGATGGCCACGTAAAACCAAACGAAACCCAACGGAGACCCCAAAACACGTCAAAAACACCCCAAAAAAGAACGGGATCACCCCCAAAAACGAAAGAAAACCCCCAAAACCATAGATCCACCCCATAAACACCCTAAACCTACCTGATCTTCTCCAAAACCCACAATTTACCCTTTTCCACCTTGACGACCAACGAGAACCCAACAAAACACAACGGACAAATCTAAACACGTCTAGAACACCCCAAAAAATAACGGGATCAGAAGAAAAAACACCAAAACCTATGAATTTCACCCCAAAACCACACTAAACTTACATGATCTTCTCCAAAACCCACAATCCAATCCCATTTACCTTAACGTCAAATGAGAACCCAGTGAAACCCAACAAAAACCGCAAAACACGTCAAAAACACCCCAAGAAAGAAAGGGATCACCCCCAAAAAAACAGAAGAAAACCCCAAATACCAAGAATCCACCCCAAATGTCCCCCAAACCTATCTGAAGTTCTCCAAAACCCGCAACTTACACTTTTCCACCATGATGACCACGCAAAACCCAATCAAACCCAACGGAGACCCCAAAACACGTCAAAATCAATGCAAACAAGAACGGGATCACCCCCAAACACGAAAGAAAACCCCAAATACCATAGATCCACCCCAAAACCACCCTAAACCTACCTGATGTTCTCCAAAACCCACAATTTACCCTTTTCCACCATGACAACCGACAAGAACCCAAGAAAACCCAATGGAGACATCTAAACACGTCTGAAACACCTCAAAAAATAACGGGATCAGAAGAAAAAACACCAAAAGCTATGAATTTCACCCCAAAACCATACTAAACTCACATGATCTTCTCCAAAACCCACAATCCAATCCCATTTACCTTAACGTCAAATGAGAACCCAATGAAACCCAACAAAAACCGCAAAACATGTCAAAAACATCCCAAACAAAGAAAGGGATCACCCCCCAAGAAAACAGAAGAAAACCCCAAATACCAAGAATCCACCCTCAATGTCCCCCCAAACCTACCAGAGGTTCTCCAAAACCCGCAACTTACCCTTTTCAGCCACGATGACCACGGAAAACCAAAAGCAACCCAATGGAGACCCCAAAACACGTCAAAAACACCCCAAACAAGAACGGGATCACCCCAAAAACGAAAGAAAATCAAAAATACCATAGATCCACCCCAAAACCACCCTAAACCTACCTGATGTTCTCCAAAACCCACAATTTATGCATTTCCACCACGATGACCACGCAAAACCAAACAAAACCCAACGGAGACCCCAAAACACGTCAAAAACACCCCAAAAAAGAACGGGATCACCCCAAAAACGAAAGAAAAGCAAAAATACCATAGATCCACCCCAAAACCACCCTAAACTCACCTGATCTTCTCCAAAACCCACAATTCACCATTTTCCACCATTATGACCACACAAAACCCAACGAAACCCAACGGAGACCCCAAAACATGTCAAAATCACCGCAAACAAGAACGTGATCAACCCCCAAAATGAGAGAAAATCCTAAATACCATTGATCCACCCCAAAACCACCCTAAACCTACCTGATGTTCTCCAAAACCCACAATTTACACTTTTCCACCATGATGACCAAGGAAAAACCAACGAAACCCAACGGAGACCCCAAAACACGTCAAAATCACCGCAAAAAGAGAACGGGATCACCCCAAAAACTGGAAGAAAATCACCCAAAACCATAGATCCACCCCAAAACCAGCCTAAACCTACCTGATGTTCTCCAAGACCCACAATTTACGCTTTTCCACCAAGATGACCACGGAAAACCAAACAAAACCCAACGGAGACCACAAAACACATCTAAAACACCCCAAAAAAGAATGGGATCACCCCCAAAACTGGAAGAAAGTACCCCAAAACCATAGATCCGCCCCAAAACCATCCTAAACCTACCTGATATTCTCCAAAACCCACAATTTACCCTTTTCCACCATGATTAACACGGAAAACGCAACGAAACACAACGGAGACCCCAAAACACATCAAAAACACCCCAAAAAAAGAAAGGGATTAGAAGAAAAAACACCAAAAACTATGAATTTCCCCTCAAAACCACCCTAAACTCACCTGATCTTCTCCAAAACCCACAGTCCACTCCCATTTACCTTAACGACCAACGAGAACCCAACGAAACCCAACGGAGACCCCAAAACAAGTCAAAAACATCCCAAAAAGGAACAGGATCACCCCCAAAAACGAAAGAAAAACCTCAAAAACATAGATCCACCCCAAAACCACCGTAAAGCTACCTAATCTTCTCCAAAACCCACAATTTACACTTTTCCACCACGATGAACACGGAAAACACAACAAAACCCAACGGAGATCCCTAAATATGTCAAAAACACCCCAAAGAAGAACGGGATCACCATCTAAACTGGAAGAAAATCCCCAAAAAGCACGGATCCAAACACCAAAACCACTCTAAACTCACCTGATCTCCTCCAAAACCCACAAACAACTCCCATTTATCTAAATGCCAAACGAGAACAGAATGAAACCCAAAAAAGACTGCAAAACACGTCAAAAACACCCGAAAAAAGAAAGGGATCACCCCAAGAAAAAACAGAAGAAAACCCCAAATACCATAGATCCACCCCAAAACCACCCTAAACCTACCTGATGTTCTCCAAAACACACAATTTATGCATTTCCACCACGATGACCACGGAAAACTAAACGAAACCCAACGGAGACCCCAAAACACGTCAAAATCACCGCAAACAAGAACGGGATCACCCCCAAAAACGAAAGAAAACCCCCAAAACCATAGATCCACCCCAAAACCACCCTAAACCTACCTGATGCTCTCCAAAATCCACAATTTACACTTTTCCATCTTGACGACCAACGAGAACCCAACAAAACCCAACGGACACATCTAAACACGTCTAAAACACCCCAAAAAATAACGGGATCAGAAGAAAAAACACCAAAAGCTATGAATTTCACCCCAAAACCATACTAAACTCACATGATCTTCTCCAAAACCCACAATCCAATCCCATTTACCTTAACGTCAAATGAGAACCCAATGAAACCCAACAAAAAACGCAAAACACGTCAAAAACACCCCAAGAAAGAAAGGGATCACCCCCCAAAAACAGAAGAAAACCGCAAATACCAAGAATCCACCCTCAATGTCCCCCCAAACCTACCTGATGTTCTCCAAAACCCGCAACTTACCCTTTTCCACCATTATGACCACGCAAAACCAAAAGCAACCCAACGGAGACCCGAAAACACGTCAAAAACACCCCAAACAAGAAAGGGATCACACCAAAAAACAGAAGAAAACCCCAAATACCATAGATCCACCCCAAAACCACCCTAAACCTACCTGATGTTCTCCAAAACACACAATTTACGCTTTTCCACCATGATGACCACGCAAAAGAAAACGAACCCCAACGGAGACACCAAAACACATCAAAATCACCGCAAAAAAGAAGGGGATCACCCCCAAAACTGGAAGAAAATCACCCAAAACCATAGATCCACCCCAAAACCACCCTAAACCTACCTGATGTTCTCCAAAACCCACAATTTATGCATTTCCACCACGATGACCACGCAAAACCAAACAAAACCCAACGGAGACCACAAAACACGTAAAAGCACCCCAAAAAAGAACGGGATCACCCCAAAAACTAAAAGAAAAATCCCCAAAAGCACGGATCCAATCCCCAAACCACCCTAAACTCACCTGATCTTCTCCAAAACCCACAATCCAATCCCATTTACGTTAACGACCAACGAGAACCCAGCGAAACCCAAAGGAGACCCCAAAACACGTCAAAAACACCCTAAACAAGAACAGGATCACACCCAAAAACGAAAGAAAAGCCAAAATACCATAGATCCACCCCAAAAACACCGTAAAGCAACCTGATCTTCTCCAAAACCCACAATTGACCCTTTTCCATAATGATGACCACGCAAAACACAAAGAAACCCAACGGGGACCCCAAAACACGTCGAAAACACCCCAAACAAGAATGGGATCACCCCCAAAACTGGAAGAAAACCCCTCAAAACCATAGATCTAAACAAAACCACCCTAAAGCTACCTGATCTTCTCCAAAACCCACAATTTACACTTTTCCAATATGATGACCACGCAAGACACAACGAAACCCAACGGAGACCCCAAAACACGTCAAAAACACCCCAGAAAGGAACAGGATCACCCCCAAAAACGAAAGAAAACCCCCAAAACCATAGATCCACCCCAAAACAACACTAAACCTACCTGATGTTGTCCAAAACACACAATTGACCCTTTTCCACAACGATGACCACGGAAAGCCAAACGAAACCCAACGGAGACCCCAAAACACGTCAAAAACACCCCAAAGAAGAACGGGATCACCCCAAAAAAGGAAAGAAAAGCAAAAATACCGTAGTTCCACCCCAAAACCACCCTAAACTCACCTGATCTTCTCCAAAACCCACAATTCACCATTTTCCACCATTATGACCACACAAAACCCAACGAAACCCAACGGAGACCCCAAAACACATCAAAAACACCCTAAACAAGAACAGGAAAACACCCAAAAAGAGAAGAAAACCCAAAATACCTTAGATCCACCCCAAAATCACCCTAAACCTACCTGATGTTCTCCAAAACCCACAATTGACCCTTTTCCACCACGATGACCACGGAAAACCAAACGAAACCCAACGGAGACCACAAAACACGTCAAAATCACCGCAAACAAGAACGAGATCAACCCCCAAAATGAGAGAAAACCCTAAATACCATTGATCCACGCCAAAACCACCCTAAACCTACCTGATGTTCTCCAAAACACAATTTAGGCTTTTCCACCATGATGACCAAGGAAAAACCAACGAAACCCAACGGAGACCCCAAAACACGTCAAAATCACCGCAAAAAAACGAACGGGATCACCCCAAAAACTGGTAGAAAATCACCCAAAACCATAGATCTACCCAAAAACCAGCCTAAACCTACCTGATGTTCTCCAAAACCCACAATTTACGCTTTTCCACCAAGATGACCACGGAAAACCAAACAAAACCCAACGGAGACCCCAAAACACATCTAAAACACCCCAAAAAAGAACAAGGTCAGAAGAAAAAACAGCAGAAAACCCCAAATACCAAGAATCAACCCCAAAAGTCCCCCAAACCTACCTGACGTTCTTCAAAACACACAACTTACAATTTTCCACCACGATGACCACGGAAAACCAAACGAAACACAACGGAGACCCCAAAACTCGTCAAAATAACCACAAACAAGAACGGGATCACCCCCAAAAACGAAAGAAAATCCCCAAAACCATAGATCCACCCCAAAACCACCCTAAACCTACCTGATGTTCTCCAAAACCCGCAACTTACCCTTTTCCACCATGATGACCACGCAAAACCAAAAGCAACCCATCGGAGACCCCAAAACACGTCAAAAACACCCCAAACAAGAAAGGGATCACACCAAAAAACAGAAGAAAACCCCAAATACCATAGATCCACCCCAAAACCACCCTAAACCTACCTGATGTTCTCCAAAACACACAATTTATGCTTTTCCACCATGATGGCCACGTAAAACCAAACGAAACCCAACGGAGACCCCAAAACACGTCAAAAACACCCCAAAAAAGAACGGGATCACCCCCAAAAACGAAAGAAAACCCCCAAAACCATAGATCCACCCCATAAACACCCTAAACCTACCTGATCTTCTCCAAAACCCACAATTTACCCTTTTCCACCTTGACGACCAACGAGAACCCAACAAAACACAACGGACAAATCTAAACACGTCTAGAACACCCCAAAAAATAACGGGATCAGAAGAAAAAACACCAAAACCTATGAATTTCACCCCAAAACCACACTAAACTTACATGATCTTCTCCAAAACCCACAATCCAATCCCATTTACCTTAACGTCAAATGAGAACCCAGTGAAACCCAACAAAAACCGCAAAACACGTCAAAAACACCCCAAGAAAGAAAGGGATCACCCCCAAAAAGCAGAAGAAAACCCCAAATACCAAGAATCCACCCCAAATGTCCCCCAAACCTATCTGAAGTTCTCCAAAACCCGCAACTTACACTTTTCCACCATGATGACCACGCAAAACCCAATCAAACCCAACGGAGACCCCAAAACACGTCAAAATTAACGCAAACAAGAACGGGATCACCCCCAAACACGAAAGAAAACCCCAAATACCATAGATCCACCCCAAAACCACCCTAAACCTACCTGATGTTCTCCAAAACCCACAATTTACCCTTTTCCACCATGACAACCGACAAGAACCCAAGAAAACCCAATGGAGACATCTAAACACGTCTGAAACACCTCAAAAAATAACGGGATCAGAAGAAAAAACACCAAAAGCTATGAATTTCACCCCAAAACCATACTAAACTCACATGATCTTCTCCAAAACCCACAATCCAATCCCATTTACCTTAACGTCAAATGAGAACCCAATGAAACCCAACAAAAACCGCAAAACATGTCAAAAACATCCCAAACAAAGAAAGGGATCACCCCCCAAGAAAACAGAAGAAAACCCCAAATACCAAGAATCCACCCTCAATGTCCCCCCAAACCTACCAGAGGTTCTCCAAAACCCGCAACTTACCCTTTTCAGCCACGATGACCACGGAAAACCAAAAGCAACCCAATGGAGACCCCAAAACACGTCAAAAACACCCCAAACAAGAACGGGATCACCCCAAAAACGAAAGAAAATCAAAAATACCATAGATCCACCCCAAAACCAGCCTAAACCTACCTGATGTTCTCCAAGACCCACAATTTACGCTTTTCCACCAAGATGACCACGGAAAACCAAACAAAACCCAACGGAGACCCCAAAACACATCTAAAACACCCCAAAAAAGAACAAGGTCAGAAGAAAAAACAGAAGAAAACCCCAAATACCAAGAATCCAGCCAAAAGGCCCCCAAACCTACCTGAAGATCTCCAAAAGACGCAACTTACAATTTTCCACAACGATAACCACGGAAAACCAAAAAAAAAAAACAACGGAGACTCCAAAACACGTCAAAAACACCGCAAACAAGAACGGGATCACCCCCAAACACGAAAGAAAACCCCCAAAACCGTAGATCCACCCCAAAACTACCCTAAACCTACCTGATGTTCTCCAAAACACACAATTTACCCTTTTCCACCATGATGACCACGGAAAACCAAACGATACCCAACGGAGACCACAAAACACGTCAAAATCACCGCAAACAAGAACGGGATCAACCCCCAAAATGAGAGAAAACCCTAAATACCATTGATCCACGCCAAAACCACCCTAAACCTACCTGATGTTCTCCTAAGCCCAAAGCACACTCCCAACCACCATAAAACACATTAGGAACTCAACGAAACGCAACGGAAACCCCAAAACACTTCAAAATCACCCGAAGAAAGGAGAGGATCACTCCCCCAAAAAGAAGAAAACCCCAAATACCATGAATCCACGTGAAAACTCCCCCTAAACCTACCTGAAGTTCTCCAAAACCCACAATTTACCCTTTTCCAACACGATGACCATGGAAAACCCAATGAAACACAACGGAGACCCCAAAACACGTCAAAAACAACACAAAAAGTACAGGATCATCCCCCCACCACCACCCCAAAAAAAAAAAAAAAATGAATACCATATATCCACCCCAAAACCACCCTAAACCTACCTGATGTTCTACAAAACCCACAATTTACACTTTTCCACCATGATGACCAATGAGAACCCAACAAACCACAACAGAGACCCCAAAAACCTTAAAAAACACCCCAAACAAGAATGGCATCACCCCCAAAACTGGAAGAAAATCCGCCAAAACCATAGATCCACCCCAAAACCACCCTAAACCTACCTGATGTTCTGCAAAACCCACAATCCACTCCTATTTAACATAATGACAAACAAGAACCTAACAAAACCTAATGGAGACCCCAAAACACGTCAAAAACACCCCAAAAAATATCGGCATCACCTCCAAAACTGGAAGAAAATACGCCAAAACCATAGATCCACCCCAAAACCACCCTAAACCTACCTGATGTTCTCCAAAACCCACAATTTACCCTTTTCCACCATGATGACCAACGAGAACCCAACAAAACCCAACAGAGACCCCAAAACATGTCAAAAACATCCCAAACAAGAACGGCATCACCCCCAAAACTGGAAGAAAATCTGCCAAAACCATAGATACACCCCAAAACCACGCTAAACCTACCTGAAGATCTCCAAAACCCACAATTTACCCTAATCCACCATGATGACCACGGAAACACAACGAAACCCAACGGAGACCCCCAAACACGTCAAAAACACACCAAAATGAAACCAGATCCTAAAAAAAAAAAAAAAATGCCATGATTTAACCCTGAAAAACGTCTTAAACCTACCTGATGTTCTGCAAAACCCACAATCCACTCCTATTTAACATAATGAAAAACGAGAACCCAACAAAACCTAGTGGAGACCCCAAAACACATCAAAAACACCCCAAAAAGTATCGGCATCACCCCCAAAACTGGAAGAAAATCCCCCAAAACCATAGATCCACCCCAAAACCACCCTAAACCTACCTGATGTTCTCCAAAACCCACAATCCACACCTATTTAACATAATGACCAACAAGAACACAACGAAACCCAACGGAGACCCCCAAACACGTCAAAAACACCCCAAAAAAAGAACAGGATCACGCCAAAAAATAGAAGAAAACCCCAAATACCACAGATCCACCTCAAAGACACCCTAAACCTACCTGATGTTCTCCTAAGCCCAAAGCACACTCCCAACCACCATAAAACACATTAGGAACTCAACGAAACGCAACGGAAACCCCAAAACACTTCAAAATCACCCGAAGAAAGGAGAGGATCACTCCCCCAAAAAGAAGAAAACCCCAAATACCATGAATCCACGTGAAAACTCCCCCTAAACCTACCTGAAGTTCTCCAAAAACCACAATTTACCCTTTTCCAACACGATGACCATGGAAAACCCAATGAAACACAACGGAGACCCCAAAACACGTCAAAAACAACACAAAAAGTACAGGATCATCCCCCCACCACCACCCCCAAAAAAAAAAAAAAATGAATACAATATATCTACCCCAAAACCACCCTAAACCTACCTGATGTTCTCCAAAACCCACAATTTACACTTTTCCACCATGATGACCAACGAGAACCCAACAAAACCCAACAGAGACCCCAAAAACCTTAAAAAACACCCCAAACAAGAATGGCATCACCCCCAAAACTGGAAGAAAATCCGCCAAAATCATAGATCCACCCCAAAACCACCCTAAACCTACCTGATGTTCTGCAAAACCCACAATCCACTCCTATTTAACATAATGACAAACAAGAACCTAACAAAACCTAATGGAGACCCCAAAACACGTCAAAAACACCCCAAAAAATATCGGCATCACCTCCAAAACTGGAAGAAAATACGCCAAAACCATAGATCCACCCCAAAACCACCCTAAACCTACCTGATGTTCTCCAAAACCCACAATTTACCCTTTTCCACCATGATGACCAACGAGAACCCAACAAAACCCAACAGAGACCCCAAAACATGTCAAAAACATCCCAAACAAGAACGGCATCACCCCCAAAACTGGAAGAAAATCTGCCAAAACCATAGATACACCCCAAAACCACGCTAAACCTACCTGAAGATCTCCAAAACACACAATTTACCCTAATCCACCATGATGACCATGGAAACACAACGAAACCCAACGGAGACCCCCAAACACGTAAAAAACACACCAAAATGAAACCAGATCCTAAAAAAAAAAAAAAAATGCCATGATTTAACCCTGAAAAACGTCTTAAACCTACCTGATGTTCTGCAAAACCCACAATCCACTCCTATTTAACATAATGAAAAACGAGAACCCAACAAAACCTAATGGAGACCCCAAAACACATCAAAAACACCCCAAAAAGTATTGGCATCACCTCCAAAACTGGAAGAAAATCCCCCAAAACCATAGATCCACCCCAAAACCACCCTAAACCTACCTGATGTTCTCCAAAACCCACAATTTACCCTTTTCCACCATGATGACCAACGACAAAACCCAACAGAGACCCCAAAAAACGTCAAAAACATCCCAAACAAGAACGGCATCACCCCCAAAACTGGAAGAAAATCCGCAAAAACCATAGATCCACCCCAAAACCACCCTAAACCTACCTGAAATTCTCCAAAACCCACAATCCACACCTATTTAACATCATGACCAACAAGAACACAACAAAACCCAACGGAGACCCCAAAACACGTCAAATACACCCAAAACAAAGAACAGGATCACGCCAAAAAATAGAAGAAAACCCCAAATACCACAGATCCACCTCAAAGACACCCTAAACCTACCTGATGTTCTCCTAAGCCCAAAGCACACTCCCAACCACCATAAAACACATTAGGAACTCAACGAAACGCAACGGAAACCCCAAAACACTTCAAAATCACCCGAAGAAAGGAGAGGATCACTCCCCCAAAAAGAAGAAAACCCCAAATACCATGAATCCACGTGAAAACTCCCCCTAAACCTACCTGAAGTTCTCCAAAAACCACAATTTACCCTTTTCCAACACGATGACCATGGAAAACCCAATGAAACACAACGGAGACCCCAAAACACGTCAAAAACAACACAAAAAGTACAGGATCATCCCCCCCCCCCCCCCCCCCAAAAAAAAACCAAAACTGAATACCATATATCCACCCCAAAACCACCCTAAACCTACCTGATGTTCTACAAAACCCACAATTTACACTTTTCCACCATGATGACCAACGAGAACCCAACAAAACCCAACAGAGACCCCAAAAACCTTAAAAAACACCCCAAACAAGAATGGCATCACCCCCAAAACTGGAAGAAAATCCGCCAAAATCATAGATCCACCCCAAAACCACCCTAAACCTACCTGATGTTCTGCAAAACCCACAATCCACTCCTATTTAACATAATGACAAACAAGAACCTAACAAAACCTAATGGAGACCCCAAAACACGTCAAAAACACCCCAAAAAATATCGGCATCACCTCCAAAACTGGAAGAAAATACGCCAAAACCATTGATCCACCCCAAAACCACCCTAAGCCTACCTGATGTTCTCCAAAACCCACAATTTACACTTTTCCACCATGATGACCAACGAGAACCCAACAAAACCCAACAGAGACAACAAAACATGTCAAAAACATCCCAAACAAGAACGGCATCACCCCGAAAACAGAAGAAAATCTGCCAAAACCATAGATACACCCCAAAACCACCCTAAACCTACCTGAAGATCTCCAAAACACACAATTTACCCTAATCCACCATGATGACCACGGAAACACAACGAAACCCAACGGAGACCCCCAAAAACGTCAAAAACACCCAAAAAAAAGAACAGGATCACGCCAAAAAATAGAAGAAAACCCCAAATACCACAGATCCACCTCAAAGACACCCTAAACCTACCTGATGTTCTCCTAAGCCCAAAGCACACTCCCAACCACCATAAAACACATTAGGAACTCAACGAAACGCAACGGAAACCCCAAAACACTTCAAAATCACCCGAAGAAAGGAGAGGATCACTCCCCCAAAAAGAAGAAAACCCCAAATACCATGAATCCACGTGAAAACTCCCCCTAAACCTACCTGAAGTTCTCCAAAACCCACAATTTACCCTTTTCCAACACGATGACCATGGAAAACCCAATGAAACACAACGGAGACCCCAAAACACGTCAAAAACAACACAAAAAGTACAGGATCATCCCCCCACCACCACCCCAAAAAAAAAAAAACAAAACTGAATACCATATATCCACCCCAAAACCACCCTAAACCTACCTGATGTTCTCCAAAACCCACAATTTACACTTTTCCACCATGATGACCAACGAGAACCCAACAAAACCCAACAGAGACCCCAAAAACCTTAAAAAACACCCCAAACAAGAATGGCATCACCCCCAAAACTGGAAGAAAATCCGCCAAAACCATAGATCCACCCCAAAACCACCCTAAACCTACCTGAAGATCTCCAAAACACACAATTTACCCTAATCCACCATGATGACCACGGAAACACAACGAAACCCAACGGAGACCCCAAAACACGTCAAATACACCCAAAACAAAGAACAGGATCACGCCAAAAAATAGAAGAAAACCCCAAATACCACAGATCCACCTCAAAGACACCCTAAACCTACCTGATGTTCTCCTAAGCCCAAAGCACACTCCCAACCACCATAAAACACATTAGGAACTCAACGAAACGCAACGGAAACCCCAAAACACTTCAAAATCACCCGAAGAAAGGAGAGGATCACTCCCCCAAAAAGAAGAAAACCCCAAATACCATGAATCCACGTGAAAACTCCCCCTAAACCTACCTGAAGTTCTCCAAAACCCACAATTTACCCTTTTCCAACACGATGACCATGGAAAACCCAATGAAACACAACGGAGACCCCAAAACACGTCAAAAACAACACAAAAAGTACAGGATCATCCCCCCCCCACCACCCCCAAAAAAAAAAAAAAAATGAATACCATATATCCACCCCAAAACCACCCTAAACCTACCTGATGTTCTACAAAACCCACAATTTACACTTTTCCACCATGATGACCAATGAGAAACCAACAAACCACAACAGAGACCCCAAAAACCTTAAAAAACACCCCAAACAAGAATGGCATCACCCCCAAAACTGGAAGAAAATCCGCCAAAACCATAGATCCACCCCAAAACCACCCTAAACCTACCTGATGTTCTGCAAAACCCACAATCCACTCCTATTTAACATAATGACAAACAAGAACCTAACAAAACCTAATGGAGACCCCAAAACACGTCAAAAACACCCCAAAAAATATCGGCATCACCTCCAAAACTGGAAGAAAATACGCCAAAACCATAGATCCACCCCAAAACCACCCTAAACCTACCTGATGTTCTCCAAAACCCACAATTTAACCTTTTCCACCATGATGACCAACGAGAACCCAACAAAACCCAACAGAGACCCCAAAACATGTCAAAAACATCCCAAACAAGAATGGCATCACCCCCAAAACTGGAAGAAAATCTGCCAAAACCATAGATACACCCCAAAACCACGCTAAACCTACCTGAAGATCTCCAAAACCCACAATTTACCCTAATCCACCATGATGACCACGGAAACACAACGAAACCCAACGGAGACCCCCAAACACGTCAAAAACACACCAAAATGAAACCAGATCCTAAAAAAAAAAAAAAATGCCATGATTTAACCCTGAAAAACGTCTTAAACCTACCTGATGTTCTGCAAAACCCACAATCCACTCCTATTTAACATAATGAAAAACGAGAACCCAACAAAACCTAGTGGAGACCCCAAAACACATCAAAAACACCCCAAAAAGTATCGGCATCACCCCCAAAACTGGAAGAAAATCCCCCAAAACCATAGATCCACCCCAAAACCACCCTAAACCTACCTGATGTTCTCCAAAACCCACAATCCACACCTATTTAACATAATGACCAACAAGAACACAACGAAACCCAACGGAGACCCCCAAACACGTCAAAAACACCCCAAAAAAAGAACAGGATCACGCCAAAAAATAGAAGAAAACCCCAAATACCACAGATCCACCTCAAAGACACCCTAAACCTACCTGATGTTCTCCTAAGCCCAAAGCACACTCCCAACCACCATAAAACACATTAGGAACTCAACGAAACGCAACGGAAACCCCAAAACACTTCAAAATCACCCGAAGAAAGGAGAGGATCACTCCCCCAAAAAGAAGAAAACCCCAAATACCATGAATCCACGTGAAAACTCCCCCTAAACCTACCTGAAGTTCTCCAAAACCCACAATTTACCCTTTTCCAACACGATGACCATGGAAAACCCAATGAAACACAACGGAGACCCCAAAACACGTCAAAAACAACACAAAAAGTACAGGATCATCCCCCCACCACCACCCCCAAAAAAAAAACAAAACTGAATACCATATATCCACCCCAAAACCACCCTAAACCTACCTGATGTTCTCCAAAACCCACAATTTACACTTTTCCACCATGATGACCAACGAGAACCCAACAAACCACAACAGAGACCCCAAAAACCTTAAAAAACACCCCAAACAAGAATGGCATCACCCCCAAAACTGGAAGAAAATCCGCCAAAACCATAGATCCACCCCAAAACCACCCTAAACCTACCTGATGTTCTGCAAAACCCACAATCCACTCCTATTTAACATAATGACAAACAAGAACCTAACAAAACCTAATGGAGACCTCAAAACACGTCAAAAACACCCCAAAAAATATCGGCATCACCTCCAAAACTGGAAGAAAATACGCCAAAACCATAGATCCACCCCAAAACCACCCTAAACCTACCTGATGTTCTCCAAAACCCACAATTTAACCTTTTCCACCATGATGACCAACGAGAACCCAACAAAACCCAACAGAGACCCCAAAACATGTCAAAAACATCCCAAACAAGAACGGCATCACCCCCAAAACTGGAAGAAAATCTGCCAAAACCATAGATACACCCCAAAACCACGCTAAACCTACCTGAAGATCTCCAAAACCCACAATTTACCCTAATCCACCATGATGACCACGGAAACACAACGAAACCCAACGGAGACCCCCAAACACGTCAAAAACACACCAAAATGAAACCAGATCCTAAAAAAAAAAAAAAAATGCCATGATTTAACCCTGAAAAACGTCTTAAACCTACCTGATGTTCTGCAAAACCCACAATCCACTCCTATTTAACATAATGAAAAACGAGAACCCAACAAAACCTAGTGGAGACCCCAAAACACATCAAAAACACCCCAAAAAGTATCGGCATCACCCCAAAAACTGGAAGAAAATCCCCCAAAACCATAGATCCACCCCAAAACCACCCTAAACCTACCTGATGTTCTCCAAAACCCACAATCCACACCTATTTAACATAATGACCAACAAGAACACAACGAAACCCAACGGAGACCCCCAAACACGTCAAAAACACCCCAAAAAAAGAACAGGATCACGCCAAAAAATAGAAGAAAACCCCAAATACCACAGATCCACCTCAAAGACACCCTAAACCTACCTGATGTTCTCCTAAGCCCAAAGCACACTCCCAACCACCATAAAACACATTAGGAACTCAACGAAACGCAACGGAAACCCCAAAACACTTCAAAATCACCCGAAGAAAGGAGAGGATCACTCCCCCAAAAAGAAGAAAACCCCAAATACCATGAATCCACGTGAAAACTCCCCCTAAACCTACCTGAAGTTCTCCAAAAACCACAATTTACCCTTTTCCAACACGATGACCATGGAAAACCCAATGAAACACAACGGAGACCCCAAAACACGTCAAAAACAACACAAAAAGTACAGGATCATCCCCCCCCCACCACCCCAAAAAAAAAAAAAAAATGAATACCATATATCCACCCCAAAACCACCCTAAACCTACCTGATGTTCTACAAAACCCACAATTTACACTTTTCCACCATGATGACCAATGAGAAACCAACAAACCACAACAGAGACCCCAAAAACCTTAAAAAACACCCCAAACAAGAATGGCATCACCCCCAAAACTGGAAGAAAATCCGCCAAAACCATAGATCCACCCCAAAACCACCCTAAACCTACCTGATGTTCTGCAAAACCCACAATCCACTCCTATTTAACATAATGACAAACAAGAACCTAACAAAACCTAATGGAGACCCCAAAACACGTCAAAAACACCCCAAAAAATATCGGCATCACCTCCAAAACTGGAAGAAAATACGCCAAAACCATAGATCCACCCCAAAACCACCCTAAACCTACCTGATGTTCTCCAAAACCCACAATTTAACCTTTTCCACCATGATGACCAACGAGAACCCAACAAAACCCAACAGAGACCCCAAAACATGTCAAAAACATCCCAAACAAGAACGGCATCACCCCCAAAACTGGAAGAAAATCTGCCAAAACCATAGATACACCCCAAAACCACGCTAAACCTACCTGAAGATCTCCAAAACCCACAATTTACCCTAATCCACCATGATGACCACGGAAACACAACGAAACCCAACGGAGACCCCCAAACACGTCAAAAACACACCAAAATGAAACCAGATCCTAAAAAAAAAAAAAAATGCCATGATTTAACCCTGAAAAACGTCTTAAACCTACCTGATGTTCTGCAAAACCCACAATCCACTCCTATTTAACATAATGAAAAACGAGAACCCAACAAAACCTAGTGGAGACCCCAAAACACATCAAAAACACCCCAAAAAGTATCGGCATCACCCCCAAAACTGGAAGAAAATCCCCCAAAACCATAGATCCACCCCAAAACCACCCTAAACCTACCTGATGTTCTCCAAAACCCACAATCCACACCTATTTAACATAATGACCAACAAGAACACAACGAAACCCAACGGAGACCCCCAAACACGTCAAAAACACCCCAAAAAAAGAACAGGATCACGCCAAAAAATAGAAGAAAACCCCAAATACCACAGATCCACCTCAAAGACACCCTAAACCTACCTGATGTTCTCCTAAGCCCAAAGCACACTCCCAACCACCATAAAACACATTAGGAACTCAACGAAACGCAACGGAAACCCCAAAACACTTCAAAATCACCCGAAGAAAGGAGAGGATCACTCCCCCAAAAAGAAGAAAACCCCAAATACCATGAATCCACGTGAAAACTCCCCCTAAACCTACCTGAAGTTCTCCAAAACCCACAATTTACCCTTTTCCAACACGATGACCATGGAAAACCCAATGAAACACAACGGAGACCCCAAAACACGTCAAAAACAACACAAAAAGTACAGGATCATCCCCCCACCACCACCCCAAAAAAAAAAACAAAACTGAATACCATATATCCACCCCAAAACCACCCTAAACCTACCTGATGTTCTCCAAAACCCACAATTTACACTTTTCCACCATGATGACCAACGAGAACCCAACAAACCACAACAGAGACCCCAAAAACCTTAAAAAACACCCCAAACAAGAATGGCATCACCCCCAAAACTGGAAGAAAATCCGCCAAAACCATAGATCCACCCCAAAACCACCCTAAACCTACCTGATGTTCTGCAAAACCCACAATCCACTCCTATTTAACATAATGACAAACAAGAACCTAACAAAACCTAATGGAGACCTCAAAACACGTCAAAAACACCCCAAAAAATATCGGCATCACCTCCAAAACTGGAAGAAAATACGCCAAAACCATAGATCCACCCCAAAACCACCCTAAACCTACCTGATGTTCTCCAAAACCCACAATTTAACCTTTTCCACCATGATGACCAACGAGAACCCAACAAAACCCAACAGAGACCCCAAAACATGTCAAAAACATCCCAAACAAGAACGGCATCACCCCCAAAACTGGAAGAAAATCTGCCAAAACCATAGATACACCCCAAAACCACGCTAAACCTACCTGAAGATCTCCAAAACCCACAATTTACCCTAATCCACCATGATGACCACGGAAACACAACGAAACCCAACGGAGACCCCCAAACACGTCAAAAACACACCAAAATGAAACCAGATCCTAAAAAAAAAAAAAAAATGCCATGATTTAACCCTGAAAAACGTCTTAAACCTACCTGATGTTCTGCAAAACCCACAATCCACTCCTATTTAACATAATGAAAAACGAGAACCCAACAAAACCTAGTGGAGACCCCAAAACACATCAAAAACACCCCAAAAAGTATCGGCATCACCCCCAAAACTGGAAGAAAATCCCCCAAAACCATAGATCCACCCCAAAACCACCCTAAACCTACCTGATGTTCTCCAAAACCCACAATCCACACCTATTTAACATAATGACCAACAAGAACACAACGAAACCCAACGGAGACCCCCAAACACGTCAAAAACACCCCAAAAAAAGAACAGGATCACGCCAAAAAATAGAAGAAAACCCCAAATACCACAGATCCACCTCAAAGACACCCTAAACCTACCTGATGTTCTCCTAAGCCCAAAGCACACTCCCAACCACCATAAAACACATTAGGAACTCAACGAAACGCAACGGAAACCCCAAAACACTTCAAAATCACCCGAAGAAAGGAGAGGATCACTCCCCCAAAAAGAAGAAAACCCCAAATACCATGAATCCACGTGAAAACTCCCCCTAAACCTACCTGAAGTTCTCCAAAACCCACAATTTACCCTTTTCCAACACGATGACCATGGAAAACCCAATGAAACACAACGGAGACCCCAAAACACGTCAAAAACAACACAAAAAGTACAGGATCATCCCCCCCCCACCACCCCAAAAAAAAAAAAAAAAATGAATACCATATATCCACCCCAAAACCACCCTAAACCTACCTGATGTTCTACAAAACCCAAAATTTACACTTTTCCACCATGATGACCAACGAGAACCCAACAAACCACAACAGAGACCCCAAAAACCTTAAAAAACACCCCAAACAAGAATGGCATCACCCCCAAAACTGGAAGAAAATCCGCAAAAACCATAGATCCACCCCAAAACCACCCTAAACCTACCTGATGTTCTGCAAAACCCACAATCCACTCCTATTTAACATAATGACAAACAAGAACCTAACAAAACCTAATGGAGACCCCAAAACACGTCAAAAACACCCCAAAAAATATCGGCATCACCTCCAAAACTGGAAGAAAATACGCCAAAACCATAGATCCACCCCAAAACCACCCTAAACCTACCTGATGTTCTCCAAAACCCACAATTTACCCTTTTCCACCATGATGACCAACGAGAACCCAACAAAACCCAACAGAGACCCCAAAACATGTCAAAAACATCCCAAACAAGAACGGCATCACCCCCAAAACTGGAAGAAAATCTGCCAAAACCATAGATACACCCCAAAACCACGCTAAACCTACCTGAAGATCTCCAAAACCCACAATTTACCCTAATCCACCATGATGACCACGGAAACACAACGAAACCCAACGGAGACCCCCAAACACGTCAAAAACACACCAAAATGAAACCAGATCCTAAAAAAAAAAAAAAAATGCCATGATTTAACCCTGAAAAACGTCTTAAACCTACCTGATGTTCTGCAAAACCCACAATCCACTCCTATTTAACATAATGAAAAACGAGAACCCAACAAAACCTAGTGGAGACCCCAAAACACATCAAAAACACCCCAAAAAGTATCGGCATCACCCCCAAAACTGGAAGAAAATCCCCCAAAACCATAGATCCACCCCAAAACCACCCTAAACCTACCTGATGTTCTCCAAAACCCACAATCCACACCTATTTAACATAATGACCAACAAGAACACAACGAAACCCAACGGAGACCCCCAAACACGTCAAAAACACCCCAAAAAAAGAACAGGATCACGCCAAAAAATAGAAGAAAACCCCAAATACCACAGATCCACCTCAAAGACACCCTAAACCTACCTGATGTTCTCCTAAGCCCAAAGCACACTCCCAACCACCATAAAACACATTAGGAACTCAACGAAACGCAACGGAAACCCCAAAACACTTCAAAATCACCCGAAGAAAGGAGAGGATCACTCCCCCAAAAAGAAGAAAACCCCAAATACCATGAATCCACGTGAAAACTCCCCCTAAACCTACCTGAAGTTCTCCAAAACCCACAATTTACCCTTTTCCAACACGATGACCATGGAAAACCCAATGAAACACAACGGAGACCCCAAAACACGTCAAAAACAACACAAAAAGTACAGGATCATCCCCCCACCACCACCCCAAAAAAAAAAAAAAAAATGAATACCATATATCCACCCCAAAACCACCCTAAACCTACCTGATGTTCTACAAAACCCACAATTTACACTTTTCCACCATGATGACCAACGAGAACCCAACAAACCACAACAGAGACCCCAAAAACCTTAAAAAACACCCCAAACAAGAATGGCATCACCCCCAAAACTGGAAGAAAATCCGCAAAAACCATAGATCCACCCCAAAACCACCCTAAACCTACCTGATGTTCTGCAAAACCCACAATCCACTCCTATTTAACATAATGACAAACAAGAACCTAACAAAACCTAATGGAGACCCCAAAACACGTCAAAAACACCCCAAAAAATATCGGCATCACCTCCAAAACTGGAAGAAAATACGCCAAAACCATAGATCCACCCCAAAACCACCCTAAACCTACCTGATGTTCTCCAAAACCCACAATTTACCCTTTTCCACCATGATGACCAACGAGAACCCAACAAAACCCAACAGAGACCCCAAAACATGTCAAAAACATCCCAAACAAGAACGGCATCACCCCCAAAACTGGAAGAAAATCTGCCAAAACCATAGATACACCCCAAAACCACGCTAAACCTACCTGAAGATCTCCAAAACCCACAATTTACCCTAATCCACCATGATGACCACGGAAACACAACGAAACCCAACGGAGACCCCCAAACACGTCAAAAACACACCAAAATGAAACCAGATCCTAAAAAAAAAAAAAAAAATGCCATGATTTAACCCTGAAAAACGTCTTAAACCTACCTGATGTTCTGCAAAACCCACAATCCACTCCTATTTAACATAATGAAAAACGAGAACCCAACAAAACCTAGTGGAGACCCCAAAACACATCAAAAACACCCCAAAAAGTATCGGCATCACCCCCAAAACTGGAAGAAAATCCCCCAAAACCATAGATCCACCCCAAAACCACCCTAAACCTACCTGATGTTCTCCAAAACCCACAATCCACACCTATTTAACATAATGACCAACAAGAACACAACGAAACCCAACGGAGACCCCCAAACACGTCAAAAACACCCCAAAAAAAGAACAGGATCACGCCAAAAAATAGAAGAAAACCCCAAATACCACAGATCCACCTCAAAGACACCCTAAACCTACCTGATGTTCTCCTAAGCCCAAAGCACACTCCCAACCACCATAAAACACATTAGGAACTCAACGAAACGCAACGGAAACCCCAAAACACTTCAAAATCACCCGAAGAAAGGAGAGGATCACTCCCCCAAAAAGAAGAAAACCCCAAATACCATGAATCCACGTGAAAACTCCCCCTAAACCTACCTGAAGTTCTCCAAAACCCACAATTTACCCTTTTCCAACACGATGACCATGGAAAACCCAATGAAACACAACGGAGACCCCAAAACACGTCAAAAACAACACAAAAAGTACAGGATCATCCCCCCACCACCACCCCCAAAAAAAAAAAAAAAATGAATACCATATATCCACCCCAAAACCACCCTAAACCTACCTGATGTTCTCCAAAACCCACAATTTACACTTTTCCACCATGATGACCAACGAGAACCCAACAAACCACAACAGAGACCCCAAAAACCTTAAAAAACACCCCAAACAAGAATGGCATCACCCCCAAAACTGGAAGAAAATCCGCCAAAACCATAGATCCACCCCAAAACCACCCTAAACCTACCTGATGTTCTGCAAAACCCACAATCCACTCCTATTTAACATAATGACAAACAAGAACCTAACAAAACCTAATGGAGACCTCAAAACACGTCAAAAACACCCCAAAAAATATCGGCATCACCTCCAAAACTGGAAGAAAATACGCCAAAACCATAGATCCACCCCAAAACCACCCTAAACCTACCTGATGTTCTCCAAAACCCACAATTTAACCTTTTCCACCATGATGACCAACGAGAACCCAACAAAACCCAACAGAGACCCCAAAACATGTCAAAAACATCCCAAACAAGAACGGCATCACCCCCAAAACTGGAAGAAAATCTGCCAAAACCATAGATACACCCCAAAACCACGCTAAACCTACCTGAAGATCTCCAAAACCCACAATTTACCCTAATCCACCATGATGACCACGGAAACACAACGAAACCCAACGGAGACCCCCAAACACGTCAAAAACACACCAAAATGAAACCAGATCCTAAAAAAAAAAAAAAAATGCCATGATTTAACCCTGAAAAACGTCTTAAACCTACCTGATGTTCTGCAAAACCCACAATCCACTCCTATTTAACATAATGAAAAACGAGAACCCAACAAAACCTAGTGGAGACCCCAAAACACATCAAAAACACCCCAAAAAGTATCGGCATCACCCCCAAAACTGGAAGAAAATCCCCCAAAACCATAGATCCACCCCAAAACCACCCTAAACCTACCTGATGTTCTCCAAAACCCACAATCCACACCTATTTAACATAATGACCAACAAGAACACAACGAAACCCAACGGAGACCCCCAAACACGTCAAAAACACCCCAAAAAAAGAACAGGATCACGCCAAAAAATAGAAGAAAACCCCAAATACCACAGATCCACCTCAAAGACACCCTAAACCTACCTGATGTTCTCCTAAGCCCAAAGCACACTCCCAACCACCATAAAACACATTAGGAACTCAACGAAACGCAACGGAAACCCCAAAACACTTCAAAATCACCCGAAGAAAGGAGAGGATCACTCCCCCAAAAAGAAGAAAACCCCAAATACCATGAATCCACGTGAAAACTCCCCCTAAACCTACCTGAAGTTCTCCAAAACCCACAATTTACCCTTTTCCAACACGATGACCATGGAAAACCCAATGAAACACAACGGAGACCCCAAAACACGTCAAAAACAACACAAAAAGTACAGGATCATCCCCCCACCACCACCCCCAAAAAAAAAAAAAAAATGAATACCATATATCCACCCCAAAACCACCCTAAACCTACCTGATGTTCTCCAAAACCCACAATTTACACTTTTCCACCATGATGACCAACGAGAACCCAACAAACCACAACAGAGACCCCAAAAACCTTAAAAAACACCCCAAACAAGAATGGCATCACCCCCAAAACTGGAAGAAAATCCGCCAAAACCATAGATCCACCCCAAAACCACCCTAAACCTACCTGATGTTCTGCAAAACCCACAATCCACTCCTATTTAACATAATGACAAACAAGAACCTAACAAAACCTAATGGAGACCTCAAAACACGTCAAAAACACCCCAAAAAATATCGGCATCACCTCCAAAACTGGAAGAAAATACGCCAAAACCATAGATCCACCCCAAAACCACCCTAAACCTACCTGATGTTCTCCAAAACCCACAATTTAACCTTTTCCACCATGATGACCAACGAGAACCCAACAAAACCCAACAGAGACCCCAAAACATGTCAAAAACATCCCAAACAAGAACGGCATCACCCCCAAAACTGGAAGAAAATCTGCCAAAACCATAGATACACCCCAAAACCACGCTAAACCTACCTGAAGATCTCCAAAACCCACAATTTACCCTAATCCACCATGATGACCACGGAAACACAACGAAACCCAACGGAGACCCCCAAACACGTCAAAAACACACCAAAATGAAACCAGATCCTAAAAAAAAAAAAAAAATGCCATGATTTAACCCTGAAAAACGTCTTAAACCTACCTGATGTTCTGCAAAACCCACAATCCACACCTATTTAACATAATGACCAACAAGAACACAACGAAACCCAACGGAGACCCCCAAACACGTCAAAAACACCCCAAAAAAAGAACAGGATCACGCCAAAAAATAGAAGAAAACCCCAAATACCACAGATCCACCTCAAAGACACCCTAAACCTACCTGATGTTCTCCTAAGCCCAAAGCACACTCCCAACCACCATAAAACACATTAGGAACTCAACGAAACGCAACGGAAACCCCAAAACACTTCAAAATCACCCGAAGAAAGGAGAGGATCACTCCCCCAAAAAGAAGAAAACCCCAAATACCATGAATCCACGTGAAAACTCCCCCTAAACCTACCTGAAGTTCTCCAAAACCCACAATTTACCCTTTTCCAACACGATGACCATGGAAAACCCAATGAAACACAACGGAGACCCCAAAACACGTCAAAAACAACACAAAAAGTACAGGATCATCCCCCCACCACCACCCCCAAAAAAAAAAAAAAAATGAATACCATATATCCACCCCAAAACCACCCTAAACCTACCTGATGTTCTCCAAAACCCACAATTTACACTTTTCCACCATGATGACCAACGAGAACCCAACAAACCACAACAGAGACCCCAAAAACCTTAAAAAACACCCCAAACAAGAATGGCATCACCCCCAAAACTGGAAGAAAATCCGCCAAAACCATAGATCCACCCCAAAACCACCCTAAACCTACCTGATGTTCTGCAAAACCCACAATCCACTCCTATTTAACATAATGACAAACAAGAACCTAACAAAACCTAATGGAGACCTCAAAACACGTCAAAAACACCCCAAAAAATATCGGCATCACCTCCAAAACTGGAAGAAAATACGCCAAAACCATAGATCCACCCCAAAACCACCCTAAACCTACCTGATGTTCTCCAAAACCCACAATTTAACCTTTTCCACCATGATGACCAACGAGAACCCAACAAAACCCAACAGAGACCCCAAAACATGTCAAAAACATCCCAAACAAGAACGGCATCACCCCCAAAACTGGAAGAAAATCTGCCAAAACCATAGATACACCCCAAAACCACGCTAAACCTACCTGAAGATCTCCAAAACCCACAATTTACCCTAATCCACCATGATGACCACGGAAACACAACGAAACCCAACGGAGACCCCCAAACACGTCAAAAACACACCAAAATGAAACCAGATCCTAAAAAAAAAAAAAAAATGCCATGATTTAACCCTGAAAAACGTCTTAAACCTACCTGATGTTCTGCAAAACCCACAATCCACTCCTATTTAACATAATGAAAAACGAGAACCCAACAAAACCTAGTGGAGACCCCAAAACACATCAAAAACACCCCAAAAAGTATCGGCATCACCCCCAAAACTGGAAGAAAATCCCCCAAAACCATAGATCCACCCCAAAACCACCCTAAACCTACCTGATGTTCTCCAAAACCCACAATCCACACCTATTTAACATAATGACCAACAAGAACACAACGAAACCCAACGGAGACCCCCAAACACGTCAAAAACACCCCAAAAAAAGAGCAGGATCACGCCAAAAAATAGAAGAAAACCCCAAATACCACAGATCCACCTCAAAGACACCCTAAACCTACCTGATGTTCTCCTAAGCCCAAAGCACACTCCCAACCACCATAAAACACATTAGGAACTCAACGAAACGCAACGGAAACCCCAAAACACTTCAAAATCACCCGAAGAAAGGAGAGGATCACTCCCCCAAAAAGAAGAAAACCCCAAATACCATGAATCCACGTGAAAACTCCCCCTAAACCTACCTGAAGTTCTCCAAAACCCACAATTTACCCTTTTCCAACACGATGACCATGGAAAACCCAATGAAACACAACGGAGACCCCAAAACACGTCAAAAACAACACAAAAAGTACAGGATCATCCCCCCACCACCACCCCAAAAAAAAAAAAAAAATGAATACCATATATCCACCCCAAAACCACCCTAAACCTACCTGATGTTCTACAAAACCCACAATTTACACTTTTCCACCATGATGACCAACGAGAACCCAACAAACCACAACAGAGACCCCAAAAACCTTAAAAAACACCCCAAACAAGAATGGCATCACCCCCAAAACTGGAAGAAAATCCGCAAAAACCATAGATCCACCCCAAAACCACCCTAAACCTACCTGATGTTCTGCAAAACCCACAATCCACTCCTATTTAACATAATGACAAACAAGAACCTAACAAAACCTAATGGAGACCCCAAAACACGTCAAAAACACCCCAAAAAATATCGGCATCACCTCCAAAACTGGAAGAAAATACGCCAAAACCATAGATCCACCCCAAAACCACCCTAAACCTACCTGATGTTCTCCAAAACCCACAATTTACCCTTTTCCACCATGATGACCAACGAGAACCCAACAAAACCCAACAGAGACCCCAAAACATGTCAAAAACATCCCAAACAAGAACGGCATCACCCCCAAAACTGGAAGAAAATCTGCCAAAACCATAGATACACCCCAAAACCACCCTAAACCTACCTGAAGATCTCCAAAACCCACAGTTTACCCTAATCCACCATGATGACCACGGAAACCCAACGAAACCCAACGGAGACCCCCAAACACGTCAAAAACACACCAAAATGAAACCAGATCCTAAAAAAAAAAAAAAAATGCCATGATTTTACCCTGAAAAACGTCTTAAACCTACCTGATGTTCTGCAAAACCCACAATCCACTCCTATTTAACATAATGAAAAACGAGAACCCAACAAAACCTAATGGAGACCCCAAAACACATCAAAAACACCCCAAAAAGTATCGGCATCACCCCCAAAACTGGAAGAAAATCCCCCAAAACCATAGATCCACCCCAAAACCACCCTAAACCTACCTGATGTTCTCCAAAACCCACAATTTACCCTTTTCCACCATGATGACCAACGAGAAACAAACAAAACCCAACAGAGACCCCAAAAAACGTCAAAAACATCCCAAACAAGAACGGCATCACCCCCAAAACTGGAAGAAAATCCGCAAAAACCATAGATCCACCCCAAAACCACCCTAAACCTACCTGAAATTCTCCAAAACCCACAATCCACACCTATTTAACATCATGACCAACAAGAACACAACAAAACCCAACGGAGACCCCAAAACACGTCAAATACACCCAAAAAAAAGAACAGGATCACGCCAAAAAATAGAAGAAAACCCCAAATACCACAGATCCACCTCAAACACACCCTAAACCTACCTGATGTTCTCCTAAGCCCAAAGCACACTCCCAACCACCATAAAACACATTAGGAACTCAACGAAACGCAACGGAAACCCCAAAACACTTCAAAATCACCCGAAGAAAGGAGAGGATCACTCCCCCAAAAAGAAGAAAACCCCAAATACCATGAATCCACGTGAAAACTCCCCCTAAACCTACCTGAAGTTCTCCAAAACCCACAATTTACCCTTTTCCAACACGATGACCATGGAAAACCCAATGAAACACAACGGAGACCCCAAAACACGTCAAAAACAACACAAAAAGTACAGGATCATCCCCCCACCACCACCCCAAAAAAAAAAAAAAAAATGAATACCATATATCCACCCCAAAACCACCCTAAACCTACCTGATGTTCTACAAAACCCACAATTTACACTTTTCCACCATGATGACCAACGAGAACCCAACAAACCACAACAGAGACCCCAAAAACCTTAAAAAACACCCCAAACAAGAATGGCATCACCCCCAAAACTGGAAGAAAATCCGCAAAAACCATAGATCCACCCCAAAACCACCCTAAACCTACCTGATGTTCTGCAAAACCCACAATCCACTCCTATTTAACATAATGACAAACAAGAACCTAACAAAACCTAATGGAGACCTCAAAACACGTCAAAAACACCCCAAAAAATATCGGCATCACCTCCAAAACTGGAAGAAAATACGCCAAAACCATAGATCCACCCCAAAACCACCCTAAACCTACCTGATGTTCTCCAAAACCCACAATTTAACCTTTTCCACCATGATGACCAACGAGAACCCAACAAAACCCAACAGAGACCCCAAAAACCTTAAAAAACACCCCAAACAAGAATGGCATCACCCCCAAAACTGGAAGAAAATCCGCCAAAACCATAGATCCACCCCAAAACCACCCTAAACCTACCTGATGTTCTCCAAAACCCACAATTTACCCTTTTCCACCATGACGACCATGGAAAACCCAACGAAACCCAACGGAGACCCCAAAACACGTCAAAAGCACCACAAAAAAAAGAACAGGATCACGCCAAAAAAAAAAATAGAAGAAAACCCCAAATACCATAGATGCACCCCCAAACCACCCTAAACCTACCTGATGTTCACCAAAACCAACTATTTACCATTTTCCACACTGATGACCAACAAGAACCCAACTAAAATCCAACGGAGACCCCAAAACACGTCAAAAACACGCCAAAAAGGAACTGGATCAGAAGAAAAAAACCCAAAACCATGATTTTCCCCCCAAAACCACCCTAAGCTCACCTGATCTTCTCCAAAACCCACAATCCACTCCCATTGACCTTAACGACAAACGACAACCCAACGAAACCCAACGGAGACCCCAAAACATGTCAAAAACACACCAAAAAAGAACAAGATCACCCCAAAAACAAACAGAAGAAAAACGCAAATACCATGAATCCACCCCAAAAGTCCCATTAAAATTACCTGAAGTTCTCCAAAACCCGCAATTTACCCTTTTCCACCATGATGACCACGGAAAACCCAACAAAATCCAACGGAGACACCAAAACACGTCAAAAACACAACAAAAAGAATAGGATCACCCCCAAAAACGAAAGAAAATCCCCAAAACCATAGATCCACCCCCCAAAAATCCTTAAACTCACCTGAATTTCTCCAAAACCCACAATTTACCTTTTACCACCACGATGACAAAGGAAAACCCAACGAAACCAATCGGAGAACCCAAAACACGTCAAAATAACGCCAAAAAAGAACAGGATCAGAAGAAAAAAAAAAAAAAACAAAACGTATGAACTTTCCCCCAATACCACCTAAAACTCAACTACTCTTCTCCAAAACCCACAATCCACTCCCATTTAACTTAACGACCAACGAGAACCCAACGAAACCCAACAGAGACCCCAAAACACGTCCAAAACACCCCAAAAAAGAACAGGATCACGCCAAAAAATAGAAGAAAACCCCAAATACCATGAATCACCCCCCCCCCCAAAAAAAAAAAAAAACTGAATAACATATATCCACCCCAAAAGCACCCTAAACCTACCTGATGTTCTCCAAACCCACAATTTACCCTTTTCCACCATGATGACCAACGAGAACCCAACAAAACCCAACAGAGACCCCAAAACATGTCAAAAACATCCCAAACAAGAACGGCATCACCCCCAAAACTGGAAGAAAATCTGCCAAAACCATAGATACACCCCAAAACCACCCTAAACCTACCTGAAGATCTCCAAAACACACAATTTACCCTAATCCACCATGATGACCACGGAAACCCAACAAAACCCAACGGAGACCCCCAAACACGTCAAAAACACACCAAAATGAAACCAGATCCTAAAAAAAAAAAAAAAAAATGCCATGATTTAACCCTGAAAAACGTCTTAAACCTACCTGATGTTCTGCAAAACCCACAATCCACTCCTATTTAACATAATGAAAAACGAGAACCCAACAAAACCTAATGGAGACCCCAAAACACATCAAAAACACCCCAAAAAGTATCGGCATCACCCCCAAAACTGGAAGAAAATCCCCCAAAACCATAGATCCACCTCAAAGACACCCTAAACCTACCTGATGTTCTCCTAAGCCCAAAGCACACTCCCAACCACCATAAAACACATTAGGAACTCAACGAAACGCAACGGAAACCCCAAAACACTTCAAAATCACCCGAAGAAAGGAGAGGATCACTCCCCCAAAAAGAAGAAAACCCCAAATACCATGAATCCACGTGAAAACTCCCCCTAAACCTACCTGAAGTTCTCCAAACCCCACAATTTACCCTTTTCCAACACGATGACCATGGAAAACCCAATGAAACACAACGGAGACCCCAAAACACATCAAAAATAACACAAAAAGTACATGATCATCCCCCCCCCCCCCAAAAAAAAAAAAAAAAAAAAACTCAATACCATATATCCACCCCAAAACCACCCTAAACCTACCTGATGTTCTCCAAAACCCACAATTTACACTTTTCCACCATGATGACCAACAAGAACCCAACAAAACCCAACAGAGACCCCAAAACATGTCAAAAACATCCCAAAGAAGAACGGGATCACCCCCAAAACTGGAAGAAAATCTGCCAAAACCATAGATACACCCCAAAACCACCCTAAACCTACCTGATGTTCTCCAAAACCCACAATTTACACTTTTCCACCATGATGACCAACGAGAACCCAACAAACCACAACAGAGACCCCAAAAAACGTCAAAAACACCCCAAACAAGAACGGCATCACCCCCAAAACTGGAAGAAAATCCGCCAAAACCATAGATCCACCCCAAAACCACCCTAAACCTACCTGAAATTCTCCAAAACCCACAATCCACTCCTATTTAATATAATGACCAACAAGAACACAACAAAACCCAACGGAGACCCCAAAACACGTCCAAAACACCCCAAAAAAGAACAGGATCACGCCAAATAATAGAAGAAAACCCCAAATACCATAGATCCACCTCAATGACACCCTAAACCTACCTGATGTTCTCCTAAGCCCAAAGCACACTCCCAACCACCATAAAACGCATTAGGAACTCAACGAAACGCAACGGAAACCCCAAAACACTTCAAAATCACCCGAAGAAAGGAGAGGATCACTCCCCCAAAAAGAAGAAAACCCCAAATACCAGGAATCCACGCGAAAAGTCCCCCTAAACCTACCTGAAGTTCTCCAAAAACAGCAATTTACCCTTTTCCACCATGATGACCACGGAAAACCCAACGAAACCCAACGGAGATCCCCAAACACGTCAAATACACCCCCAAAAATATCGGTATCACACCCAAAACTGGAAGAAAATCCACCAATACCATAGATCCAATCACAAAACCGCCCTAAACCTACCTGATGTTCTGCAAAACCCACAATCCACTCCTATCTAACATAATGACCAACGAGAACCCAACCAAACCCAACAGAGACCCCAAAACACGTCAAAAACACCCCAAAAAAGAACTAGACGTGAAGAAAAAAAAAAACAAAAACAGGTCTTTTTGTTTTCTCACTGGTTCAAATCTCCTGTTGGGGGCGCTGGGCCGGTGAATGGAGTGATACGTGGATGATTAATTGGTCCTAAACCCTCTGCAAGACACTCTCCCTGTGGGCAACGAAGGGCTGTGGGAATTGCCACTAGTAAAATTCCCGGATGGGTCAGATAAAATCGTAGACCAAGGACCAGAAAGGGAGCAAATTACCAGATATAGGGTATATATATGGTATAGGGGCCCCAGAAAATTAAAGAGTAAATTGAAAATGATCCAGTACTATAAGATAGAATGACCAAAAGAACCCTTAAGACCCCATGTATTTTGATCCACGGAGGACGGGGTCAGTCAGGCTTTGAACATTAATAGTAGAATACCCGTGGATCCAGAAAAGAGCAAGCTGAAACATTGGAATTAGAAATTAGAGAGCAATTGATTAAGAACGAATATGTGCTACATTTGTGCCTGTGCTGCACTTATATCACCAGATAACAGTAGCCTCTCCTATCCTGTTATCCTGTGACCCCGAGGAGCCTCTCCTATCCTGTTGTCCTGTGACCCCGAGAACCAAATCAAAAACAACCTCACGGTTCGGATCAAGGGGTCTGAGATAAGGAGAACTGTTCACAAAGGGACAGGTTAGGAATATGTTAGGAATAGGTTAGGAATACATATTCCTAACCTGTTAGGACAGGTTAGGAATCTGTATATGTATAGGAATGTTCATGTATATGTAACTCTTTACTAGAGCAATTTGCCACTCAAGGCGTGCACGACTTTGGTGGGACTACCCGCCCCGTGCTGCATGGAACTGAGTAAACATACCTACTTTACAATCTTACTTATTGTGGAGTCAGCTTTCTGTGAGTCATTTTGGTGAGCCAGGCAGGAGACAGTCTGCTCGGCTGCGGGATCGGCTGCGGCGCGGACGCCCCTAGGTGCACCCTGAGCGTTTTTGCTCGGAGGGGACTCCACTCTCAGCTGCTCACCGCAGGAGCAAAGATCTCCTGAAACTGCAGACAAACGGTACGTTTTCGGCTGCTGGAGGGATACTAACTGCAGTGTTAATAATTGTATGTGTTTTTATGTATGTATTTTGTGTTGACATTTTGTATACTGTAATATTTGCATATTGTAAGTATTTTGTGTCGAAAGTGTTTGTGTAAGTGTAAGGCTTTGCAACAAAGTGTTACAAGTCACTTCACGAAGAACACAGTCAGAGACAATACTTGTTTCGTTGGTTATCATTCTAAATTATATTCCTGTGGTATGAATGCGATGTGCTGGAGGCCTCCGTGTGCGATTGTGCTGTGTGAGTGAGACGCAGCGTTCTGCAAAGCGAGTGCAGAGTTCCGATCCGTTGTTCCGTGCTCTCCGCAAGGGGAGTGGGCAGAGACGAATGAAGTGCTTGACAGACTGAAAAGAAGTGCTGTTTTGTCCAAGTTTGAGTGGTGGTGCCTAATATATGGGCCCGGTGTATCTTGTGTATCTTGTGTATCCTCTTTTTGCTCTTAAATGTTTTGACTGTGACAAGAAAAAGGCAGGAGCATGATATGACATGCTTCCTGCAACATATGAGGCCCGCACAGGCCGAGACCTGGACTCGCTGAGACCTGAACAGGCCAAGAGACCGGAGCGGCACCGAGAGACTGGAGCGGCGCTGGGAGACCCGAGACACTACGGAGGGAACTACCGCTGGACGGAGAGAGCCCTGAGAGACGCTGCAGAGCCACGGACGGCTCTGAGAGACACAGAATAGACCGGACAGAAGTTGCAAAACGCGGGGAAATTGAAGTGATTGCGGAACATCCGAGATCGAGTTGCTACAGGAGACCAGAGGCGTCAGTGGACACCGGTAGCCGACCCTCACCGTGTGGCGAGTCGGCACAGAGCAGAGGAGCGGACATCAGGACCCTGCAGCCTGTCTGACGGCACCATGGAGGCAGCGGCAGCAGCGGCTGTGCTGCTTCACTCTAGCCTTCTTTTTATAAAAGGTTTACCTTGCAATGCAAAAAAGACTGTTAGTCCCCAGATCGGTGTTATAACTATTACTAATGACGACTTAGCTCTATTGCAGGGCAGGAGTGCAGAGACGCAGATTACTCTGCCAAATGACCACCGGCAGGCTCTTTCACAAACCTAAGGTTGCAGCTGGCACTGCCTGCAGACGTATAGCAGACGTTACTCTCTCTTTCCTAACTAGTAATCATGTGTCTCACCCATCTGTGGTGAATGGCCAGTGGCAAAAAGAAAAGGGGAGAGACCAAGACAGAAACGGTACAAGGAGGATGCCACTGACACTAAGAGCATGGGTAATAGGAGTAGTATAAGTGACACAGGTGCAGGGCAGCGGCGGGTGCTGCCGCGCTGCGGAGCACTCTGCCTGCTGCTCGGTCTCGCCGGCCTGTGCACTGCTGCCGACCGCGTTAGAGTAAAATGTGAAGACTGCTCAGATGGCAGTGATGAGAGTGCCTGTGTGAAGAAGATGTGTGCTGAATCTGACTTTGTGTGCAACAGTGGTCAGTGTGTGCCAAACAGATGGCAGTGTGATGGGGATCCGGATTGTGAAGATGGGTCTGACGAAAGTGCTGAGCTGTGTCATATGAGAACAGTGTCGTGGAAATGTGATGGTGAAAGAGACTGTGACAGTGGAGAAGATGAAGAGAATTGTGGCAATGTGACATCAGAGTTCACATGCAGTAGTGGACTATGTATTTCCAATAGCTTTGTCTGCAAAGTTCAGGGTGACTGCTCCGACCACTCGGATGAATCTTTGGAGCACTGTGGCCGCCTGCCTGCACCTCCTGTGACGTGTTCTACGAGTGAGGTGCAGTGCGGCTCTGGTGAATGTATCTACAAGAAGAGGTGATGTGAAAGAGATCCGTATTGCAAGGATGGAAGTGATGAAATTAACTGCCCTTCCTGGACCAGTTCAGATGTGAAGATGGGAACTGGGTCCATGGGAGTAGGCAGTACAGCGGTGTGAGAGACTGTCTGGAAGGCACTGATGAAGCAAGCTGTAACAATTCAGTGCTCTGGACCTGGCAAATTCAAGTGCAGAAGTGGCGAATGCATAGATATCAATAAAGTGTGTAACCAGCAGAGAGACTGCAAGGACTGGGATGATGAGCCCCTGAAAGAATGCAACATAAATGACTGTGACTGTCCAGCTGAGTTTGAGTTTGTAAACAAGAGAAACTGTGGAGATATTGATGAATACCAAAACCCTGGTATCTGTAGTCAAATCTGTATCAACGTGAAAGGTGGCTACAAATGTGAATGTAGCCGTGGCTATCAGATGAGTCGTGCTACAGGAACCTGGAAAGGGCCTTGTCAGAAGATAAAAAAGAAAATGTTTCAACAAGCAGCTACGAGAGGAAAGAATCACTGAACACCCGATGTGAGGGACTGTACCTTGTTTTACTGACTACTGAAACAGCTGTGAGAACTGCAGAAAGGGACCCACGCATCCAGAGTAAAAGGACCAGTAACTACTGAAACTTGGAGGGATGAGTGCGCTCCTGGGAAACTGAAACTCAAGCTAAGGAAGAACTAATGTTCTGGCAATGAGGCTCTGCATGAATTAAGGATGCCAAATAAAGGGGACAAGCCTAAAGGGAGCACTCTCAGCTGCTCACCGCAGGAGCAAAGATCTCCTGAAACTGCAGACAAACGGTACATTTTTGGCTGCTGGAGGGATACTAACTGGAGTATTAATAATTGTATGTGTTTTTATGTATGTATTTTGTGTTGAATCATAGAATCATAGAATATCCTGAGTTGGAAGGGACCCTTAAGGTTCATCAAGTCCAACTCGACACCGCACAGGTCTACCCAAAAGTTCAGACCTTGTGCCTAAGTTCACAGTCCAATCTCTTCTTAAATTCAGACAGGCTCGGTGCAGTGACCACTTCCCTGGGGAGCCTGTTCCAGTGTGCAACCACCCTCTCTGTGAAGAACCCCCTCCCGACGTCCAGCCTAAATTTCCCCTGCCTCAGCTTAACCCCGTTCCCGCGGGTCCTGTCACTAGTGTTAATTGAGAAAAGGTCTCCTGCCTCTCGACACCCCCTTACGAGAAGTTGTAGACTGTGATGAGGTCTCCCCTCAGCATCCTCTTCTCCAGGCTGAACAGGCCCAGTGACCTCAGCCGTTCCTCGTACGTCTTCCCCTCAAGGCCTTTCACCATCTTCGTAGCCCTCCTCTGGACACTTTCCAACAGTTTCATGTCCTTTTTATACTGTGGTGCCCAGAACTGCACACAGTACTCGAGGTGAGGCCGCACCAGCGCAGACTAGAGCGGGACAATCACCTCCCTCGACCTACTAGCGATGCCGTGCTTGATGCACCCCAGGACACGATTGGCCCTCCTGGCTGCCAGGGCACACTGCTGGCTAATAGTCAACTTGCTGTCTACCACGACCCCCAGATCCCTCTCTTCTAGGCTGCTCTCCAGCGTCTCATCGCCCAGTCTGTACGTGCAGCCAGGGTTTCCCCGTCCCAGGTGCAGGACCCGGCACTTGCTCTTATTGAACTTCATGCGGTTGGTGATCGCCCAGCTCTCCAACCTGTCCAGATCCCTCTGTAAGGCCTTTACGCCCTCATTTGAGTCCACAACTCCTCCAAGTTTGGTGTCATCAGCAAACTTGCTCAAAATACCCTCTATTCCTACACCCAGATCGTTTATAAAAATATTGAGAAGTACCGGCCCTAAAATGGAGCCTTGAGGGACCCCACTGGTGACCGCCCGCGAGCCTGACACAGCCCCATTTACCATAACCCTTTGGGCCCTGCCCGTTAGCCAATTGCTCACCCATCGTATGATGTTTTTATTTAGCTGTATGGTGGACATTTTGTCCAGTAGGATCCTATGGGAAACCGTGTCAAAAGCCTTGCTGAAGTCCAAAAAAATCACATCAGCTGGTTTCCCTTGGTCCACCATACGGGTGATCTTATCATAAAAGGAAATCAGGTTAGTTAGGCAGGACCTACCCTTCACAAACCCATGCTGGCTGGGACCAATGACTGCTTTGTCCCCCAGGTGCGCCTCAATAAGTTCGAGAACCATCTTCTCCATGATTTTACCAGGCACTGACGTGAGACTGACAGGCCTGTAATTGCTAGGGTCTTCTTTCTGACCCTTCTTGAAAATCGGCACAACATTTGCCAGTTTCCAGTCTACCGGGACCTCTCCAAATTCCCAGGATCGTTGAAAAATAAATGAAAGAGGTTCCGCGATGACGTCCACCAGCTCTTTCAGCACCCGGGGATGAATCCCATCCGGACCCATGGACTTGTAGGGATCCAGGTGGAGTAGCAAATCCCGCACACGTTCAGGGTCAGTTGGGAGTTTGTCATCCCCACCGTCCCGGCCCTCCAGCTCAGGGCACCCTGCGTCCCGAAGCCCATCATCGGCATTGAAGACAGAGGCAAAGAAGGCGTTAAGCGTCTCTGCTTTGCCTATGTCATCGTCTGTGAGGAGACCTTCCCTATCAAGGAGCGGCCCTATGTATTCTTTAGTTCTCCTTTTTCCATTTACATATCTAAAAAAACCCTTTTTATTTTGTCTCACAGACACAGCCAGCTTCAACTCTAGCTGTGTATTGGCCACACGAACTTTCTCCCTACAAACACGAACAGCATCCCTCTATTCTTTCCATGACGCCTGGCCCTCCTTCCAGTAGCGAAACAATCTCTGTTTCTGCCTAATCTCCATTAGAACGTTCCTGGTCAGCCACGCCGGCCTCCTGCCCGCCTGCCTGACTTGCGATATTTTGGAATTGCCTGATCTTCTGCTTCTAGGAGGCATCGCTTAAAGAGTGACCAGCACTGGTGGACATCGAGGCCTTCAAGAGCAGTTTCCCAGGGGACCTTACTGACTAGTTCCCTGAGCAGCCTGAAGTCCGCTTTTCCCATATCTAGGGATGAGGTTTTGGTGGCACTTTTCCTTCTGTCACCATAAATTTTGAACTCAACCACTTCATGGTCGCTATGACCGAGGCGGCCACCAATTACCAACTCCCACCAGACCCTCTCTGTTTTCTAGCAACAGGTCTAGGAGGGCACCTTTCCTAGTTGGCTCCGTTAGCATCTGCACCAAGAAGTTATCAATATGACATTTTGTATATTGTAATGTTTGCATATTGTAAGTATTTTGTGTCGAAAGTGTTTGTGTAAGTGTAAGGCTTTGCAACAAAGTGTTACAAGTCACTTCACGAAGAACACAGTCAGAGACAATACTTGTTTCGTTGGTTATCATTCTAAATTATATTCCTGTGGTATGAATGCGATGTGCTGGAGGCCTCCGTGTGCGATTGTGCTGTGAGTGAGACGCAGCGTTCTGCAAAGCGAGTGCAGAGTTCCGATCCGTTGTTCCATGCTCTCCGCAAGGGGAGTGGGCAGAGACGAACGAAGTGCTTGACAGACTGAAAAGAAGTGCTGTTTTGTCCAAGTTTGAGTGGTGGTGCCTAATATATGGGCCCGGTGTATCTTGTGTATCTTGTGTATCCTCTTTTTGCTCTTAAATGTTTTGACTGTGACAAGAAAAAGGCAGGAGCATGATATGACATGCTTCCTGCAACATATGAGGCCCGCACAGGCCGAGACCTGGACTCGCTGAGACCTGAACAGGCCAAGAGACCGGAGCGGCACCGAGAGACTGGAGCGGCGCTGGGAGACCCGAGACACTACGGAGGGAACTACCGCTGGACGGAGAGAGCCCTGAGAGACGCTGCAGAGCCACAGACGGCTCTGAGAGACACAGAATAGACCGGACAGAAGTTGCAAAACGCGGGGAAATTGAAGTGATTGCGGAACATCCGAGATCGAGTTGCTACAGGAGACCAGAGGCGTCAGTGGACACCGGTAGCCGACCCTCACCGTGTGGCGAGTCAGCACAGAGCAGAGGAGCGGACATCAGGACCCTGCAGCCTGTCTGACGGAACCATGGAGGCAGCGGCAGCAGCGGCTGTGCTGCTTCACTCTAGCCTTCTTTTTATAAAAGGTTTACCTTGCAATGCAAAAAAGACTGTTAGTCCCCAGATCGGTGTTATAACTATTACTAATGACGACTTAGCTCTATTGCAGGGCAGGAGTGCAGAGACGCAGATTACTCTGCCAAATGACCACCGGCAGGCTCTTTCACAAACCTAAGGTTGCAGCTGGCACTGCCTGCAGACGTATAGCAGACGTTACTCTCTCTTTCCTAACTAGTAATCATGTGTCTCACCCATCTGTGGTGAATGGCCAGTGGCAAAAAGAAAAGGGGAGAGACCAAGACAGAAACGGTACAAGGAGGATGCCACTGACACTAAGAGCATGGGTAATAGGAGTAGTATAAGTGACACAGGTGCAGGGCAGCGGCGGGTGCTGCCGCGCTGCGGAGCACTCTGCCTGCTGCTCGGTCTCGCCGGCCTGTGCACTGCTGCCGACCGCGTTAGAGTAAAATGTGAAGACTGCTCAGATGGCAGTGATGAGAGTGCCTGTGTGAAGAAGATGTGTGCTGAATCTGACTTTGTGTGCAACAGTGGTCAGTGTGTGCCAAACAGATGGCAGTGTGATGGGGATCCGGATTGTGAAGATGGGTCTGACGAAAGTGCTGAGCTGTGTCATATGAGAACAGTGTCGTGGAAATGTGATGGTGAAAGAGACTGTGACAGTGGAGAAGATGAAGAGAATTGTGGCAATGTGACATCAGAGTTCACATGCAGTAGTGGACTATGTATTTCCAATAGCTTTGTCTGCAAAGTTCAGGGTGACTGCTCCGACCACTCGGATGAATCTTTGGAGCACTGTGGCCGCCTGCCTGCACCTCCTGTGACGTGTTCTACGAGTGAGGTGCAGTGCGGCTCTGGTGAATGTATCTACAAGAAGAGGTGATGTGAAAGAGATCCGTATTGCAAGGATGGAAGTGATGAAATTAACTGCCCTTCCTGGACCAGTTCAGATGTGAAGATGGGAACTGGGTCCATGGGAGTAGGCAGTACAGCGGTGTGAGAGACTGTCTGGAAGGCACTGATGAAGCAAGCTGTAACAATTCAGTGCTCTGGACCTGGCAAATTCAAGTGCAGAAGTGGCGAATGCATAGATATCAATAAAGTGTGTAACCAGCAGAGAGACTGCAAGGACTGGGATGATGAGCCCCTGAAAGAATGCAACATAAATGACTGTGACTGTCCAGCTGAGTTTGAGTTTGTAAACAAGAGAAACTGTGGAGATATTGATGAATACCAAAACCCTGGTATCTGTAGTCAAATCTGTATCAACGTGAAAGGTGGCTACAAATGTGAATGTAGCCGTGGCTATCAGATGAGTCGTGCTACAGGAACCTGGAAAGGGTCTTGTCAGAAGATAAAAAAGAAAATGTTTCAACAAGCAGCTACGAGAGGAAAGAATCACTGAACACCCGATGTGAGGGACTGTACCTTGTTTTACTGACTACTGAAACAGCTGTGAGAACTGCAGAAAGGGACCCACGCATCCAGAGTAAAAGGACCAGTAACTACTGAAACTTGGAGGGATGAGTGCGCTCCTGGGAAACTGAAACTCAAGCTAAGGAAGAACTAATGTTCTGGCAATGAGGCTCTGCATGAATTAAGGATGCCAAATAAAGGGGACAAGCCTAAAGGGAGCACTCTCAGCTGCTCACCGCAGGAGCAAAGATCTCCTGAAACTGCAGACAAACGGTACATTTTTGGCTGCTGGAGGGATACTAACTGGAGTATTAATAATTGTATGTGTTTTTATGTATGTATTTTGTGTTGAATCATAGAATCATAGAATATCCTGAGTTGGAAGGGACCCTTAAGGTTCATCAAGTCCAACTCGACACCGCACAGGTCTACCCAAAAGTTCAGACCTTGTGCCTAAGTTCACAGTCCAATCTCTTCTTAAATTCAGACAGGCTCGGTGCAGTGACCACTTCCCTGGGGAGCCTGTTCCAGTGTGCAACCACCCTCTCTGTGAAGAACCCCCTCCCGACGTCCAGCCTAAATTTCCCCTGCCTCAGCTTAACCCCGTTCCCGCGGGTCCTGTCACTAGTGTTAATTGAGAAAAGGTCTCCTGCCTCTCGACACCCCCTTACGAGAAGTTGTAGACTGTGATGAGGTCTCCCCTCAGCATCCTCTTCTCCAGGCTGAACAGGCCCAGTGACCTCAGCCGTTCCTCGTACGTCTTCCCCTCAAGGCCTTTCACCATCTTCGTAGCCCTCCTCTGGACACTTTCCAACAGTTTCATGTCCTTTTTATACTGTGGTGCCCAGAACTGCACACAGTACTCGAGGTGAGGCCGCACCAGCGCAGACTAGAGCGGGACAATCACCTCCCTCGACCTACTAGCGATGCCGTGCTTGATGCACCCCAGGACACGATTGGCCCTCCTGGCTGCCAGGGCACACTGCTGGCTAATAGTCAACTTGCTGTCTACCACGACCCCCAGATCCCTCTCTTCTAGGCTGCTCTCCAGCGTCTCATCGCCCAGTCTGTACGTGCAGCCAGGGTTTCCCCGTCCCAGGTGCAGGACCCGGCACTTGCTCTTATTGAACTTCATGCGGTTGGTGATCGCCCAGCTCTCCAACCTGTCCAGATCCCTCTGTAAGGCCTTTACGCCCTCATTTGAGTCCACAACTCCTCCAAGTTTGGTGTCATCAGCAAACTTGCTCAAAATACCCTCTATTCCTACACCCAGATCGTTTATAAAAATATTGAGAAGTACCGGCCCTAAAATGGAGCCTTGAGGGACCCCACTGGTGACCGCCCGCGAGCCTGACACAGCCCCATTTACCATAACCCTTTGGGCCCTGCCCGTTAGCCAATTGCTCACCCATCGTATGATGTTTTTATTTAGCTGTATGGTGGACATTTTGTCCAGTAGGATCCTATGGGAAACCGTGTCAAAAGCCTTGCTGAAGTCCAAAAAAATCACATCAGCTGGTTTCCCTTGGTCCACCATACGGGTGATCTTATCATAAAAGGAAATCAGGTTAGTTAGGCAGGACCTACCCTTCACAAACCCATGCTGGCTGGGACCAATGACTGCTTTGTCCCCCAGGTGCGCCTCAATAAGTTCGAGAACCATCTTCTCCATGATTTTACCAGGCACTGACGTGAGACTGACAGGCCTGTAATTGCTAGGGTCTTCTTTCTGACCCTTCTTGAAAATCGGCACAACATTTGCCAGTTTCCAGTCTACCGGGACCTCTCCAAATTCCCAGGATCGTTGAAAAATAAATGAAAGAGGTTCCGCGATGACGTCCACCAGCTCTTTCAGCACCCGGGGATGAATCCCATCCGGACCCATGGACTTGTAGGGATCCAGGTGGAGTAGCAAATCCCGCACACGTTCAGGGTCAGTTGGGAGTTTGTCATCCCCACCGTCCCGGCCCTCCAGCTCAGGGCACCCTGCGTCCCGAAGCCCATCATCGGCATTGAAGACAGAGGCAAAGAAGGCGTTAAGCGTCTCTGCTTTGCCTATGTCATCGTCTGTGAGGAGACCTTCCCTATCAAGGAGCGGCCCTATGTATTCTTTAGTTCTCCTTTTTCCATTTACATATCTAAAAAAACCCTTTTTATTTTGTCTCACAGACACAGCCAGCTTCAACTCTAGCTGTGTATTGGCCACACGAACTTTCTCCCTACAAACACGAACAGCATCCCTCTATTCTTTCCATGACGCCTGGCCCTCCTTCCAGTAGCGAAACAATCTCTGTTTCTGCCTAATCTCCATTAGAACGTTCCTGGTCAGCCACGCCGGCCTCCTGCCCGCCTGCCTGACTTGCGATATTTTGGAATTGCCTGATCTTCTGCTTCTAGGAGGCATCGCTTAAAGAGTGACCAGCACTGGTGGACATCGAGGCCTTCAAGAGCAGTTTCCCAGGGGACCTTACTGACTAGTTCCCTGAGCAGCCTGAAGTCCGCTTTTCCCATATCTAGGGATGAGGTTTTGGTGGCACTTTTCCTTCTGTCACCATAAATTTTGAACTCAACCACTTCATGGTCGCTATGACCGAGGCGGCCACCAATTACCAACTCCCACCAGACCCTCTCTGTTTTCTAGCAACAGGTCTAGGAGGGCACCTTTCCTAGTTGGCTCCGTTAGCATCTGCACCAAGAAGTTATCAATATGACATTTTGTATATTGTAATGTTTGCATATTGTAAGTATTTTGTGTCGAAAGTGTTTGTGTAAGTGTAAGGCTTTGCAACAAAGTGTTACAAGTCACTTCACGAAGAACACAGTCAGAGACAATACTTGTTTCGTTGGTTATCATTCTAAATTATATTCCTGTGGTATGAATGCGATGTGCTGGAGGCCTCCGTGTGCGATTGTGCTGTGTGAGTGAGACGCAGCGTTCTGCAAAGCGAGTGCAGAGTTCCGATCCGTTGTTCCATGCTCTCCGCAAGGGGAGTGGGCAGAGACGAACGAAGTGCTTGACAGACTGAAAAGAAGTGCTGTTTTGTCCAAGTTTGAGTGGTGGTGCCTAATATATGGGCCCGGTGTATCTTGTGTATCTTGTGTATCCTCTTTTTGCTCTTAAATGTTTTGACTGTGACAAGAAAAAGGCAGGAGCATGATATGACATGCTTCCTGCAACATATGAGGCCCGCACAGGCCGAGACCTGGACTCGCTGAGACCTGAACAGGCCAAGAGACCAGAGCGGCACCGAGAGACTGGAGCGGCGCTGGGAGACCCGAGACACTACGGAGGGAACTACCGCTGGACGGAGAGAGCCCTGAGAGACGCTGCAGAGCCACAGACGGCTCTGAGAGACACAGAATAGACCGGACAGAAGTTGCAAAACGCGGGGAAATTGAAGTGATTGCGGAACATCCGAGATCGAGTTGCTACAGGAGACCAGAGGCGTCAGTGGACACCGGTAGCCGACCCTCACCGTGTGGCGAGTCGGCACAGAGCAGAGGAGCGGACATCAGGACCCTGCAGCCTGTCTGACGGAACCATGGAGGCAGCGGCAGCAGCGGCTGTGCTGCTTCACTCTAGCCTTCTTTTTATAAAAGGTTTACCTTGCAATGCAAAAAAGACTGTTAGTCCCCAGATCGGTGTTATAACTATTACTAATGACGACTTAGCTCTATTGCAGGGCAGGAGTGCAGAGACGCAGATTACTCTGCCAAATGACCACCGGCAGGCTCTTTCACAAACCTAAGGTTGCAGCTGGCACTGCCTGCAGACGTATAGCAGACGTTACTCTCTCTTTCCTAACTAGTAATCATGTGTCTCACCCATCTGTGGTGAATGGCCAGTGGCAAAAAGAAAAGGGGGGAGACCAAGACAGAAACGGTACAAGGAGGATGCCACTGACACTAAGAGCATGGGTAATAGGAGTAGTATAAGTGACACAGGTGCGGAGCGGTGGCAGGCGCTGCTGCTCTGTGGGGCTCTCTGCCTGCTGCTCGCCCTCGCCTGCCTGTGCACTGCCGCCGACAGTGCTAGAGTAAAATGTGAAGACTGCTCAGATGGCAGTTATAGAGTGCTTATGTGAAGAGGACGTGTGCTGTACTTGACTTTGTCTGCAACAGTGGTCAGTGTGTCAAACAGATGTCCGTCTGATGGGGATCCGGACTGTGAAAATGGGTCTGATGAGAGTGCTGAGTTGTGTCATATGAGAACATGTCGGGTAAATGAAATTAGCTGTTGTCCTCAGTCAGTCCAGCGTATCCTGGTGTCCTGGAAATGTGATGGTGAAAAGAACTGTTACAGTGGATAAGATGAAGAGAATTGTGGCATTGTGTCTTGTAGTGCATCAGAGTTCACATGCAGTAGTGGGCAATGTATTTACAAAAGCTTTGTCTGCAATGTTCAAGATGACTGCAGTGATGGTAGCGATGAGCTGGAGTGTGAACCTCCTACCTGTAGTGTTCATGACTTTCAGTGCAAGAGTTCTACCTGCATCCCTATCAGCTGGGTGTGTGATGATGATGCTGACTGCTCCGACCACTCGGATGAATCTTTGGAGCACTGTGGCCGCCTGCCTGCACCTCCAGTGACGTGTTCTACGAGTGAGGTGCAGTGCAGCTCAGGTGAATGTATCCACAAAAAGTGGCGATGTGATGGAGTTCCTGATTGCAGGGATGGAAGTGATGAAATTAACTGCCCTTCTCGGACCTGCAGGCCAGACCAGTTCAGATGTGAAGACGGGAACTGTGTCCATGGGAGTAGGCAGTACAGCGGTGTGAGAGACTGTCTGGAAGGCACTGATGAAGCAAACTGTAACAATTAAGTACTCTGCACCTGGCAAATTGAAGTGCAGAAGTGGCGAATGCATAGATATCAATAAAGTGTGTAACCAGCAGAGAGACTGCAAGGACTGGGATGATGAGCCCCTGAAAGAATGCAACATAAATGACTGTGACTGTCCAGCTGAGTTTGAGTTTGTAAACAAGAGAAACTGTGGAGATATTGATGAATACCAAAACCCTGGTATCTGTAGTCAAATCTGTATCAACGTGAAAGGTGGTTACAAATGTGAATGTAGCCGTGGCTATCAGATGAGTCCTGCAATAGGAACCTGAAAAGGGCCTTGTTTCAGTAGCCAGTAAAAAAAGGTAAAGTCCCTCACATCGGGGGTTCAGTGATTCTTTCCTCTCGTGGCTACTTGTTAAAACACATAATTTTTTTATCTTCTGATACATTCTTTTGTATTTTTACACTTTCTTTTTTATCTTTCTTCTTTTTATCATCTGATAAGGCCCTTTCCACGTTCCTGTAGCAGTGCACAAGCAGGCGAGAGCGAGCAGCAGGCAGAGAGCCCTGCACCGTCACCTGTGTCACTTATACTACTCCTATTACCCATGCTGTTAGTGTCAGTGGCATCCTCCTTGTACCATTTCTGTCTTTGTCTCTGAGACTGGATCTTAGACTGGAAACTGGCAAATGTTGTGCCGATTTTCAAGAAGGGTCAGAAAGAAGACCCTAGCAATTACAGGCCTGTCAGTCTCACGTCAGTGCCTGGTAAAATCATGGAGAAGATGGTTCTCGAACTTATTGAGGCGCACCTGGGGGACAAAGCAGTCATTGGTCCCAGCCAGCATGGGTTTGTGAAGGGTAGGTCCTGCCTAACTAACCTGATTTCCTTTTATGATAAGATCACCCGTATGGTGGACCAAGGGAAACCAGCTGATGTGATTTTTTTGGACTTCAGCAAGGCTTTTGACACGGTTTCCCATAGGATCCTACTGGACAAAATGTCCACCATACAGCTAAATAAAAACATCATACGATGGGTGAGCAATTGGCTAACGGGCAGGGCCCAAAGGGTTATGGTAAATGGGGCTGTGTCAGGCTCGCGGGCGGTCACCAGTGGGGTCCCTCAAGGCTCCATTTTAGGGCCGGTACTTCTCAATATTTTTATAAACGATCTGGGTGTAGGAATAGAGGGTATTTTGAGCAAGTTTGCTGATGACACCAAACTTGGAGGAGTTGTGGACTCAAATGAGGGCGTAAAGGCCTTACAGAGGGATCTGGACAGGTTGGAGAGCTGGGCGATCACCAACCGCATGAAGTTCAATAAGAGCAAGTGCCGGGTCCTGCACCTGGGACGGGGAAACCCTGGCTGCACGTACAGACTGGGCGATGAGACGCTGGAGAGCAGCCTAGAAGAGAGGGATCTGGGGGTCGTGGTAGACAGCAAGTTGACTATTAGCCAGCAGTGAGCCCTGGCAGCCAGGAGGGCCAATCGTGTCCTGGGGTGCATCAAGCACGGCATCGCTAGTAGGTCGAGGGAGGTGATTGTCCCGCTCTAGTCTGCGCTGGTGCGGCCTCACCTCGAGTACTGTGTGCAGTTCTGGGCACCACAGTATAAAAAGGACATGAAACTGTTGGAAAGTGTCCAGAGGAGGGCTACGAAGATGGTGAAAGGCCTTGAGGGGAAGACGTACGAGGAACGGCTGAGGTCACTGGGCCTGTTCAGCCTGGAGAAGAGGATGCTGAGGGGAGACCTCATCACAGTCTACAACTTCTCGTAAGGGGGTGTCGAGAGGCAGGAGACCTTTTCTCAATTAACACTAGTGACAGGACCCGCGGGAACGGGGTTAAGCTGAGGCAGGGGAAATTTAGGCTGGACGTCGGGAGGGGGTTCTTCACAGAGAGGGTGGTTGCACACTGGAACAGGCTCCCCAGGGAAGTGGTCACTGCACCGAGCCTGTCTGAATTTAAGAAGAGATTGGACTGTGAACTTAGGCACAAGGTCTGAACTTTTGGGTAGACCTGTGCGGTGTCGAGTTGGACTTGATGAACCTTAAGGGTCCCTTCCAACTCAGGATATTCTATGATTCTATGATTCAACACAAAATACATACATAAAAACACATACAATTATTAATACTCCAGTTAGTATCCCTCCAGCAGCCAAAAATGTACCGTTTGTCTGCAGTTTCAGGAGATCTTTGCTCCTGCGGTGAGCAGCTGAGAGTGCTCCCTTTAGGCTTGTCCCCTTTATTTGGCATCCTTAATTCATGCAGAGCCTCATTGCCAGAACATTAGTTCTTCCTTAGCTTGAGTTTCAGTTTCCCAGGAGCGCACTCATCCCTCCAAGTTTCAGTAGTTACTGGTCCTTTTACTCTGGATGCGTGGGTCCCTTTCTGCAGTTCTCACAGCTGTTTCAGTAGTCAGTAAAACAAGGTACAGTCCCTCACATCGGGTGTTCAGTGATTCTTTCCTCTCGTAGCTGCTTGTTGAAACATTTTCTTTTTTATCTTCTGACAAGACCCTTTCCAGGTTCCTGTAGCACGACTCATCTGATAGCCACGGCTACATTCACATTTGTAGCCACCTTTCACGTTGATACAGATTTGACTACAGATACCAGGGTTTTGGTATTCATCAATATCTCCACAGTTTCTCTTGTTTACAAACTCAAACTCAGCTGGACAGTCACAGTCATTTATGTTGCATTCTTTCAGGGGCTCATCATCCCAGTCCTTGCAGTCTCTCTGCTGGTTACACACTTTATTGATATCTATGCATTCGCCACTTCTGCACTTGAATTTGCCAGGTCCAGAGCACTGAATTGTTACAGCTTGCTTCATCAGTGCCTTCCAGACAGTCTCTCACACCGCTGTACTGCCTACTCCCATGGACCCAGTTCCCATCTTCACATCTGAACTGGTCCAGGAAGGGCAGTTAATTTCATCACTTCCATCCTTGCAATACGGATCTCTTTCACATCACCTCTTCTTGTAGATACATTCACCAGAGCCGCACTGCACCTCACTCGTAGAACACGTCACAGGAGGTGCAGGCAGGCGGCCACAGTGCTCCAAAGATTCATCCGAGTGGTCGGAGCAGTCACCCTGAACTTTGCAGACAAAGCTATTGGAAATACATAGTCCACTACTGCATGTGAACTCTGATGTCACATTGCCACAATTCTCTTCATCTTCTCCACTGTCACAGTCTCTTTCACCATCACATTTCCACGACACTGTTCTCATATGACACAGCTCAGCACTTTCGTCAGACCCATCTTCACAATCCGGATCCCCATCACACTGCCATCTGTTTGGCACACACTGACCACTGTTGCACACAAAGTCAGATTCAGCACACATCTTCTTCACACAGGCACTCTCATCACTGCCATCTGAGCAGTCTTCACATTTTACTCTAACGCGGTCGGCAGCAGTGCACAGGCCGGCGAGACCGAGCAGCAGGCAGAGTGCTCCGCAGCGCGGCAGCACCCGCCGCTGCCCTGCACCTGTGTCACTTATACTACTCCTATTACCCATGCTCTTAGTGTCAGTGGCATCCTCCTTGTACCGTTTCTGTCTTGGTCTCTCCCCTTTTCTTTTTGCCACTGGCCATTCACCACAGATGGGTGAGACACATGATTACTAGTTAGGAAAGAGAGAGTAACGTCTGCTATACGTCTGCAGGCAGTGCCAGCTGCAACCTTAGGTTTGTGAAAGAGCCTGCCGGTGGTCATTTGGCAGAGTAATCTGCGTCTCTGCACTCCTGCCCTGCAATAGAGCTAAGTCGTCCTTAGTAATAGTTATAACACCGATCTGGGGACTAACAGTCTTTTTTGCATTGCAAGGTAAACCTTTTATAAAAAGAAGGCTAGAGTGAAGCAGCACAGCCGCTGCTGCCGCTGCCTCCATGGTTCCGTCAGACAGGCTGCAGGGTCCTGATGTCCGCTCCTCTGCTCTGTGCCGACTCGCCACACGGTGAGGGTCGGCTACCGGTGTCCACTGACGCCTCTGGTCTCCTGTAGCAACTCGATCTCGGATGTTCCGCAATCACTTCAATTTCCCCGCGTTTTGCAACTTCTGTCCGGTCTATTCTGTGTCTCTCAGAGCCGTCCGTGGCTCTGCAGCGTCTCTCAGGGCTCTCTCCATCCAGCGGTAGTTCCCTCCGTAGTGTCTCGGGTCTCCCAGCGCCGCTCCAGTCTCTCGGTGCCGCTCCGGTCTCTTGGCCTGTTCAGGTCTCAGCGAGTCCAGGTCTCGGCCTGTGCGGGCCTCATATGTTGCAGGAAGCATGTCATATCATGCTCCTGCCTTTTTCTTGTCACAGTCAAAACATTTAAGAGCAAAAAGAGGATACACAAGATACACAAGATACACCGGGCCCATATATTAGACACCACCACTCAAACTTGGACAAAACAGCACTTCTTTTCAGTCTGTCAAGCACTTCATTCGTCTCTGCCCACTCCCCTTGCGGAGAGCACGGAACAACGGATCGGAACTCTGCACTCGCTTTGCAGAACGCTGCGTCTCACTCACACAGCACAATCGCACACGGAGGCCTCCAGCACATCGCATTCATACCACAGGAATATAATTTAGAATGATAACCAACGAAACAAGTATTGTCTCTGACTGTGTTCTTCGTGAAGTGACTTGTAACACTTTGTTGCAAAGCCTTACACTTACACAAACACTTTCGACACAAAATACTTACAATATGCAAATATTACAGTATACAAAATGTCAACACAAAATACATACATAAAAACACATACAATTATTAACACTGCAGTTAGTATCCCTCCAGCAGCCGAAAACGTACCGTTTGTCTGCAGTTTCAGGAGATCTTTGCTCCTGCGGTGAGCAGCTGAGAGTGGAGTCCCCTCCGAGCAAAAACGCTCAGGGTGCACCTAGGGGCGTCCGCGCCGCAGCCGATCCCGCAGCCGAGCAGACTGTCTCCTGCCTGGCTCACCAAAATGACTCACAGAAAGCTGACTCCACAATAAGTAAGATTGTAAAGTAGGTATGTTTACTCAGTTCCATGCAGCACGGGGCGGGTAGTCCCACCAAAGTCGTGCACGCCTTGAGTGGCAAATTGCTCTAGTAAAGAGTTACATATACATGAACATTCCTATACATATACAGATTCCTAACCTGTCCTAACAGGTTAGGAATATGTATTCCTAACCTATTCCTAACATATTCCTAACCTGTCCCTTTGTGAACAGTTCTCCTTATCTCAGACCCCTTGATCCGAACCGTGAGGTTGTTTTTGATTTGGTTCTCGGGGTCACAGGACAACAGGATAGGAGAGGCTCCTCGGGGTCACAGGATAACAGGATAGGAGAGGCTACTGTTATCTGGTGATATAAGTGCAGCACAGGCACAAATGTAGCACATATTCGTTCTTAATCAATTGCTCTCTAATTTCTAATTCCAATGTTTCAGCTTGCTCTTTTCTGGATCCACGGGTATTCTACTATTAATGTTCAAAGCCTGACTGACCCCGTCCTCCGTGGATCAAAATACATGGGGTCTTAAGGGTTCTTTTGGTCATTCTATCTTATAGTACTGGATCATTTTCAATTTACTCTTTAATTTTCTGGGGCCCCTATACCATATATATACCCTATATCTGGTAATTTGCTCCCTTTCTGGTCCTTGGTCTACGATTTTATCTGACCCATCCGGGAATTTTACTAGTGGCAATTCCCACAGCCCTTCGTTGCCCACAGGGAGAGTGTCTTGCAGAGGGTTTAGGACCAATTAATCATCCACGTATCACTCCATTCACCGGCCCAGCGCCCCCAACAGGAGATTTGAACCAGTGAGAAAACAAAAAGACCTGTTTTTGTTTTTTTTTTCTTCACGTCTAGTTCTTTTTTGGGGTGTTTTTGACGTGTTTTGGGGTCTCTGTTGGGTTTGGTTGGGTTCTAGTTGGTCATTATGTTAGATAGGAGTGGATTGTGGGTTTTGCAGAACATCAGGTAGGTTTAGGGCGGTTTTGTGATTGGATCTATGGTATTGGTGGATTTTCTTCCAGTTTTGGGTGTGATACCGATATTTTTGGGGGTGTATTTGACGTGTTTGGGGATCTCCGTTGGGTTTCGTTGGGTTTTCCGTGGTCATCATGGTGGAAAAGGGTAAATTGCTGTTTTTGGAGAACTTCAGGTAGGTTTAGGGGGACTTTTCGCGTGGATTCCTGGTATTTGGGGTTTTCTTCTTTTTGGGGGAGTGATCCTCTCCTTTCTTCGGGTGATTTTGAAGTGTTTTGGGGTTTCCGTTGCGTTTCGTTGAGTTCCTAATGCGTTTTATGGTGGTTGGGAGTGTGCTTTGGGCTTAGGAGAACATCAGGTAGGTTTAGGGTGTCATTGAGGTGGATCTATGGTATTTGGGGTTTTCTTCTATTATTTGGCGTGATCCTGTTCTTTTTTGGGGTGTTTTGGACGTGTTTTGGGGTCTCCGTTGGGTTTTGTTGTGTTCTTGTTGGTCATTATATTAAATAGGAGTGGATTGTGGGTTTTGGAGAATTTCAGGTAGGTTTAGGGTGGTTTTGGGGTGGATCTATGGTTTTGGGGGATTTTCTTCCAGTTTTGGGGGTGATGCCGTTCTTGTTTGGGGTGTTTTTGACGTTTTTTGGGGTCTCTGTTGGGTTTTGTTGGGTTCTCGTTGGTCATCATAGTGGAAAAGGGTACATTGTGGGTTTTGGAGAACATCAGGTAGGTTTAGGGTGGTTTTGGGGTGTATCTATGGTTTTGGCGGATTTTCTTCCAGTTTTGGGGGTGATCCCGTTCTTCTTTGGGATGTTTTTGACATGTTTTGGGGTCTCTGTTGGGTTTTGTTGGGTTCTTGTTGGTCATCATGGTGGAAAAGTGTAAATTGTGGGTTTTGGAGAACATCAGGTAGGTTTAGGGTGGTTTTGGGGTGGATATATGGTATTGAGTTTTTTTTTTTTTTTTTTTTTGGGGGGGGGGGGGGATGATCCTGTACTTTTTGTGTTGTTTTTGATGTGTTTTGGGGTCTCCGTTGTGTTTCATTGGGTTTTCCATGGTCATCGTGTTGGAAAAGGGTAAATTGTGGGGTTTGGAGAACTTCAGGTAGGTTTAGGGGGAGTTTTCACGTGGATTCATGGTATTTGGGGTTTTCTTCTTTTTGGGGGAGTGATCCTCTCCTTTCTTCGGGTGATTTTGAAGTGTTTTGGGGTTTCCGTTGCGTTTCGTTGAGTTCCTAATGTGTTTTATGGTGGTTGGGAGTGTGCTTTGGGCTTAGGAGAACATCAGGTAGGTTTAGGGTGTCTTTGAGGTGGATCTGTGGTATTTGGGGTTTTCTTCTATTTTTTGGCGTGATCCTGTTCTTTTTTTTTGGGTGTATTTGACGTGTTTTGGGGTCTCTGTTGGGTTTTGTTGTGTTCTTGTTGGTCATTATGTTAAATAGGAGTGGATTGTGGGTTTTGGAGAATTTCAGGTAGGTTTAGGGTGGTTTTGGGGTGGATCTATGGTTTTGGCGGATTTTCTTCCAGTTTTGGGGGTGATGCCGTTCTTGTTTGGGATGTTTTTGACGTTTTTTGGGGTCTCTGTTGGGTTTTGTGTGTTTCTCGTTGGTCATCATGGTGGAAAAGGGTAAATTGTGGGTTTTGGAGAACATCAGGTAGGTTTAGGGTGGTTTTGGGGTGGATCTATGGTTTTTGGGGATTTTCTTCCAGTTTTGGGGGTGATGCCGATACTTTTTGGGGTGTTTTTGATGTGTTTTGGGGTCTCCATTAGGTTTTGTTGGGTTCTCGTTTTTCATTATGTTAAATAGGAGTGGATTGTGGGTTTTGCAGAACATCAGGTAGGTTTAAGACGTTTTTCAGGGTTAAATCATGGCATTTTTTTTTTTTTTTTTAGGATCTGGTTTCATTTTGGTGTGTTTTTGACGTGTTTGGGGGTCTCCGTTGGGTTTCGTTGGGTTTCCGTGGTCATCATGGTGGATTAGGGTAAATTGTGTGTTTTGGAGATCTTCAGGTAGGTTTAGGGTGGTTTTGGGGTGTATCTATGGTTTTGGCAGATTTTCTTCCAGTTTTGGGGGTGATGCCGTTCTTGTTTGGGATGTTTTTGACATGTTTTGGGGTCTCTGTTGGGTTTTGTTGGGTTCTCGTTGGTCATCATGGTGGAAAAGGTTAAATTGTGGGTTTGGAGAACATCAGGTAGGTTTAGGGTGCTTTTGGGGTGGATATATGTTATTCAGTTTTTTTTTTTTTTTGGGGGGGGGGGTGATTCATGGTATTTGGGGTTTTCTTCTATTTTTTGGCGTGATCCTGTTCTTTTTTGGGGTGTTTTGGACGTGTTTTGGGGTCTCTGTTGGGTTTCGTTGGGTTCTCGTTGGTCGTTAAGTTAAATGGGAGTGGATTGTGGGTTTTGGAGAAGAGTAGGTGAGTTTTAGGTGGTATTGGGGGAAAGTTCATACATTTTGTTTTTTTTTTTTTTTCTTCTGATCCTGTTCTTTTTTGGCGTTATTTTGACGTGTTTTGGGTTCTCCGATTGGTTTCGTTGGGTTTTCCTTTGTCATCGTGGTGGTAAAAGGTAAATTGTGGGTTTTGGAGAAATTCAGGTGAGTTTAAGGATTTTTGGGGGGTGGATCTACGGTTTTGGGGATTTTCTTTCGTTTTTGGGGGTGATCCTATTCTTTTTGTGGTGTTTTTGACGTGTTTTGGTGTCTCCGTTGGATTTTGTTGGGTTTTCCGTGGTCATCATGGTGGAAAAGGGTAAATTGCGGGTTTTGGAGAACTTCAGGTAGTTTTAATGGGACTTTTGGGGTGGATTCATGGTATTTGCGTTTTTCTTCTGTTTTTTTTTGGGGTGATCTTGTTCTTTTTTGGTGTGTTTTTGACATGTTTTGGGGTCTCCGTTGGGTTTCGTTGGGTTGTCGTTTGTCGTTAAGGTCAATGGGAGTGGATTGTGGGTTTTGGAGAAGATCAGGTGAGCTTAGGGTGGTTTTGGGGGGAAAATCATGGTTTTGGGTTTTTTTCTTCTGATCCAGTTCCTTTTTGGCGTGTTTTTGACGTGTTTTGGGGTCTCCGTTGGATTTTAGTTGGGTTCTTGTTGGTCATCAGTGTGGAAAATGGTAAATAGTTGGTTTTGGTGAACATCAGGTAGGTTTAGGGTGGTTTGGGGGTGCATCTATGGTATTTGGGGTTTTCTTCTATTTTTTTTGGGGGGTGATCCTGTTCTTTTATTTTTTGTGGTGTTTTTGACGTGTTTTGGGGTCTCTGTTGGGTTTCGTTGCGTTTTCCGTTGTCATCATGTTGGAAAATTGTAAATTGTGGGTTTTGGAGAACATCAGGTAGGTTAAGGGGGACGTTTGGGGTGGATTTATGGTATTTGGGGTTTTCTTTCGTTTTGGGGTGATGCCGTTCTTGTTTGGGGTGTTTATAACGTGTTTTGGGGTCTCCGTTGGGTTTTGTTGTTTTCTTGTTGGGCATTATGTTAAATAGGTGTGGATTGTGGGTTTTGGAGAACATCAGGTAGGTTTTAGTTTTTTTGGGGGTTATATCATGGTGGTTTTTTTTTTTTTTTTTTTTTTAGGATCTGGGTTGATTTTGTTTTTTTTTTTTTTTTTATTTTTTTGGTTCTCTATTTTGTTTCGTTGGGTTTTCCGTGGTCATCATGGTGGAAAAGGGTAAATTGTGGGTTTTGGAGAACATCAGGTAGGTTTAGGGTGGTTTTGGGGTGTATCTATGGTTTTGGTGGATTTTCTTCCAGTTTTGGGGGTGATGCCGATATTTTTTGGGGTGTTTTTGACGTTCTTTGGGGTCTCTGTTGGGTTTTGTTGTGTTCTCGTTGGTCATCATGGTGGAAAAGGGTAAATTGTGGGTTTTGGAGAACATCAGGTAGGTTTAGGGTGGTTTTGGGGTGGATCTATAGTTTTGGCGGATTTTCTTCCAGTTTTGGGCGTGATGCCGATATTTTTTGGGGTGTTTTTGACGTGTTTTGGAGTCTCCATTAGGTTTTGTTGGGTTCTTGTTTTTCATTATGTTAAATAGGAGTGGATTGTGGGTTTTGCAGAACATCAGGTAGGTTTAAGGGTTTTTTTAGGGTTAAATCATGGCATTTTTTTTTTTTTTAATTTTTTTTTAGCATCTGTGTTGATTTTGGTGTGTTTTTGACGTGTTTTGGGGTCTCCGTTGGGTTTCGTTGGGTTTTCCGTGGTCATCATGGTGGAAAAGGGTAAATTGCTGTTTTTGGAGAACTTCAGGTAGGTTTAGGGGGACTTTTTGCGTGGATTCCTGGTATTTGGGCTTTTCTTCTTTTTTGGAGAGTGATCCTCTCCTTTCTTCGGGTGATTTTGAAGTGTTTTGGGGTTTCCGTTGCGTTTCGTTGAGTTCCTATTTTGTTTTATGGTGGTTGGGAGTGTGCTTTGGGCTTAGGAGAACATCAGGTAGGTTTAGGGTGTCTTTGAGGTGGATCTATGGTATTTGGGGTTTTCTTCTATTTTTTGGCGTGATCCTGTTCTTTTTTGGGGTGTTTTGGACGTGTTTTGGGGTCTCTGTTGGGTTTCGTTGGGTTTACCGTTGTCTTAATGGTGGAAAATTGTAAATTGTGGGTTTTGGAGAACATCAGGTAGCTTTAGGGTGCTTTTGGGGTAGATCTATGGTATTCAGGGTTTTTTTGTTTTGGGGGGGTGGGGTGATTCATGGTATTTGGGGTTTTCTTCTATTTTTTGGCGTGATCCTGTTCTTTTTTGGGGTGTTTTGGACGTGTTTTGGGGTCTCTGTTGGGTTTCGTTGGGTTCTCGTTGGTCGTTAAGTTAAATGGGAGTGGATTGTGGGTTTTGGAGAAGAGTAGGTGAGTTTAAGGTGGTATTGGGGGAAAGTTCATACGTTTTGTTTTTTTTTTTTTCTTCTGATCCTGTTCTTTTTTGGCGTTATTTTGACGTGTTTTGGGTTCTCCGATTGGTTTCGTTGGGTTTTCCTTTGTCATCGTGGTGGTAAAAGGTAAATTGTGGGTTTTGGAGAAATTCAGGTGAGTTTAAGGATTTTTGGGGGGTGGATCTATGGTTTTGGGGATTTTCTTTCTTTTTGGGGGTGATCCTATTCTTTTTGTGGTGTTTTTGACGTGTTTTGGTGTGTCCGTTGGATTTTGTTGGGTTTTCCGTGGTCATCATGGTGGAAAAGGGTAAATTGCGGGTTTTGGAGAACTTCAGGTAGTTTTAATGGGACTTTTGGGGTGGATTCATGGTATTTGCGTTTTTCTTCTGTTTTTTTTTTTTTGGGGGTGATCTTGTTCTTTTTTGGTGTGTTTTTGACATGTTTTGGGGTCTCCGTTGGGTTTCGTTGGGTTGTCGTTTGTCGTTAAGGTCAATGGGAGTGGATTGTGGGTTTTGGAGAAGATCAGGTGAGCTTAGGGTGGTTTTGGGGGGAAAATCATGGTTTTGGGTTCTTTCCTTCTGATCCAGTTCCTTTTTGGCGTGTTTTTGACGTGTTTTGGGGTCTCCGTTGGATTTTAGTTGGGTTCTTGTTGGTCATCAGTGTGGAAAATGGTAAATAGTTGGTTTTGGTGAACATCAGGTAGGTTTAGGGTGGTTTGGGGGTGCATCTATGGTATTTGGGGTTTTCTTCTATTTTTTTTGGGGGGTGATCCTGTTCTTTTATTTTTTGTGGTGTTTTTGACGTGTTTTGGGGTCTCTGTTGGGTTTCGTTGCGTTTTCCGTTGTCATCATGTTGGAAAATTGTAAATTGTGGGTTTTGGAGAACATCAGGTAGGTTAAGGGGGACGTTTGGGGTGGATTTATGGTATTTGGGGTTTTCTTTCGTTTTGGGGTGATGCCGTTCTTGTTTGGGGTGTTTATAACGTGTTTTGGGGTCTCCGTTGGGTTTTGTTGTTTTCTTGTTGGGCAATATGTTAAATAGGTGTGGATTGTGGGTTTTGGAGAACATCAGGTAGGTTTTAGTTTTTTTGGGGGTTATATCATGGTGTTTTTTTTTTTGTTTGTTTTTAGGATCTGGGTTGATTTTGTTTTTTTTTTTTTGATTTTTTTGGTTCTCTATTTTGTTTCGTTGGGTTTTCCGTGGTCATCATGGTGGAAAAGGGTAAATTGTGGGTTTTGGAGAACATCAGGTAGGTTTAGGGTGGTTTTGGTGTGGATCTATAGTTTTGGCGGATTTTCTTCCAGTTTTGGGCGTGATGCCGATATTTTTTGGGGTGTTTTTGACGTGTTTTGGGGTCTCCATTAGGTTTTGTTGGGTTCTTGTTTTTCATTATGTTAAATAGGAGTGGATTGTGGGTTTTGCAGAACATCAGGTAGGTTTAGGGGTTTTTTTAGGGTTAAATCATGGCATTTTTTTTTTTAATTTTTTTTTAGCATCTGTGTTGATTTTGGTGTGTTTTTGACGTGTTTTGGGGTCTCCGTTGGGTTTCGTTGGGTTTTCCGTGGTCATCATGGTGGAAAAGGGTAAATTGCTGTTTTTGGAGAACTTCAGGTAGGTTTAGGGGGACTTTTTGCGTGGATTCCTGGTATTTGGGCTTTTCTTCTTTTTTGGAGAGTGATCCTCTCCTTTCTTCGGGTGATTTTGAAGTGTTTTGGGGTTTCCGTTGCGTTTCGTTGAGTTCCTATTTTGTTTTATGGTGGTTGGGAGTGTGCTTTGGGCTTAGGAGAACATCAGGTAGGTTTAGGGTGTCTTTGAGGTGGATCTATGGTATTTGGGGTTTTCTTCTATTTTTTGGCGTGATCCTGTTCTTTTTTGGGGTGTTTTGGACGTGTTTTGGGGTCTCTGTTGGGTTTCGTTGGGTTTACCGTTGTCATAATGGTGGAAAATTGTAAATTGTGGGTTTTGGAGAACATCAGGTAGCTTTAGGGTGCTTTTGGGGTAGATCTATGGTATTCAGGGTTTTTTTGTTTTGGGGGGGTGGGGTGATTCATGGTATTTGGGGTTTTCTTCTATTTTTTGGCGTGATCCTGTTCTTTTTTGGGGTGTTTTGGACGTGTTTTGGGGTCTCTGTTGGGTTTCGTTGGGTTCTCGTAGGTCGTTAAGTTAAATGGGAGTGGATTGTGGGTTTTGGAGAAGAGTAGGTGAGTTTAAGGTGGTATTGGGGGAAAGTTCATACATTTTGTTTTTTTTTTTTTCTTCTGATCCTGTTCTTTTTTGGCATTATTTTGACGTGTTTTGGGTTCTCCGATTGGTTTCGTTGGGTTTTCCTTTGTCATCGTGGTGGTAAAAGGTAAATTGTGGGTTTTGGAGAAATTCAGGTGAGTTTAAGGATTTTTGGGGGGTGGATCTATGGTTTTGGGGATTTTCTTTCGTTTTTGGGGGTGATCCTATTCTTTTTGTGGTGTTTTTGACGTGTTTTGGTGTCTCCGTTGGATTTTGTTGGGTTTTCCGTGGTCATCATGGTGGAAAAGGGTAAATTGCGGGTTTTGGAGAACTTCAGGTAGTTTTAATGGGACTTTTGGGGTGGATTCATGGTATTTGCGTTTTTCTTCTGTTTTTTTTTTGGGGTGATCTTGTTCTTTTTGGGTGTGTTTTTGACATGTTTTGGGGTCTCCGTTGGGTTTCGTTGGGTTGTCGTTTGTCGTTAAGGTCAATGGGAGTGGATTGTGGGTTTTGGAGAAGATCAGGTGAGCTTAGGGTGGTTTTGGGGGGAAAATCATGGTTTTGGGTTTTTTTCTTCTGATCCAGTTCCTTTTTGGCGTGTTTTTGACGTGTTTTGGGGTCTCCGTTGGATTTCAGTTGGGTTCTTGTTGGTCATCAGTGTGGAAAATGGTAAATAGTTGGTTTTGGTGAACATCAGGTAGGTTTAGGGTGGTTTGGGGGTGCATCTATGGTATTTGGGGTTTTCTTCTTTTTTTTTTGGGGGGTGATCCTGTTCTTTTATTTTTTGTGGTGTTTTTGACGTGTTTTGGGGTCTCTGTTGGGTTTCGTTGCGTTTTCCGTTGTCATCATGTTGGAAAATTGTAAATTGTGGGTTTTGGAGAACATCAGGTAGGTTAAGGGGGACGTTTGGGGTGGATTTATGGTATTTGGGGTTTTCTTTCGTTTTGGGGTGATGCCGTTCTTGTTTGGGGTGTTTATAACGTGTTTTGGGGTCTCCGTTGGGTTTTGTTGTTTTCTTGTTGGGCATTATGTTAAATAGGTGTGGATTGTGGGTTTTGGAGAACATCAGGTAGGTTTTAGTGTTTTTGGGGGTTATATCATGGTGGTTTTTTTTTTTTTTTTTTTTTTTTTTTAGGATCTGGGTTGATTTTGTTTTTTTTTTTTTTGATTTTTTTGGTTCTCTATTTTGTTTCGTTGGGTTTTCCGTGGTCATCATGGTGGAAAAGGGTAAATTGTGGGTTTTGGAGAACATCAGGTAGGTTTAGGGTGGTTTTGGGGTGGATCTATGGTTTTGGTGGATTTTCTTCCAGTTTTGGGGGTGATGCCGATATTTTTTGGGGTGTTTTTGACGTTCTTTGGGGTCTCTGTTGGGTTTTGTTGTGTTCTCGTTGGTCATCATGGTGGAAAAGGGTAAATTGCTGTTTTTGGAGAACATCAGGTAGGTTTAGGGTGGTTTTGGGGTGGATCTATAGTTTTGGCGGATTTTCTTCCAGTTTTGGGCGTGATGCCGATATTTTTTGGGGTGTTTTTGACGTGTTTTGGGGTCTCCATTAGGTTTTGTTGGGTTCTTGTTTTTCATTATGTTAAATAGGAGTGGATTGTGGGTTTTGCAGAACATCAGGTAGGTTTAAGGGTTTTTTTACGGTTAAATCATGGCATTTTTTTTTTATTTTTTTTTTAGCATCTGTGTTGATTTTGGTGTGTTTTTGACGTGTTTTGGGATCTCCGTTGGGTTTCCTTGGGTTTTCCGTGGTCATCATGGTGGAAAAGGGTAAATTGCTGTTTTTGGAGAACTTCAGGTAGGTTTAGGGGGACTTTTCGCGTGGATTCATGGTATTTGGGCTTTTCTTCTTTTTTGGAGAGTGATCCTCTCCTTTCTTCGGGTGATTTTGAAGTGTTTTGGGGTTTCCGTTGCGTTTCGTTGAGTTCCTAATGTGTTTTATGGTGGTTGGGAGTGTGCTTTGGGCTTAGGAGAACATCAAGTAGGTTTAGGGTGTCTTTGAGGTGGATCTATGGTATTTGGGGTTTTCTTCTATTTTTTGGCGTGATCCTGTTCTTTTTTGGGGTGTTTTTGACGTGTTTTGGGGTCTCTGTTGGGTTTCGTTGGGTTTACCGTTGTCATAATGGTGGAAAATTGTAAATTGTGGGTTTTGGAGAACATCAGGTAGCTTTAGGGTGCTTTTGGGGTAGATCTATGGTATTCAGGGTTTTTTTGTTTTGGGGGGGTGGGGTGATTCATGGTATTTGGGGTTTTCTTCTATTTTTTGGCGTGATCCTGTTCTTTTTTGGGGTGTTTTGGACGTGTTTTGGGGTCTCTGTTGGGTTTCGTTGGGTTCTCGTTGGTCGTTAAGTTAAATGGGAGTGGATTGTGGGTTTTGGAGAAGAGTAGGTGAGTTTAAGGTGGTATTGGGGGAAAGTTCATACGTTTTTTTTTTTTTTTTTTCTTCTGATCCTGTTCTTTTTTGGCGTTATTTTGACGTGTTTTGGGTTCTCCGATTGGTTTCGTTGGGTTTTCCTTTGTCATCGTGGTGGTAAAAGGTAAATTGTGGGTTTTGGAGAAATTCAGGTGAGTTTAAGGATTTTTGGGGGGTGGATCTACGGTTTTGGGGATTTTCTTTCGTTTTTGGGGGTGATCCTATTCTTTTTGTGGTGTTTTTGACGTGTTTTGGTGTCTCCGTTGGATTTTGTTGGGTTTTCCGTGGTCATCATGGTGGAAAAGGGTAAATTGCGGGTTTTGGAGAACTTCAGGTAGTTTTAATGGGACTTTTGGAGTGGATTCATGGTATTTGCGTTTTTCTTCTGTTTTTTTTTGGGGTGATCTTGTTCTTTTTTGGTGTGTTTTTGACATGTTTTGGGGTCTCCGTTGGGTTTCGTTGGGTTGTCGTTTGTCGTTAAGGTCAATGGGCGTGGATTGTGGGTTTTGGAGAAGATCAGGTGAGCTTAGGGTGGTTTTGGGGGGAAAATCATGGTTTTGGGTTTTTTTCTTCTGATCCAGTTCCTTTTTGGCGTGTTTTTGACGTGTTTTGGGGTCTCCGTTGGATTTTAGTTGGGTTCTTGTTGGTCATCAGTGTGGAAAATGGTAAATAGTTGGTTTTGGTGAACATCAGGTAGGTTTAGGGTGGTTTGGGGGTGCATCTATGGTATTTGGGGTTTTCTTCTATTTTTTTTGGGGGGTGATCCTGTTCTTTTATTTTTTGTGGTGTTTTTGACGTGTTTTGGGGTCTCTGTTGGGTTTCGTTGCGTTTTCCGTTGTCATCATGTTGGAAAATTGTAAATTGTGGGTTTTGGAGAACATCAGGTAGGTTAAGGGGGACGTTTGGGGTGGATTTATGGTATTTGGGGTTTTCTTTCGTTTTGGGGTGATGCCGTTCTTGTTTGGGGTGTTTATAACGTGTTTTGGGGTCTCCGTTGGGTTTTGTTGTTTTCTTGTTGGGCATTATGTTAAATAGGTGTGGATTGTGGGTTTTGGAGAACATCAGGTAGGTTTTAGTTTTTTTGGGGGTTATATCATGGTGGTTTTTTTTTTTTTTTTTTTTTTTAGGATCTGGGTTGATTTTGTTTTTTTTTTTTTTATTTTTTTGGTTCTCTATTTTGTTTCGTTGGGTTTTCCGTGGTCATCATGGTGGAAAAGGGTAAATTGTGGGTTTTGGAGAACATCAGGTAGGTTTAGGGTGGTTTTGGGGTGGATCTATGGTTTTGGTGGATTTTCTTCCAGTTTTGGGGGTGATGCCGATATTTTTTGGGGTGTTTTTGACGTTCTTTGGGGTCTCTGTTGGGTTTTGTTGTGTTCTCGTTGGTCATCATGGTGGAAAAGGGTAAATTGTGGGTTTTGGAGAACATCAGGTAGGTTTAGGGTGGTTTTGGGGTGGATCTATGGTTTTGGGGGATTTTCTTCCAGTTTTGGAGGTGATGCCGATATTTTTTGGGGTGTTTTTGACGCGTTTTGGGGTCTCCATTAGGTTTTGTTGGGTTCTTGTTTTTCATTATGTTAAATAGGAGTGGATTGTGGGTTTTGCAGAACATCAGGTAGGTTTAAGGGGTTTTGTAGGGGTAAATCATGGCATTTTTTTTTTAATTTTTTTTTTAGCATCTGTGTTGATTTTGGTGTTTTTTTGACGTGTTTTGGGGTCTCCGTTGGGTTTCGTTGGGTTTTCCGTGGTCATCATGGTGGAAAAGGGTAAATTGCTGTTTTTGGAGAACTTCAGGTAGGTTTAGGGGGACTTTTCGCGTGGATTCATGGTATTTGGGCTTTTCTTCTTTTTTGGAGAGTGATCCTCTCCTTTCTTCGGGTGATTTTGAAGTGTTTTGGGGTTTCCGTTGCGTTTCGTTGAGTTCCTATTTTGTTTTATGGTGGTTGGGAGTGTGCTTTGGGCTTAGGAGAACATCAGGTAGGTTTAGGGTGTCTTTGAGGTGGATCTATGGTATTTGGGGTTTTCTTCTATTTTTTGGCGTGATCCTGTTCTTTTTTGGGGTGTTTTGGACGTGTTTTGGGGTCTCTGTTGGGTTTCGTTGGGTTTACCGTTGTCATAATGGTGGAAAATTGTAAATTGTGGGTTTTGGAGAACATCAGGTAGCTTTAGGGTGCTTTTGGGGTAGATCTATGGTATTCAGGGTTTTTTTTTTTTGGGGGGGTGGGGTGATTCATGGTATTTGGGGTTTTCTTCTATTTTTTGGCGTGATCCTGTTCTTTTTTGGGGTGTTTTGGACGTGTTTTGGGGTCTCTGTTGGGTTTCGTTGGGTTCTCGTAGGTCGTTAAGTTAAATGGGAGTGGATTGTGGGTTTTGGAGAAGAGTAGGTGAGTTTAAGGTGGTATTGGGGGAAAGTTCATACGTTTTGTTTTTTTTTTTTTTCTTCTGATCCTGTTCTTTTTTGGCGTTATTTTGACGTGTTTTGGGTTCTCCGATTGGTTTCGTTGGGTTTTCCTTTGTCATCGTGGTGGTAAAAGGTAAATTGTGGGTTTTGGAGAAATTCAGGTGAGTTTAAGGATTTTTGGGGGGTGGATCTAGGGTATTGGGGATTTTCTTTCGTTTTTGGGGGTGATCCTATTCTTTTTGTGGTGTTTTTGACGTGTTTTGGTGTCTCCGTTGGATTTTGTTGGGTTTTCCGTGGTCATCATGGTGGAAAAGGGTAAATTGCGGGTTTTGGAGAACTTCAGGTAGGTTTAGGGGGAGTTTTCACGTGGATTCATGGTATTTGGGGGTTTCTTCTTTTTGGGGGAGTGATCCTCTCTTTTCTTCGGGTGATTTTGTAGTGTTTTGGGGTTTCCGTTGCGTTTTGTTGAGTTCCTAATGTGTCTTAAGTTGGTTGGGAGTGTGCTTTGGGCTTAGGAGAACATCAGGTAGGTTTAGGGTGTCTTTGAGGTGGATCTGTGGTATTTGGGGTTTTCTTCTATTTTTTGGCGTGATCCTGTTCTTTTTTTTGGGTGTATTTGACGTGTTTTGGGGTCTCCGTTGGGTTTTGTTGTGTTCTTGTTGGTCATTATGTTAAATAGGAGTGGATTGTGGGTTTTGGAGAATTTCAGGTAGGTTTAGGGTGGTTTGGGGTGGATCTATGGTTTTTGCGGATTTTCTTCCAATTTTGGGGGTGATGCCGTTCTTGTTTGGGGTGTTTTTGAAGTTTTTTGGGGTCCCTGTTGGGTTTTGTTGAGTTCTCATTGGTCATCATGGTGGAAAAGGGTAAATTGTGGGTTTTGGAGAACATCAGGTAGGTTTAGGGTGGTTTTGGGGTGGATCTATGGTTTTGGGGGATTTTCTTCCAGTTTTGGGGGTGATGCTGATACTTTTTGGGGTGTTTTTGATGTGTTTTGGGGTCTCCACTAGGTTTTGTTGGGTTCTCGTTTTTCATTATGTTAAATAGGAGTGGATTGTGGGTTTTGCAGAACATCAGGTAGGTTTAAGACGTTTTTCAGGGTTAAATCATGGCATTTTTTTTTTTTTTTTAAGGATCTGGTTTCATTTTGGTGTGTTTTTGACGTGTTTGGGGGTCTCCGTTGGGTTTCGTTGGGTTTCCGTGGTCATCATGGTGGATTAGGGTAAATTGTGTGTTTTGGAGATCTTCAGGTAGGTTTAGGGTGGTTTTGGGGTGTATCTATGGTTTTGGCAGATTTTCTTCCAGTTTTGGGGGTGATGCCGTTCTTGTTTGGGATGTTTTTGACATGTTTTGGGGTCTCTGTTGGGTTTTGTTGGGTTCTCGTTGGTCATCATGGTGGAAAAGGGTAAATTGTGGGTTTTGGAGAACATCAGGTAGGTTTAGGGTGGTTTTGGGGTGGATATATGTTATTCAGGTTTTTTTTTTTTGTTTGGGGGGGGGGTGATTCATGGTATTTGGGGTTTTCTTCTATTTTTTGGCGTGATCCTGTTCTTTTTTGGGGTGTTTTGGACGTGTTTTGGGGTCTCTGTTGGGTTTCGTTGGGTTCTCGTAGGTCGTTAAGTTAAATGGGAGTGGATTGTGGGTTTTGGAGAAGAGTAGGTGAGTTTAAGGTGGTATTGGGGGAAAGTTCATACGTTTTGTTTTTTTTTTTTTTCTTCTGATCCTGTTCTTTTTTGGCGTTATTTTGACGTGTTTTGGGTTCTCCGATTGGTTTCGTTGGGTTTTCCTTTGTCATCGTGGTGGTAAAAGGTAAATTGTGGGTTTTGGAGAAATTCAGGTGAGTTTAAGGATTTTTGGGGGGTGGATCTATGGTTTTGGGGATTTTCTTTCGTTTTTGGGGGTGATCCTATTCTTTTTGTGGTGTTTTTGACGTGTTTTGGTGTCTCCGTTGGATTTTGTTGGGTTTTCCGTGGTCATCATGGTGGAAAAGGGTAAATTGCGGGTTTTGGAGAACTTCAGGTAGGTTTAGGGGGAGTTTTCACGTGGATTCATGGTATTTGGGGGTTTCTTCTTTTTGGGGGAGTGATCCTCTCCTTTCTTCGGGTGATTTTGTAGTGTTTTGGGGTTTCCGTTGCGTTTTGTTGAGTTCCTAATGTGTCTTAAGTTGGTTGGGAGTGTGCTTTGGGCTTAGGAGAACATCAGGTAGGTTTAGGGTGTCTTTGAGGTGGATCTGTGGTATTTGGGGTTTTCTTCTATTTTTTGGCGTGATCCTGTTCTTTTTTTTGGGTGTATTTGACGTGTTTTGGGGTCTCCGTTGGGTTTTGTTGTGTTCTTGTTGGTCATTATGTTAAATAGGAGTGGATTGTGGGTTTTGGAGAATTTCAGGTAGGTTTAGGGTGGTTTGGGGTGAATCTATGGTTTTTGCGGATTTTCTTCCAATTTTGGGGGTGATGCCGTTCTTGTTTGGGGTGTTTTTGAAGTTTTTTGGGGTCCCTGTTGGGTTTTGTTGAGTTCTCATTGGTCATCATGGTGGAAAAGGGTAAATTGTGGGTTTTGGAGAACATCAGGTAGGTTTAGGGTGGTTTTGGGGTGGATCTATGGTTTTGGGGGATTTTCTTCCAGTTTTGGGGGTGATGCTGATACTTTTTGGGGTGTTTTTGATGTGTTTTGGGGTCTCCACTAGGTTTTGTTGGGTTCTCGTTTTTCATTATGTTAAATAGGAGTGGATTGTGGGTTTTGCAGAACATCAGGTAGGTTTAAGACGTTTTTCAGGGTTAAATCATGGCATTTTTTTTTTTTTTTTTAAGGATCTGGTTTCATTTTGGTGTGTTTTTGACGTGTTTGGGGGTCTCCGTTGGGTTTCGTTGGGTTTCCGTGGTCATCATGGTGGATTAGGGTAAATTGTGTGTTTTGGAGATCTTCAGGTAGGTTTAGGGTGGTTTTGGGGTGTATCTATGGTTTTGGCAGATTTTCTTCCAGTTTTGGGGGTGATGCCGTTCTTGTTTGGGATGTTTTTGACATGTTTTGGGGTCTCTGTTGGGTTTTGTTGGGTTCTCGTTGGTCATCATGGTGGAAAAGGGTAAATTGTGGGTTTTGGAGAACATCAGGTAGGTTTAGGGTGGTTTTGGGGTGGATATATGTTATTCAGGTTTTTTTTTTTGTTTGGGGGGGGGGTGATTCATGGTATTTGGGGTTTTCTTCTATTTTTTGGCGTGATCCTGTTCTTTTTTGGGGTGTTTTGGACGTGTTTTGGGGTCTCTGTTGGGTTTCGTTGGGTTCTCGTAGGTCGTTAAGTTAAATGGGAGTGGATTGTGGGTTTTGGAGAAGAGTAGGTGAGTTTAAGGTGGTATTGGGGGAAAGTTCATACGTTTTGTTTTTTTTTTTTTTTTCTTCTGATCCTGTTCTTTTTTGGCGTTATTTTGACGTGTTTTGGGTTCTCCGATTGGTTTCGTTGGGTTTTCCTTTGTCATCGTGGTGGTAAAAGGTAAATTGTGGGTTTTGGAGAAATTCAGGTGAGTTTAAGGATTTTTGGGGGGTGGATCTATGGTTTTGGGGATTTTCTTTCGTTTTTGGGGGTGATCCTATTCTTTTTGTGGTGTTTTTGACGTGTTTTGGTGTCTCCGTTGGATTTTGTTGGGTTTTCCGTGGTCATCATGGTGGAAAAGGGTAAATTGCGGGTTTTGGAGAACTTCAGGTAGTTTTAATGGGACTTTTGGGGTGGATTCATGGTATTTGCGTTTTTCTTCTGTTTTTTTTGGGCGGGATCTTGTTCTTTTTGGGTGTGTTTTTGACATGTTTTGGGGTCTCCGTTGGGTTTCGTTGGGTTGTCGTTTGTCGTTAAGGTCAATGGGAGTGGATTGTGGGTTTTGGAGAAGATCAGGTGAGCTTAGGGTGGTTTTGGGGGGAAAATCATGGTTTTGGGTTTTTTTCTTCTGATCCAGTTCCTTTTTGGCGTGTTTTTGACGTGTTTTGGGGTCTCCGTTGGATTTTAATTGGGTTCTTGTTGGTCATCAGTGTGGAAAATGGTAAATAGTTGGTTTTGGTGAACATCAGGTAGGTTTAGGGTGGTTTGGGGGTGCATCTATGCTATTTGGGGTTTTCTTCTATTTTTTTTTTGGGGTGATCCTGTTCTTTTTTTTGTGGTGTTTTTGACGTGTTTTGGGGTCTCCGTTGGGTTTCGTTGGGTTTTCCGTGGTCGTCATGGTGGAAAATTGTAAATTGTGGGTTTTGGAGAACATCAGGTAGGTTTAGGGTGGTTTTGGGGTGGATCTACGGTTTTGGTGGATTTTCTTCCAGTTTTGGGGTGATGCCGATCTTGTTTGGGGTGTTTTTGACGTTCTTTGGGGTCTCTGTTGGGTTTTGTTGTGTTCTCGTTGGTCATCATGGTGGAAAAGGGTAAATTGTGGGTTTTGGAGAACATCAGGTAGGTTTAGGGTGGTTTTGGGGTGGATCTATGGTTTTGGCGGATTTTCTTCCTGTTTTGGGGGTGATGCCGATATTTTTTGGGGTGTTTTTGACGTGTTTTGGGGTCTCCGTTAGGTTTTGTTGGGTTCTTGTTTGTCATTATGTTAAATAGGAGTGGATTGTGAGTTTTGCAGAACATCAGGTAGGTTTAAGGGTTTTTTTAGGGTTAAATCATGGCATTTTTTTTTTATTTTTTTTTTAGCATCTGTGTTGATTTTGGTGTGTTTTTGACGTGTTTTGGGATCTCCGTTGGGTTTCCTTGGGTTTCCGTGGTCATCATGGTGGAAAAGGGTAAATTGCTGTTTTTGGAGAACTTCAGGTAGGTTTAGGGGGACTTTTCGCGTGGATTCATGGTATTTGGGCTTTTCTTCTTTTTTGGAGAGTGATCCTCTCCTTTCTTCGGGTGATTTTGAAGTGTTTTGGGGTTTCCGTTGCGTTTCGTTGAGTTCCTATTTTGTTTTATGGTGGTTGGGAGTGTGCTTTGGGCTTAGGAGAACATCAGGTAGGTTTAGGGTGTCTTTGAGGTGGATCTATGGTATTTGGGGTTTTCTTCTATTTTTTGGCGTGATCCTGTTCTTTTTTGGGGTGTTTTGGACGTGTTTTGGGGTCTCTGTTGGGTTTCGTTGGGTTTACCGTTGTCATAATGGTGGAAAATTGTAAATTGTGGGTTTTGGAGAACATCAGGTAGCTTTAGGGTGCTTTTGGGGTAGATCTATGGTATTCAGGGTTTTTTTTTTTTGGGGGGGTGGGGTGATTCATGGTATTTGGGGTTTTCTTCTATTTTTTGGCGTGATCCTGTTCTTTTTTGGGGTGTTTTGGACGTGTTTTGGGGTCTCTGTTGGGTTTCGTTGGGTTCTCGTTGGTCGTTAAGTTAAATGGGAGTGGATTGTGGGTTTTGGAGAAGAGTAGGTGAGTTTAAGGTGGTATTGGGGGAAAGTTCATACGTTTTGTTTTTTTTTTTTTTCTTCTGATCCTGTTCTTTTTTGGCGTTATTTTGACGTGTTTTGGGTTCTCCGATTGGTTTCGTTGGGTTTTCCTTTGTCATCGTGGTGGTAAAAGGTAAATTGTGGGTTTTGGAGAAATTCAGGTGAGTTTAAGGATTTTTGGGGGGTGGATCTATGGTTTTGGGGATTTTCTTTCGTTTTTGGGGGTGATCCTATTCTTTTTGTGGTGTTTTTGACGTGTTTTGGTGTCTCCGTTGGATTTTGTTGGGTTTTCCGTGGTCATCATGGTGGAAAAGGGTAAATTGCGGGTTTTGGAGAACTTCAGGTAGTTTTAATGGGACTTTTGGAGTGGATTCATGGTATTTGCGTTTTTCTTCTGTTTTTTTTTGGGGTGATCTTGTTCTTTTTTGGTGTGTTTTTGACATGTTTTGGGGTCTCCGTTGGGTTTCGTTGGGTTGTCGTTTGTCGTTAAGGTCAATGGGAGTGGATTGTGGGTTTTGGAGAAGATCAGGTGAGCTTAGGGTGGTTTTGGGGGGAAAATCATGGTTTTGGGTTTTTTTCTTCTGATCCAGTTCCTTTTTGGCGTGTTTTTGACGTGTTTTGGGGTCTCCGTTGGATTTTAGTTGGGTTCTTGTTGGTCATCAGTGTGGAAAATGGTAAATAGTTGGTTTTGGTGAACATCAGGTAGGTTTAGGGTGGTTTGGGGGTGCATCTATGGTATTTGGGGTTTTCTTCTATTTTTTTTGGGGGGTGATCCTGTTCTTTTATTTTTTGTGGTGTTTTTGACGTGTTTTGGGGTCTCTGTTGGGTTTCGTTGCGTTTTCCGTTGTCATCATGTTGGAAAATTGTAAATTGTGGGTTTTGGAGAACATCAGGTAGGTTAAGGGGGACGTTTGGGGTGGATTTATGGTATTTGGGGTTTTCTTTCGTTTTGGGGTGATGCCGTTCTTGTTTGGGGTGTTTATAACGTGTTTTGGGGTCTCCGTTGGGTTTTGTTGTTTTCTTGTTGGGCATTATGTTAAATAGGTGTGGATTGTGGGTTTTGGAGAACATCAGGTAGGTTTTAGTTTTTTTGGGGGTTATATCATGGTGGTTTTTTTTTTTTTTTTTTTTTTTTAGGATCTGGGTTGATTTTGTTTTTTTTTTTTTTATTTTTTTGGTTCTCTATTTTGTTTCGTTGGGTTTTCCGTGGTCATCATGGTGGAAAAGGGTAAATTGTGGGTTTTGGAGAACATCAGGTAGGTTTAGGGTGGTTTTGGGGTGGATCTATGGTTTTGGTGGATTTTCTTCCAGTTTTGGGGGTGATGCCGATATTTTTTGGGGTGTTTTTGACGTTCTTTGGGGTCTCTGTTGGGTTTTGTTGTGTTCTCGTTGGTCATCATGGTGGAAAAGGGTAAATTGTGGGTTTTGGAGAACATCAGGTAGGTTTAGGGTGGTTTTGGGGTGGATCTATGGTTTTGGGGGATTTTCTTCCAGTTTTGGAGGTGATGCCGATATTTTTTGGGGTGTTTTTGACGCGTTTTGGGGTCTCCATTAGGTTTTGTTGGGTTCTTGTTTTTCATTATGTTAAATAGGAGTGGATTGTGGGTTTTGCAGAACATCAGGTAGGTTTAAGGGGTTTTGTAGGGGTAAATCATGGCATTTTTTTTTTAATTTTTTTTTTAGCATCTGTGTTGATTTTGGTGTGTTTTTGACGTGTTTTGGGGTCTCCGTTGGGTTTCGTTGGGTTTTCCGTGGTCATCATGGTGGAAAAGGGTAAATTGCTGTTTTTGGAGAACTTCAGGTAGGTTTAGGGGGACTTTTCGCGTGGATTCATGGTATTTGGGCTTTTCTTCTTTTTTGGAGAGTGATCCTCTCCTTTCTTCGGGTGATTTTGAAGTGTTTTGGGGTTTCCGTTGCGTTTCGTTGAGTTCCTATTTTGTTTTATGGTGGTTGGGAGTGTGCTTTGGGCTTAGGAGAACATCAGGTAGGTTTAGGGTGTCTTTGAGGTGGATCTATGGTATTTGGGGTTTTCTTCTATTTTTTGGCGTGATCCTGTTCTTTTTTGGGGTGTTTTGGACGTGTTTTGGGGTCTCTGTTGGGTTTCGTTGGGTTTACCGTTGTCATAATGGTGGAAAATTGTAAATTGTGGGTTTTGGAGAACATCAGGTAGCTTTAGGGTGCTTTTGGGGTAGATCTATGGTATTCAGGGTTTTTTTTTTTTTTGGGGGGTGGGGTGATTCATCGTATTTGGGGTTTTCTTCTATTTTTTGGCGTGATCCTGTTCTTTTTTGGGGTGTTTTGGACGTGTTTTGGGGTCTCTGTTGGGTTTCGTTGGGTTCTCGTAGGTCGTTAAGTTAAATGGGAGTGGATTGTGGGTTTTGGAGAAGAGTAGGTGAGTTTAAGGTGGTATTGGGGGAAAGTTCATACGTTTTGTTTTTTTTTTTTTTCTTCTGATCCTGTTCTTTTTTGGCGTTATTTTGACGTGTTTTGGGTTCTCCGATTGGTTTCGTTGGGTTTTCCTTTGTCATCGTGGTGGTAAAAGGTAAATTGTGGGTTTTGGAGAAATTCAGGTGAGTTTAAGGATTTTTGGGGGGTGGATCTACGGTTTTGGGGATTTTCTTTCGTTTTTGGGGGTGATCCTATTCTTTTTGTGGTGTTTTTGACGTGTTTTGGTGTCTCCGTTGGATTTTGTTGGGTTTTCCGTGGTCATCATGGTGGAAAAGGGTAAATTGCGGGTTTTGGAGAACTTCAGGTAGGTTTAGGGGGAGTTTTCACGTGGATTCATGGTATTTGGGGGTTTCTTCTTTTTGGGGGAGTGATCCTCTCTTTTCTTCGGGTGATTTTGTAGTGTTTTGGGGTTTCCGTTGCGTTTTGTTGAGTTCCTAATGTGTCTTAAGTTGGTTGGGAGTGTGCTTTGGGCTTAGGAGAACATCAGGTAGGTTTAGGGTGTCTTTGAGGTGGATCTGTGGTATTTGGGGTTTTCTTCTATTTTTTGGCGTGATCCTGTTCTTTTTTTTGGGTGTATTTGACGTGTTTTGGGGTCTCCGTTGGGTTTTGTTGTGTTCTTGTTGGTCATTATGTTAAATAGGAGTGGATTGTGGGTTTTGGAGAATTTCAGGTAGGTTTAGGGTGGTTTGGGGTGGATCTATGGTTTTTGCGGATTTTCTTCCAATTTTGGGGGTGATGCCGTTCTTGTTTGGGGTGTTTTTGAAGTTTTTTGGGGTCCCTGTTGGGTTTTGTTGAGTTCTCATTGGTCATCATGGTGGAAAAGGGTAAATTGTGGGTTTTGGAGAACATCAGGTAGGTTTAGGGTGGTTTTGGGGTGGATCTATGGTTTTGGGGGATTTTCTTCCAGTTTTGGGGGTGATGCTGATACTTTTTGGGGTGTTTTTGATGTGTTTTGGGGTCTCCACTAGGTTTTGTTGGGTTCTCGTTTTTCATTATGTTAAATAGGAGTGGATTGTGGGTTTTGCAGAACATCAGGTAGGTTTAAGACGTTTTTCAGGGTTAAATCATGGCATTTTTTTTTTTTTTTAAGGATCTGGTTTCATTTTGGTGTGTTTTTGACGTGTTTGGGTGTCTCCGTTGGGTTTCGTTGGGTTTCCGTGGTCATCATGGTGGATTAGGGTAAATTGTGTGTTTTGGAGATCTTCAGGTAGGTTTAGGGTGGTTTTGGGGTGTATCTATGGTTTTGGCAGATTTTCTTCCAGTTTTGGGGGTGATGCCGTTCTTGTTTGGGATGTTTTTGACATGTTTTGGGGTCTCTGTTGGGTTTTGTTGGGTTCTCGTTGGTCATCATGGTGGAAAAGGGTAAATTGTGGGTTTTGGAGAACATCAGGTAGGTTTAGGGTGGTTTTGGGGTGGATATATGTTATTCAGGTTTTTTTTTTTGTTTGGGGGGGGGGTGATTCATGGTATTTGGGGTTTTCTTCTATTTTTTGGCGTGATCCTGTTCTTTTTTGGGGTGTTTTGGACGTGTTTTGGGGTCTCTGTTGGGTTTCGTTGGGTTCTCGTAGGTCGTTAAGTTAAATGGGAGTGGATTGTGGGTTTTGGAGAAGAGTAGGTGAGTTTAAGGTGGTATTGGGGGAAAGTTCATACGTTTTGTTTTTTTTTTTTTTCTTCTGATCCTGTTCTTTTTTGGCGTTATTTTGACGTGTTTTGGGTTCTCCGATTGGTTTCGTTGGGTTTTCCTTTGTCATCGTGGTGGTAAAAGGTAAATTGTGGGTTTTGGAGAAATTCAGGTGAGTTTAAGGATTTTTGGGGGGTGGATCTATGGTTTTGGGGATTTTCTTTCGTTTTTGGGGGTGATCCTATTCTTTTTGTGGTGTTTTTGACGTGTTTTGGTGTCTCCGTTGGATTTTGTTGGGTTTTCCGTGGTCATCATGGTGGAAAAGGGTAAATTGCGGGTTTTGGAGAACTTCAGGTAGGTTTAGGGGGAGTTTTCACGTGGATTCATGGTATTTGGGGGTTTCTTCTTTTTGGGGGAGTGATCCTCTCCTTTCTTCGGGTGATTTTGTAGTGTTTTGGGGTTTCCGTTGCGTTTTGTTGAGTTCCTAATGTGTCTTAAGTTGGTTGGGAGTGTGCTTTGGGCTTAGGAGAACATCAGGTAGGTTTAGGGTGTCTTTGAGGTGGATCTGTGGTATTTGGGGTTTTCTTCTATTTTTTGGCGTGATCCTGTTCTTTTTTTTGGGTGTATTTGACGTGTTTTGGGGTCTCCGTTGGGTTTTGTTGTGTTCTTGTTGGTCATTATGTTAAATAGGAGTGGATTGTGGGTTTTGGAGAATTTCAGGTAGGTTTAGGGTGGTTTGGGGTGAATCTATGGTTTTTGCGGATTTTCTTCCAATTTTGGGGGTGATGCCGTTCTTGTTTGGGGTGTTTTTGAAGTTTTTTGGGGTCCCTGTTGGGTTTTGTTGAGTTCTCATTGGTCATCATGGTGGAAAAGGGTAAATTGTGGGTTTTGGAGAACATCAGGTAGGTTTAGGGTGGTTTTGGGGTGGATCTATGGTTTTGGGGGATTTTCTTCCAGTTTTGGGGGTGATGCTGATACTTTTTGGGGTGTTTTTGATGTGTTTTGGGGTCTCCACTAGGTTTTGTTGGGTTCTCGTTTTTCATTATGTTAAATAGGAGTGGATTGTGGGTTTTGCAGAACATCAGGTAGGTTAAGACGTTTTTCAGGGTTAAATCATGGCATTTTTTTTTTTTTTTTAAGGATCTGGTTTCATTTTGGTGTGTTTTTGACGTGTTTGGGGGTCTCCGTTGGGTTTCGTTGGGTTTCCGTGGTCATCATGGTGGATTAGGGTAAATTGTGTGTTTTGGAGATCTTCAGGTAGGTTTAGGGTGGTTTTGGGGTGTATCTATGGTTTTGGCAGATTTTCTTCCAGTTTTGGGGGTGATGCCGTTCTTGTTTGGGATGTTTTTGACATGTTTTGGGGTCTCTGTTGGGTTTTGTTGGGTTCTCGTTGGTCATCATGGTGGAAAAGGGTAAATTGTGGGTTTTGGAGAACATCAGGTAGCTTTAGGGTGCTTTTGGGGTGGATATATGTTATTCAGGTTTTTTTTTTTGTTTGGGGGGGGGGTGATTCATGGTATTTGGGGTTTTCTTCTATTTTTTGGCGTGATCCTGTTCTTTTTTGGGGTGTTTTGGACGTGTTTTGGGGTCTCTGTTGGGTTTCGTTGGGTTCTCGTAGGTCGTTAAGTTAAATGGGAGTGGATTGTGGGTTTTGGAGAAGAGTAGGTGAGTTTAAGGTGGTATTGGGGGAAAGTTCATACGTTTTGTTTTTTTTTTTTTTTCTTCTGATCCTGTTCTTTTTTGGCGTTATTTTGACGTGTTTTGGGTTCTCCGATTGGTTTCGTTGGGTTTTCCTTTGTCATCGTGGTGGTAAAAGGTAAATTGTGGGTTTTGGAGAAATTCAGGTGAGTTTAAGGATTTTTGGGGGGTGGATCTATGGTTTTGGGGATTTTCTTTCGTTTTTGGGGGTGATCCTATTCTTTTTGTGGTGTTTTTGACGTGTTTTGGTGTCTCCGTTGGATTTTGTTGGGTTTTCCGTGGTCATCATGGTGGAAAAGGGTAAATTGCGGGTTTTGGAGAACTTCAGGTAGTTTTAATGGGACTTTTGGGGTGGATTCATGGTATTTGCGTTTTTCTTCTGTTTTTTTTGGGCGGGATCTTGTTCTTTTTGGGTGTGTTTTTGACATGTTTTGGGGTCTCCGTTGGGTTTCGTTGGGTTGTCGTTTGTCGTTAAGGTCAATGGGAGTGGATTGTGGGTTTTGGAGAAGATCAGGTGAGCTTAGGGTGGTTTTGGGGGGAAAATCATGGTTTTGGGTTTTTTTCTTCTGATCCAGTTCCTTTTTGGCGTGTTTTTGACGTGTTTTGGGGTCTCCGTTGGATTTTAATTGGGTTCTTGTTGGTCATCAGTGTGGAAAATGGTAAATAGTTGGTTTTGGTGAACATCAGGTAGGTTTAGGGTGGTTTGGGGGTGCATCTATGCTATTTGGGGTTTTCTTCTATTTTTTTTTTGGGGTGATCCTGTTCTTTTTTTTGTGGTGTTTTTGACGTGTTTTGGGGTCTCCGTTGGGTTTCGTTGGGTTTTCCGTGGTCGTCATGGTGGAAAATTGTAAATTGTGGGTTTTGGAGAACATCAGGTAGGTTTAGGGTGGTTTTGGGGTGGATCTACGGTTTTGGTGGATTTTCTTCCAGTTTTGGGGTGATGCCGATCTTGTTTGGGGTGTTTTTGACGTTCTTTGGGGTCTCTGTTGGGTTTTGTTGTGTTCTCGTTGGTCATCATGGTGGAAAAGGGTAAATTGTGGGTTTTGGAGAACATCAGGTAGGTTTAGGGTGGTTTTGGGGTGGATCTATGGTTTTGGCGGATTTTCTTCCTGTTTTGGGGGTGATGCCGATATTTTTTGGGGTGTTTTTGACGTGTTTTGGGGTCTCCGTTAGGTTTTGTTGGGTTCTTGTTTGTCATTATGTTAAATAGGAGTGGATTGTGAGTTTTGCAGAACATCAGGTAGGTTTAAGGGTTTTTTTAGGGTTAAATCATGGCATTTTTTTTTTTATTTTTTTTTTAGCATCTGTGTTGATTTTGGTGTGTTTTTGACGTGTTTTGGGATCTCCGTTGGGTTTCCTTGGGTTTTCCGTGGTCATCATGGTGGAAAAGGGTAAATTGCTGTTTTTGGAGAACTTCAGGTAGGTTTAGGGGGACTTTTCGCGTGGATTCATGGTATTTGGGCTTTTCTTCTTTTTTGGAGAGTGATCCTCTCCTTTCTTCGGGTGATTTTGAAGTGTTTTGGGGTTTCCGTTGCGTTTCGTTGAGTTCCTATTTTGTTTTATGGTGGTTGGGAGTGTGCTTTGGGCTTAGGAGAACATCAGGTAGGTTTAGGGTGTCTTTGAGGTGGATCTATGGTATTTGGGGTTTTCTTCTATTTTTTGGCGTGATCCTGTTCTTTTTTGGGGTGTTTTGGACGTGTTTTGGGGTCTCTGTTGGGTTTCGTTGGGTTTACCGTTGTCATAATGGTGGAAAATTGTAAATTGTGGGTTTTGGAGAACATCAGGTAGCTTTAGGGTGCTTTTGGGGTAGATCTATGGTATTCAGGGTTTTTTTTTTTGGGGGGGGTGGGGTGATTCATCGTATTTGGGGTTTTCTTCTATTTTTTGGCGTGATCCTGTTCTTTTTTGGGGTGTTTTGGACGTGTTTTGGGGTCTCTGTTGGGTTTCGTTGGGTTCTCGTTGGTCGTTAAGTTAAATGGGAGTGGATTGTGGGTTTTGGAGAAGAGTAGGTGAGTTTAAGGTGGTATTGGGGGAAAGTTCATACGTTTTGTTTTTTTTTTTTTTCTTCTGATCCTGTTCTTTTTTGGCGTTATTTTGACGTGTTTTGGGTTCTCCGATTGGTTTCGTTGGGTTTTCCTTTGTCATCGTGGTGGTAAAAGGTAAATTGTGGGTTTTGGAGAAATTCAGGTGAGTTTAAGGATTTTTGGGGGGTGGATCTATGGTTTTGGGGATTTTCTTTCGTTTTTGGGGGTGATCCTATTCTTTTTGTGGTGTTTTTGACGTGTTTTGGTGTCTCCGTTGGATTTTGTTGGGTTTTCCGTGGTCATCATGGTGGAAAAGGGTAAATTGCGGGTTTTGGAGAACTTCAGGTAGGTTTAGGGGGAGTTTTCACGTGGATTCATGGTATTTGGGGGTTTCTTCTTTTTGGGGGAGTTATCCTCTCTTTTCTTCGGGTGATTTTGAAGTGTTTTGGGGTTTCCGTTGCGTTTTGTTGAGTTCCTAATGTGTCTTAAGTTGGTTGGGAGTGTGCTTTGGGCTTAGGAGAACATCAGGTAGGTTTAGGGTGTCTTTGAGGTGGATCTGTGGTATTTGGGGTTTTCTTCTATTTTTTGGCGTGATCCTGTTCTTTTTTTTGGGTGTATTTGACGTGTTTTGGGGTCTCCGTTGGGTTTTGTTGTGTTCTTGTTAGTCATTATGTTAAATAGGAGTGGATTGTGGGTTTTGGAGAATTTCAGGTAGGTTTAGGGTGGTTTGGGGTGGATCTATGGTTTTTGCGGATTTTCTTCCAGTTTTGGGGGTGATGCCGTTCTTGTTTGGGGTGTTTTTGAAGTTTTTTGGGGTCCCTGTTGGGTTTTGTTGAGTTCTCATTGGTCATCATTGTGGAAAAGGGTAAATTGTGGGTTTTGGAGAACATCAGGTAGGTTTAGGGTGGTTTTGGGGTGGATCTATGGTTTTGGGGGATTTTCTTCCAGTTTTGGGGGTGATGCCGATACTTTTTGGGGTGTTTTTGATGTGTTTTGGGGTCTCCACTAGGTTTTGTTGGGTTCTCGTTTTTCATTATGTTAAATAGGAGTGGATTGTGGGTTTTGCAGAACATCAGGTAGGTTTAAGACGTTTTTCAGGGTTAAATCATGGCATTTTTTTTTTTTTAGGATCTGGTTGCATTTTGGTGTGTTTTTGACGTGTTTGGGTGTCTCCGTTGGGTTTCGTTGGGTTTCCGTGGTCATCATGGTGGATTAGGGTAAATTGTGGGTTTTGGAGATCTTCAGGTAGGTTTAGGGTGGTTTTGGGGTGTATCTATGGTTTTGGCAGATTTTCTTCCAGTTTTGGGGGTGATCCTGTTCTTGTTTGGGATGTTTTTGACATGTTTTGGGGTCTCTGTTGGGTTTTGTTGGGTTCTCGTTGGTCATCATGGTGGAAAAGGTTAAATTGTGGGTTTGGAGAACATCAGGTAGGTTTAGGGTGGTTTTGGGGTGGATATATGTTATTCAGTTTTTTTTTTTTTTGGGGGGGGGGGGGTGATTCATGGTATTTGGGGTTTTCTTCTATTTTTTGGCGTGATCCTGTTCTTTTTTGGGGTGTTTTGGACGTGTTTTGGGGTCTCTGTTGGGTTTCGTTGGGTTCTCGTTGGTCGTTAAGTTAAATGGGAGTGGATTGTGGGTTTTGGAGAAGAGTAGGTGAGTTTAAGGTGGTATTGGGGGAAAGTTCATACGTTTTGTTTTTTTTTTTTTCTTCTGATCCTGTTCTTTTTTGGCGTTATTTTGACGTGTTTTGGGTTCTCCGATTGGTTTCGTTGGGTTTTCCTTTGTCATCGTGGTGGTAAAAGGTAAATTGTGGGTTTTGGAGAAATTCAGGTGAGTTTAAGGATTTTTGGGGGGTGGATCTACGGTTTTGGGGATTTTCTTTCGTTTTTGGGGGTGATCCTATTCTTTTTGTGGTGTTTTTGACGTGTTTTGGTGTCTCCGTTGGATTTTGTTGGGTTTTCCGTGGTCATCATGGTGGAAAAGGGTAAATTGCGGGTTTTGGAGAACTTCAGGTAGTTTTAATGGGACTTTTGGGGTGGATTCATGGTATTTGCGTTTTTCTTCTGTTTTTTTTGGGGGTGATCTTGTTCTTTTTGGGTGTGTTTTTGACATGTTTTGGGGTCTCCGTTGGGTTTCGTTGGGTTGTCGTTTGTCGTTAAGGTCAATGGGAGTGGATTGTGGGTTTTGGAGAAGATCAGGTGAGCTTAGGGTGGTTTTGGGGGGAAAATCATGGTTTTGGGTTTTTTTCTTCTGATCCAGTTCCTTTTTGGCGTGTTTTTGACGTGTTTTGGGGTCTCCGTTGGATTTTAGTTGGGTTCTTGTTGGTCATCAGTGTGGAAAATGGTAAATAGTTGGTTTTGGTGAACATCAGGTAGGTTTAGGGTGGTTTGGGGGTGCATCTATGGTATTTGGGGTTTTCTTCTATTTTTTTTTTTTGGGGTGATCCTGTTCTTTTATTTTTTGTGGTGTTTTTGATCTGTTTTGGGGTCTCTGTTGGGTTTCGTTGCGTTTTCCGTTGACATCATGTTGGAAAATTGTAAATTGTGGGTTTTGGAGAACATCAGGTAGGTTAAGGGGGACGTTTGGGGTGGATTTATGGTATTTGGGGTTTTCTTTCATTTTGGGGTGATGCCGTTCTTGTTTGGGGTGTTTATAACGTGTTTTGGGGTCTCCGTTGGGTTTTGTTGTTTTCTTGTTGGGCATTATGTTAAATAGGTGTGGATTGTGGGTTTTGGAGAACATCAGGTAGGTTTAGGGTGGTTTTGGGGTGGATCTATGGTTTTGGTGGATTTTCTTCCAGTTTTGGGGGTGATGCCGATATTTTTTGGGGTGTTTTTGACGTTCTTTGGGGTCTCTGTTGGGTTTTGTTGTGTTCTCGTTGGTCATCATGGTGGAAAAGGGTAAATTGTGGGTTTTGGAGAACATCATGTAGGTTTAGGGTGGTTTTGGGGTGGATCTATGGTTTTGGCGGATTATCTTCCAGTTTTGGGCGTGATGCCGATATCTTTTGGGGTGTTTTTGACGTGTTTTGGGGTCTCCATTAGGTTTTGTTGGGTTCTTGTTTGTCATTATGTTAAATAGGAGTGGATTGTGGGTTTTGCAGAACATCAGGAAGGTTTAAGGGGTTTTGTAGGGTTAAATCATGGCATTTTTTTTAATTTTTTTTTTTTTTTTAGCATCTGTGTTGATTTTGGTGTGTTTTGGGGTCTCTGTTGGGTTTCGTTGGGTTTTCCGTGGTCATCATGGTGGAAAAGGGTAAATTGCTGTTTTTGGAGAACTTCAGGTAGGTTTAGGGGGACTTTTCGCGTGGATTCATGGTATTTGGGCTTTTCTTCTTTTTTGGAGAGTGATCCTCTCCTTTCTTCGGGTGATTTTGAAGTGTTTTGGGGTTTCCGTTGCGTTTCGTTGAGTTCCTAATGTGTTTTATGTTGGCTGGGAGTGTGCTTTGGGCTTAGGAGAACATCAGGTAGGTTTAGGGTGTCTTTGGGGTGGATCTATGGTATTTGGGGTTTTCTTCTATTTTTTGGCGTGATCCTGTTCTTTTTTGGGGTGTTTTTGACGTGTTTTGGGGTCTCCGTTGGGTTTTGTTGGATTTTCCTTTGTCATCATGTTTGAAAAGTGTAAATTGTGGGTTTTGGAGATCATCATGTAGGTTTGGGGGGACTTTTGGGGTGGATCTATGGCTTTTGGGATTATCTTCCAGGTTTGGGGTTGATCGCGTTCTTGTTTGGGGTGTTTTTGAAGTGTTTTGTGGTCTCCATTGGATTTCGTTGGGTTCTCGTTGGTCGTTAAGTTCAATGGGAGTGGATTGTGGGTTTTGGAGAAGATCAAGTGAGTTTAGGGTGGTTTGAAGGGAAATTCATGGTATTGGGGTTTTTTCTTCTGATCCAGTTCTTTTTTGGCGTGTTTTTGACGTGTTTTTGGGTCTCCGTTGGGTTTTAGTTGGGTTTTGTTCGTAATCATGTTGGAAAATGGAAAATTCTGGGTTTTGGAGAACACCTGGTAGGTTTAGGATGGTTTGGGGATGGATCTATGGTTTTGTTTTGTTTTTTTTTTTCTGTTTATTGGGCGGTTAATCCTGTTCTTTTTTGGGGTGTTTTTGACGTGTTTTGGGGTCTCCGCTGGGTTTTACTTGGATTCTTCTTGGTCATCATGGTGGAAAAGTGTAAATTGTGGGTTTTGGAGATCATCAGGTAGGTTTAGGGGGACTTTTGGGGTGGATCTATGGCTTTTTGTATTTTCTTGTGTTTTCTGGGGTGATCGTGTTCTTGTTTGGCGTGTTTTTGACGTGTTTTGTGGTCTCCCTTGGGTTTTAGTTGGCTTCTTATTGGTCATCATGTTGGAATAGTTTAAATTGTGGGTTTTGGAGAACATCAGGCAGGTTTAGGGGGACATTTGGGATGGATCTATGGCTTTTGGGATTTTCTTGTGTTTTCTGGGGTGATCCTGTTGTTTTTTGGCGTTTGTTTGACGTGCTTTGTGGTTTCCGTTCGGTGTTGTTGGGTTCCTAATGGTTTTTATGGTGGTCGGGAGTGGACTTTGGGATTTGGAGAACATCAGGTAGGTTTAGGGGGACTTTTGGGGTGGATCTATGGCTTTGGGGATTTTCTTCCAGTTTTGGGGTTGATCGCGTTCTTGTTTGGGTTGTTTTTGAAGTGTTTTGTTTTCTCCATTGGATTTCGTTGGGTTCTCGTTGGTCGTTAAGGTAAATGGGAGTGGATTGTGGGTTTTGGAGAAGATCAGGTGAGTTTAGGATGGTTTAGTGGGGAAATTCATACTTTTTTTTTTTTTTTTCTTCTGATCCAGTTCTTTTTTGGCGTGTTTTTGACGTGTTATGGGGTCTCCAACGGGTTTCGTTGGGTTTTCCTTTGTCATCGTGGTGGAAAAAGGTAAATAGTGGGTTTTGGAGAACTTCAGGTAGGTTTAGGGGGACTTTTGGGGCAGATTCATGGTTTTTGGGGTTTTCTTTTGTTTTTTTTTTGTCTGGTCCCGTTCTTTTTTGGGAAGTTTTTGAGGTGTTTGGGGTTGTCCGTTGGGTTTTGTTGGGTTCTCGGTCATCATGGTGGAAAAGGGTAAATTGTGGGTTTTGGAGAACATCAGGTGAGTTTAAGGAATTTGGGGGTGTGAATCTATGGTTTTGGGGGCTTTCTTCTGTTTTTTTTTTTTTTTAGGGTTTTCTTCTGTTTTTGGGGTGGTCTCGTTCTTTTTTGGGTTGTTTTGTTGGGTTTTCCGTTGTCATCGTGGTGGAAAAGGGTAAATTGCGGGTTATGGAGAACATCAGGTAGGTTTAGGGTGGTTTGGGGATGGATCTATGGTTCTGGGTGTTTTCTTTCGTTTTTGGGGGTGATCGTGTTCTTTTTCGGGGTGTCTTTGACGTGTTTTGGGGTCTCTGTTGGGTTTCGTTGGGTTTTCCGTTGTCATCATGGTGGAAAATGGTAAATTGTGGGTTTTGGAGAACATCAGGTAGGTTTAGGGGGACTTTTGGGGTGGATCTATGGCTTTTGGGGTTTCCTTCTGTTATTTTGGGATGATCCTGTTCTTTTTTGGGGTGTTTATGCCGTGTTTTGGTGTCTCCGTTGGGCTTTGTTGGGTTCCTAATGGGTTTTATGGTGGTTGGGAGTGGACTTTGGGTTTTGGAGAACATCAGTGTGGTGGTTTTACCGTGCTGGGCAGCTAAACCCCACAACCGCTCTCTCACTCCCCCTCCTTTAGATGAGGAGGGGGAGAAGTAAAGCAAAGAACAACTCACGGGTTGAGATAAGGATAATTATTTAAAGGGAAATAATTATAATAATTAAATAAAGACTACCATGAACTAAACAATTTAACTAAGGGGAAGTAAAAGGGAAAAGGGGAAAAAGGGAGGAAAACAAACAAACAAAATAAATGAAAGCTATATGGAAGTGCAGAGGAAAGAAATTACTCTCTACTTCCCACAAATGAGCCATGATTGACCACGTCCTTGAAGCAAGGCCTCAACGCACGCAGCCGGTGTTCGAGAGGAGGAGCGACGTCTTCTCAACGAGAGCCCACCCCTCCCCTCTTCTTCCTGTTTCCACCTTTTATTGCTGAGTGTGACACCACATGGTATGGAATATCCCTTTGATTGGTTTAGGTCAGCTGCCATAGTGATGTTTCTCTCCTCACTTTTTGCCCACCCCCTAGGAGGGTTAGAGAAAGGCCCAATGCTGTGCCACTGCTGCTCAGCAGTAGACACAACACTGGTGTGATAACACTGCTGTTCCAGCTACAAGTACAGAGTACGGCACTGTATGGGCTGCTGCCGGGAAAGTTAACATTCCAGCCAGACCCAGTACAATCAGGTAGGTTTAGGGTGGTTTTGGGGTGGATCTATGGTTTTGGGGATTTTCTTTCGTTTTTGGGCGTGATCCTATTCTTTTTGGGGGTGTTTGTGACGTGTTTTGTGGTCTCCGTTGGGTTTTGTTGCGTTTTCCGTTGTCATCGTGGTGGAAAATGGTAAATTGCGATTTTTGGAGAACTTCAGGTAGGTTTAGGGGGACTTCTGGGGTGGATTCATGGTACTTGAGTTTTTCTTCTGTTTTTTGGGGTGATCCTGTTCTTTTCTGGGGTATTTTTGACGTGTTTTTGGGTCTCCGTTGGGTTTCGTTGTGTTGTCGGTCGTCGTTAAGTTCAATGGGAGTGGATTGTGGGGTTTGGAGACGATCAGGTGAGTTTAGGGTGGTTTTGGGGGGAAATTCATGGTATTGGGGTTTTCTCTTCTGATCCAGTTCTTTTTTGGCGTGTTTTTGATGTGTTTTTGGGTCTCCGTTGGGTTTTGTTCGTAATCATGTTGGAAAATGGAAAGTTCTGGGTTTTGGAGAACACCTGGTAGGTTTAGGATGGTTTGGGGATGGATCTATGGTTTTGTTTTTTTTTTTTCTGTTTTTTTTGGGGGTTGATCCTGTTCTTTTTTGGGGTGTTTTTGACGTGTTTTGGGGTCTCCGCTGGGTTTTACTTGGCTTCTTCTTGGTCATCATGGTGGAAAAGTGTAAATTGTGGGTTTTGGAGATCATCATGTAGGTTAATGGGGACTTTTGGGGTGGATCTATGGCTTTTGGGATTATCTTCCAGGTTTGGGGTTGATCGCGTTCTTGTTTGGGGTGTTTTTGAAGTGTTTTGTGGTCTCCATTGGATTTCGTTGGGTTCTCGTTGGTCGTTAAGTTCAATGGGAGTGGATTGTGGGTTTTGGAGAAGATCAAGTGAGTTTAGGGTGGTTTGAAGGGAAATTCATGGTATTGGGGTTTTTTCTTCTGATCCAGTTCTTTTTTGGCGTGTTTTTGACGTGTTTTTGGGTCTCCGTTGGGTTTTAGTTGGGTTTTGTTCGTAATCATGTTGGAAAATGGAAAATTCTGGGTTTTGGAGAACACCTGGTAGGTTTAGGATGGTTTGGGGATGGATCTATGGTTTTGTTTTGTTTTTTTTTTTTTTTCTGTTTTTTGGGCGGTTAATCCTGTTCTTTTTTGGGGTGTTTTTGACGTGTTTTGGGGTCTCCGCTGGGTTTTACTTGGCTTCTTCTTGGTCATCATGGTGGAAAAGTGTAAATTGTGGGTTTTGGAGAACATCAGGTAGGTTTAGGGGGAATTTTGCGGTGGATCTTTGGCTTTTGGGATTTTCTTTCGTTTTTGCGTGTGATCGCGTTCTTTTTTGGGTTGTTTTTGACGTGTTTTGTGGTCTCCGTTGGGTTTTGTTGGGTTTTCCTTTGTCATCATGGTGGAAAAGTGTAAATTGTGGGTTTTGGAGATCATCATGTAGGTTTGGGGGGACTTTTGGGGTGGATCTATGGCTTTTGGGGTTTTCTTTCGTTTTTGGGGGTGATCCTGTTCTTGTTTGGGTTGTTTATGACGTTTTTTGGGGTCTCCGTTGGATGTTGTTGGGTTCCTAATGGTTTTTATGGTGGTCGGGAGTGGACTTTGGGATTTGGAGAACATCAGGTAGGTCTAGGGGGACCTTTGGGGTGGATCTATGGTTTTGGGGTATTTTCTTCCAGTTTTCTGGGGTGATCCTGTTCTTTTTTGTGGTGTTTTTGACGTGTTTTGTGGTCTCCGTTAGGTTTTGTTGGGTTCTTGTATTAATCATGGTGAATGGGAGTGAAATGTGGGATTTGGAGAAGATCAGGTGGGTTTAGGGTGGTTTTGTGGGGAAATTCATGTTTTTTTTTTTTTTTTTCTTCTTATCCAGTTCTTTTTTGGGGTGTTTTTAACGTTTTTTGGGGTCTCCGTTGGGTTTCGTTTGGTTTTCCGCTGTCATCATGGTGGAAAATGGTAAATTGCGGGTTATGGAGAACATCAGGTAGGTTTAGGGTGGTTTTGGGGTGGATCTATGGTTTTGGGGTTTTCTTCTGTTTTTGGTTTTTTTTTTTTTTTGTTGTTTTTGTTTTTTTTTTTTTGTGGTGATCGTGTTCTTTTTTGGGGTGTTTTTGACGTGTTTTGGGGTCTCCATTGGGTTTTACTTGGCTTCTTATTAGTCATCATGGTGGAAAAGTGTAAATTGTGGGTCTTGGAGGACATCAGGTAGGTTTAGGGGGACCTTTGGGGTGGATCTATGGCTTTTGGTATTTTCTTGTGTTTTCTGGGGTGATCCTGTTCTTGTTTGGCGTGTTTTTGACGTGTTTTGTGGTCTCCCTTGGGTTTTAGTTGGCTTCTTATTGGTCATCATGTTGGAATAGTTTAAATTGTGGGTTTTGGAGAACATCAGGCAGGTTTAGTGGGACATTTGGGATGGATCTATGGCTTTTGGGATTTTCTTGTGTTTTCTGGGGTGATCCTGTTGTTTTTTGGCGTGTGTTTGACGTGCTTTGTGGTTTCCGTTCGGTGTTGTTGGGTTCCTAATGGTTTTTATGGTGGTCGGGAGTGGACTTTGGGATTTGGAGAACATCAGGTAGGTTTAGGGGGACTTTTGGGGTGGATCTATGGCTTTGGGGATTTTCTTCCAGTTTTGGGGTTGATCGCGTTCTTGTTTGGGTTGTTTTTGAAGTGTTTTGTTTTCTCCATTGGATTTCGTTGGGTTCTCGTTGGTCGTTAAGGTAAATGGGAGTGGATTGTGGGTTTTGGAGAAGATCAGGTGAGTTTAGGATGGTTTAGTGGGGAAATTCATACTTTTTTTTTTTTTTTTCTTCTGATCCAGTTCTTTTTTGGCGTGTTTTTGACGTGTTATGGGGTCTCCAACGGGTTTCGTTGGGTTTTCCTTTGTCATCGTGGTGGAAAAAGGTAAATAGTGGGTTTTGGAGAACTTCAGGTAGGTTTAGGGGGACTTTTGGGGCAGATTCATGGTTTTTGGGGTTTTCTTTTGTTTTTTTTTTGTCTGGTCCCGTTCTTTTTTGGGAAGTTTTTGAGGTGTTTGGGGTTGTCCGTTGGGTTTTGTTGGGTTCTCGGTCATCATGGTGGAAAAGGGTAAATTGTGGGTTTTGGAGAACATCAGGTGAGTTTAAGGAATTTGGGGGTGTGAATCTATGGTTTTGGGGGCTTTCTTCTGTTTTTTTTTTTTTTAGGGTTTTCTTCTGTTTTTGGGGTGGTCTCGTTCTTTTTTGGGTTGTTTTGTTGGGTTTTCCGTTGTCATCGTGGTGGAAAAGGGTAAATTGCGGGTTATGGAGAACATCAGGTAGGTTTAGGGTGGTTTGGGGATGGATCTATGGTTCTGGGTGTTTTCTTTCGTTTTTGGGGGTGATCGTGTTCTTTTTCGGGGTGTCTTTGACGTGTTTTGGGGTCTCTGTTGGGTTTCGTTGGGTTTTCCGTTGTCATCATGGTGGAAAATGGTAAATTGTGGGTTTTGGAGAACATCAGGTAGGTTTAGGGGGACTTTTGGGGTGGATCTATGGCTTTTGGGGTTTCCTTCTGTTATTTTGGGATGATCCTGTTCTTTTTTGGGGTGTTTATGCCGTGTTTTGGTGTCTCCGTTGGGCTTTGTTGGGTTCCTAATGGGTTTTATGGTGGTTGGGAGTGGACTTTGGGTTTTGGAGAACATCAGTGTGGTGGTTTTACCGTGCTGGGCAGCTAAACCCCACAACCGCTCTCTCACTCCCCCTCCTTTAGATGAGGAGGGGGAGAAGTAAAGCAAAGAACAACTCACGGGTTGAGATAAGGATAATTATTTAAAGGGAAATAATTATAATAATTAAATAAAGACTACCATGAACTAAACAATTTAACTAAGGGGAAGTAAAAGGGAAAAGGGGAAAAAGGGAGGAAAACAAACAAACAAAATAAATGAAAGCTATATGGAAGTGCAGAGGAAAGAAATTACTCTCTACTTCCCACAAATGAGCCATGATTGACCACGTCCTTGAAGCAAGGCCTCAACGCACGCAGCCGGTGTTCGAGAGGAGGACCGACGTCTTCTCAACGAGAGCCCACCCCTCCCCTCTTCTTCCTGTTTCCACCTTTTATTGCTGAGTGTGACACCACATGGTATGGAATATCCCTTTGATTGGTTTAGGTCAGCTGCCATAGTGATGTTTCTCTCCTCACTTTTTGCCCACCCCCTAGGAGGGTTAGAGAAAGGCCCAATGCTGTGCCACTGCTGCTCAGCAGTAGACACAACACTGGTGTGATAACACTGCTGTTCCAGCTACAAGTACAGAGTACGGCACTGTATGGGCTGCTGCCGGGAAAGTTAACATTCCAGCCAGACCCAGTACAATCAGGTAGGTTTAGGGTGGTTTTGGGGTGGATCTATGGTTTTGGGGATTTTCTTTCGTTTTTGGGCGTGATCCTATTCTTTTTGGGGGTGTTTGTGACGTGTTTTGTGGTCTCCGTTGGGTTTTGTTGCGTTTTCCGTTGTCATCGTGGTGGAAAATGGTAAATTGCGATTTTTGGAGAACTTCAGGTAGGTTTAGGGGGACTTCTGGGGTGGATTCATGGTACTTGAGTTTTTCTTCTGTTTTTTGGGGTGATCCTGTTCTTTTCTGGGGTATTTTTGACGTGTTTTTGGGTCTCCGTTGGGTTTCGTTGTGTTGTCGGTCGTCGTTAAGTTCAATGGGAGTGGATTGTGGGGTTTGGAGACGATCAGGTGAGTTTAGGGTGGTTTTGGGGGGAAATTCATGGTATTGGGGTTTTCTCTTCTGATCCAGTTCTTTTTTGGCGTGTTTTTGATGTGTTTTTGGGTCTCCGTTGGGTTTTGTTCGTAATCATGTTGGAAAATGGAAAGTTCTGGGTTTTGGAGAACACCTGGTAGGTTTAGGATGGTTTGGGGATGGATCTATGGTTTTGTTTTTTTTTTTTCTGTTTTTTTTGGGGGTTGATCCTGTTCTTTTTTGGGGTGTTTTTGACGTGTTTTGGGGTCTCCGCTGGGTTTTACTTGGCTTCTTCTTGGTCATCATGGTGGAAAAGTGTAAATTGTGGGTTTTGGAGATCATCATGTAGGTTAATGGGGACTTTTGGGGTGGATCTATGGCTTTTGGGATTATCTTCCAGGTTTGGGGTTGATCGCGTTCTTGTTTGGGGTGTTTTTGAAGTGTTTTGTGGTCTCCATTGGATTTCGTTGGGTTCTCGTTGGTCGTTAAGTTCAATGGGAGTGGATTGTGGGTTTTGGAGAAGATCAAGTGAGTTTAGGGTGGTTTGAAGGGAAATTCATGGTATTGGGGTTTTTTCTTCTGATCCAGTTCTTTTTTGGCGTGTTTTTGACGTGTTTTTGGGTCTCCGTTGGGTTTTAGTTGGGTTTTGTTCGTAATCATGTTGGAAAATGGAAAATTCTGGGTTTTGGAGAACACCTGGTAGGTTTAGGATGGTTTGGGGATGGATCTATGGTTTTGTTTTGTTTTTTTTTTCTGTTTTTTGGGCGGTTAATCCTGTTCTTTTTTGGGGTGTTTTTGACGTGTTTTGGGGTCTCCGCTGGGTTTTACTTGGCTTCTTCTTGGTCATCATGGTGGAAAAGTGTAAATTGTGGGTTTTGGAGAACATCAGGTAGGTTTAGGGGGAATTTTGCGGTGGATCTTTGGCTTTTGGGATTTTCTTTCGTTTTTGCGTGTGATCGCGTTCTTTTTTGGGTTGTTTTTGACGTGTTTTGTGGTCTCCGTTGGGTTTTGTTGGGTTTTCCTTTGTCATCATGGTGGAAAAGTGTAAATTGTGGGTTTTGGAGATCATCATGTAGGTTTGGGGGGACTTTTGGGGTGGATCTATGGCTTTTGGGGTTTTCTTTCGTTTTTGGGGGTGATCCTGTTCTTGTTTGGGTTGTTTATGACGTTTTTTGGGGTCTCCGTTGGATGTTGTTGGGTTCCTAATGGTTTTTATGGTGGTCGGGAGTGGACTTTGGGATTTGGAGAACATCAGGTAGGTCTAGGGGGACCTTTGGGGTGGATCTATGGTTTTGGGGTATTTTCTTCCAGTTTTCTGGGGTGATCCTGTTCTTTTTTGTGGTGTTTTTGACGTGTTTTGTGGTCTCCGTTAGGTTTTGTTGGGTTCTTGTATTAATCATGGTGAATGGGAGTGAAATGTGGGATTTGGAGAAGATCAGGTGGGTTTAGGGTGGTTTTGTGGGGAAATTCATGTTTTTTTTTTTTTTTTCTTCTTATCCAGTTCTTTTTTGGGGTGTTTTTAACGTTTTTTGGGGTCTCCGTTGGGTTTCGTTTGGTTTTCCGCTGTCATCATGGTGGAAAATGGTAAATTGCGGGTTATGGAGAACATCAGGTAGGTTTAGGGTGGTTTTGGGGTGGATCTATGGTTTTGGGGTTTTCTTCTGTTTTTGTTTTTTTTTTTTTTTTTGTTGTTTTTGTTTTTTTTTTTTTTTGTGGTGATCGTGTTCTTTTTTGGGGTGTTTTTGACGTGTTTTGGGGTCTCCATTGGGTTTTACTTGGCTTCTTATTAGTCATCATGGTGGAAAAGTGTAAATTGTGGGTCTTGGAGGACATCAGGTAGGTTTAGGGGGACCTTTGGGGTGGATCTATGGCTTTTGGGATTTTCTTGTGTTTTCTGGGGTGATCCTGTTCTTGTTTGGCGTGTTTTTGACGTGTTTTGTGGTCTCCCTTGGGTTTTAGTTGGCTTCTTATTGGTCATCATGTTGGAATAGTTTAAATTGTGGGTTTTGGAGAACATCAGGCAGGTTTAGTGGGACATTTGGGATGGATCTATGGCTTTTGGGATTTTCTTGTGTTTTCTGGGGTGATCCTGTTGTTTTTTGGCGTGTGTTTGACGTGCTTTGTGGTTTCCGTTCGGTGTTGTTGGGTTCCTAATGGTTTTTATGGTGGTCGGGAGTGGACTTTGGGATTTGGAGAACATCAGGTAGGTTTAGGGGGACTTTTGGGGTGGATCTATGGCTTTGGGGATTTTCTTCCAGTTTTGGGGTTGATCGCGTTCTTGTTTGGGTTGTTTTTGAAGTGTTTTGTTTTCTCCATTGGATTTCGTTGGGTTCTCGTTGGTCGTTAAGGTAAATGGGAGTGGATTGTGGGTTTTGGAGAAGATCAGGTGAGTTTAGGATGGTTTAGTGGGGAAATTCATACTTTTTTTTTTTTTTTTCTTCTGATCCAGTTCTTTTTTGGCGTGTTTTTGACGTGTTATGGGGTCTCCAACGGGTTTCGTTGGGTTTTCCTTTGTCATCGTGGTGGAAAAAGGTAAATAGTGGGTTTTGGAGAACTTCAGGTAGGTTTAGGGGGACTTTTGGGGCAGATTCATGGTTTTTGGGGTTTTCTTTTGTTTTTTTTTTGTCTGGTCCCGTTCTTTTTTGGGAAGTTTTTGAGGTGTTTGGGGTTGTCCGTTGGGTTTTGTTGGGTTCTCGGTCATCATGGTGGAAAAGGGTAAATTGTGGGTTTTGGAGAACATCAGGTGAGTTTAAGGAATTTGGGGGTGTGAATCTATGGTTTTGGGGGCTTTCTTCTGTTTTTTTTTTTTTTAGGGTTTTCTTCTGTTTTTGGGGTGGTCTCGTTCTTTTTTGGGTTGTTTTGTTGGGTTTTCCGTTGTCATCGTGGTGGAAAAGGGTAAATTGCGGGTTATGGAGAACATCAGGTAGGTTTAGGGTGGTTTGGGGATGGATCTATGGTTCTGGGTGTTTTCTTTCGTTTTTGGGGGTGATCGTGTTCTTTTTTGTTGTGTCTTTGACGTGTTTTGGGGTCTCTGTTGGGTTTCGTTGGGTTTTCCGTTGTCATCATGGTGGAAAATGGTAAATTGTGGGTTTTGGAGAACATCAGGTAGGTTTAGGGGGACTTTTGGGGTGGATCTATGGCTTTTGGGGTTTCCTTCTGTTATTTTGGGATGATCCTGTTCTTTTTTGGGGTGTTTATGCCGTGTTTTGGTGTCTCCGTTGGGCTTTGTTGGGTTCCTAATGGGTTTTATGGTGGTTGGGAGTGGACTTTGGGTTTTGGAGAACATCAGTGTGGTGGTTTTACCGTGCTGGGCAGCTAAACCCCACAACCGCTCTCTCACTCCCCCTCCTTTAGATGAGGAGGGGGAGAAGTAAAGCAAAGAACAACTCACGGGTTGAGATAAGGATAATTATTTAAAGGGAAATAATTATAATAATTAAATAAAGACTACCATGAACTAAACAATTTAACTAAGGGGAAGTAAAAGGGAAAAGGGGAAAAAGGGAGGAAAACAAACAAACAAAATAAATGAAAGCTATATGGAAGTGCAGAGGAAAGAAATTACTCTCTACTTCCCACAAATGAGCCATGATTGACCACGTCCTTGAAGCAAGGCCTCAACGCACGCAGCCGGTGTTCGAGAGGAGGACCGACGTCTTCTCAACGAGAGCCCACCCCTCCCCTCTTCTTCCTGTTTCCACCTTTTATTGCTGAGTGTGACACCACATGGTATGGAATATCCCTTTGATTGGTTTAGGTCAGCTGCCATAGTGATGTTTCTCTCCTCACTTTTTGCCCACCCCCTAGGAGGGTTAGAGAAAGGCCCAATGCTGTGCCACTGCTGCTCAGCAGTAGACACAACACTGGTGTGATAACACTGCTGTTCCAGCTACAAGTACAGAGTACGGCACTGTATGGGCTGCTGCCGGGAAAGTTAACATTCCAGCCAGACCCAGTACAATCAGGTAGGTTTAGGGTGGTTTTGGGGTGGATCTATGGTTTTGGGGATTTTCTTTCGTTTTTGGGCGTGATCCTATTCTTTTTGGGGGTGTTTGTGACGTGTTTTGTGGTCTCCGTTGGGTTTTGTTGCGTTTTCCGTTGTCATCGTGGTGGAAAATGGTAAATTGCGATTTTTGGAGAACTTCAGGTAGGTTTAGGGGGACTTCTGGGGTGGATTCATGGTACTTGAGTTTTTCTTCTGTTTTTTGGGGTGATCCTGTTCTTTTCTGGGGTATTTTTGACGTGTTTTTGGGTCTCCGTTGGGTTTCGTTGTGTTGTCGGTCGTCGTTAAGTTCAATGGGAGTGGATTGTGGGGTTTGGAGACGATCAGGTGAGTTTAGGGTGGTTTTGGGGGGAAATTCATGGTATTGGGGTTTTCTCTTCTGATCCAGTTCTTTTTTGGCGTGTTTTTGATGTGTTTTTGGGTCTCCGTTGGGTTTTGTTCGTAATCATGTTGGAAAATGGAAAGTTCTGGGTTTTGGAGAACACCTGGTAGGTTTAGGATGGTTTGGGGATGGATCTATGGTTTTGTTTTTTTTTTTCTGTTTTTTTTTGGGGTTGATCCTGTTCTTTTTTGGGGTGTTTTTGACGTGTTTTGGGGTCTCCGCTGGGTTTTACTTGGCTTCTTCTTGGTCATCATGGTGGAAAAGTGTAAATTGTGGGTTTTGGAGATCATCATGTAGGTTAATGGGGACTTTTGGGGTGGATCTATGGCTTTTGGGATTATCTTCCAGGTTTGGGGTTGATCGCGTTCTTGTTTGGGGTGTTTTTGAAGTGTTTTGTGGTCTCCATTGGATTTCGTTGGGTTCTCGTTGGTCGTTAAGTTCAATGGGAGTGGATTGTGGGTTTTGGAGAAGATCAAGTGAGTTTAGGGTGGTTTGAAGGGAAATTCATGGTATTGGGGTTTTTTCTTCTGATCCAGTTCTTTTTTGGCGTGTTTTTGACGTGTTTTTGGGTCTCCGTTGGGTTTTAGTTGGGTTTTGTTCGTAATCATGTTGGAAAATGGAAAATTCTGGGTTTTGGAGAACACCTGGTAGGTTTAGGATGGTTTGGGGATGGATCTATGGTTTTGTTTTGTTTTTTTTTTCTGTTTTTTGGGCGGTTAATCCTGTTCTTTTTTGGGGTGTTTTTGACGTGTTTTGGGGTCTCCGCTGGGTTTTACTTGGCTTCTTCTTGGTCATCATGGTGGAAAAGTGTAAATTGTGGGTTTTGGAGAACATCAGGTAGGTTTAGGGGGAATTTTGCGGTGGATCTTTGGCTTTTGGGATTTTCTTTCGTTTTTGCGTGTGATCGCGTTCTTTTTTGGGTTGTTTTTGACGTGTTTTGTGGTCTCCGTTGGGTTTTGTTGGGTTTTCCTTTGTCATCATGGTGGAAAAGTGTAAATTGTGGGTTTTGGAGATCATCATGTAGGTTTGGGGGGACTTTTGGGGTGGATCTATGGCTTTTGGGGTTTTCTTTCGTTTTTGGGGGTGATCCTGTTCTTGTTTGGGTTGTTTATGACGTTTTTTGGGGTCTCCGTTGGATGTTGTTGGGTTCCTAATGGTTTTTATGGTGGTCGGGAGTGGACTTTGGGATTTGGAGAACATCAGGTAGGTCTAGGGGGACCTTTGGGGTGGATCTATGGTTTTGGGGTATTTTCTTCCAGTTTTCTGGGGTGATCCTGTTCTTTTTTGTGGTGTTTTTGACGTGTTTTGTGGTCTCCGTTAGGTTTTGTTGGGTTCTTGTATTAATCATGGTGAATGGGAGTGAAATGTGGGATTTGGAGAAGATCAGGTGGGTTTAGGGTGGTTTTGTGGGGAAATTCATGTTTTTTTTTTTTTTTTCTTCTTATCCAGTTCTTTTTTGGGGTGTTTTTAACGTTTTTTGGGGTCTCCGTTGGGTTTCGTTTGGTTTTCCGCTGTCATCATGGTGGAAAATGGTAAATTGCGGGTTATGGAGAACATCAGGTAGGTTTAGGGTGGTTTTGGGGTGGATCTATGGTTTTGGGGTTTTCTTCTGTTTTTGTTTTTTTTGTTGTTGTTTTTGTTTTTTTTTTTTTGTGGTGATCGTGTTCTTTTTTGGGGTGTTTTTGACGTGTTTTGGGGTCTCCATTGGGTTTTACTTGGCTTCTTATTAGTCATCATGGTGGAAAAGTGTAAATTGTGGGTTTTGGAGGACATCAGGTAGGTTTAGGGGGACCTTTGGGGTGGATCTATGGCTTTTGGGATTTTCTTGTGTTTTCTGGGGTGATCCTGTTCTTGTTTGGCGTGTTTTTGACGTGTTTTGTGGTCTCCCTTGGGTTTTAGTTGGCTTCTTATTGGTCATCATGTTGGAATAGTTTAAATTGTGGGTTTTGGAGAACATCAGGCAGGTTTAGGGGGACATTTGGGATGGATCTATGGCTTTTGGGATTTTCTTGTGTTTTCTGGGGTGATCCTGTTGTTTTTTGGCGTGTGTTTGACGTGCTTTGTGGTTTCCGTTCGGTGTTGTTGGGTTCCTAATGGTTTTTATGGTGGTCGGGAGTGGACTTTGGGATTTGGAGAACATCAGGTAGGTTTAGGGGGACTTTTGGGGTGGATCTATGGCTTTGGGGATTTTCTTCCAGTTTTGGGGTTGATCGCGTTCTTGTTTGGGTTGTTTTTGAAGTGTTTTGTTTTCTCCATTGGATTTCGTTGGGTTCTCGTTGGTCGTTAAGGTAAATGGGAGTGGATTGTGGGTTTTGGAGAAGATCAGGTGAGTTTAGGATGGTTTAGTGGGGAAATTCATACTTTTTTTTTTTTTTTTTCTTCTGATCCAGTTCTTTTTTGGCGTGTTTTTGACGTGTTATGGGGTCTCCAACGGGTTTCGTTGGGTTTTCCTTTGTCATCGTGGTGGAAAAAGGTAAATAGTGGGTTTTGGAGAACTTCAGGTAGGTTTAGGGGGACTTTTGGGGCAGATTCATGGTTTTTGGGGTTTTCTTTTGTTTTTTTTTTGTCTGGTCCCGTTCTTTTTTGGGAAGTTTTTGAGGTGTTTGGGGTTGTCCGTTGGGTTTTGTTGGGTTCTCGGTCATCATGGTGGAAAAGGGTAAATTGTGGGTTTTGGAGAACATCAGGTGAGTTTAAGGAATTTGGGGGTGTGAATCTATGGTTTTGGGGGCTTTCTTCTGTTTTTTTTTTTTTTAGGGTTTTCTTCTGTTTTTGGGGTGGTCTCGTTCTTTTTTGGGTTGTTTTGTTGGGTTTTCCGTTGTCATCGTGGTGGAAAAGGGTAAATTGCGGGTTATGGAGAACATCAGGTAGGTTTAGGGTGGTTTGGGGATGGATCTATGGTTCTGGGTGTTTTCTTTCGTTTTTGGGGGTGATCGTGTTCTTTTTCGGGGTGTCTTTGACGTGTTTTGGGGTCTCTGTTGGGTTTCGTTGGGTTTTCCGTTGTCATCATGGTGGAAAATGGTAAATTGTGGGTTTTGGAGAACATCAGGTAGGTTTAGGGGGACTTTTGGGGTGGATCTATGGCTTTTGGGGTTTCCTTCTGTTATTTTGGGATGATCCTGTTCTTTTTTGGGGTGTTTATGCCGTGTTTTGGTGTCTCCGTTGGGCTTTGTTGGGTTCCTAATGGGTTTTATGGTGGTTGGGAGTGGACTTTGGGTTTTGGAGAACATCAGTGTGGTGGTTTTACCGTGCTGGGCAGCTAAACCCCACAACCGCTCTCTCACTCCCCCTCCTTTAGATGAGGAGGGGGAGAAGTAAAGCAAAGAACAACTCACGGGTTGAGATAAGGATAATTATTTAAAGGGAAATAATTATAATAATTAAATAAAGACTACCATGAACTAAACAATTTAACTAAGGGGAAGTAAAAGGGAAAAGGGGAAAAAGGGAGGAAAACAAACAAACAAAATAAATGAAAGCTATATGGAAGTGCAGAGGAAAGAAATTACTCTCTACTTCCCACAAATGAGCCATGATTGACCACGTCCTTGAAGCAAGGCCTCAACGCACGCAGCCGGTGTTCGAGAGGAGGACCGACGTCTTCTCAACGAGAGCCCACCCCTCCCCTCTTCTTCCTGTTTCCACCTTTTATTGCTGAGTGTGACACCACATGGTATGGAATATCCCTTTGATTGGTTTAGGTCAGCTGCCATAGTGATGTTTCTCTCCTCACTTTTTGCCCACCCCCTAGGAGGGTTAGAGAAAGGCCCAATGCTGTGCCACTGCTGCTCAGCAGTAGACACAACACTGGTGTGATAACACTGCTGTTCCAGCTACAAGTACAGAGTACGGCACTGTATGGGCTGCTGCCAGGAAAGTTAACATTCCAGCCAGACCCAGTACAATCAGGTAGGTTTAGGGTGGTTTTGGGGTGGATCTATGGTTTTGGGGATTTTCTTTCGTTTTTGGGCGTGATCCTATTCTTTTTGGGGGTGTTTGTGACGTGTTTTGTGGTCTCCGTTGGGTTTTGTTGCGTTTTCCGTTGTCATCGTGGTGGAAAATGGTAAATTGCGATTTTTGGAGAACTTCAGGTAGGTTTAGGGGGACTTCTGGGGTGGATTCATGGTACTTGAGTTTTTCTTCTGTTTTTTGGGGTGATCCTGTTCTTTTCTGGGGTATTTTTGACGTGTTTTTGGGTCTCCGTTGGGTTTCGTTGTGTTGTCGGTCGTCGTTAAGTTCAATGGGAGTGGATTGTGGGGTTTGGAGACGATCAGGTGAGTTTAGGGTGGTTTTGGGGGGAAATTCATGGTATTGGGGTTTTCTCTTCTGATCCAGTTCTTTTTTGGCGTGTTTTTGATGTGTTTTTGGGTCTCCGTTGGGTTTTGTTCGTAATCATGTTGGAAAATGGAAAGTTCTGGGTTTTGGAGAACACCTGGTAGGTTTAGGATGGTTTGGGGATGGATCTATGGTTTTGTTTTTTTTTTTCTGTTTTTTTTTGGGGTTGATCCTGTTCTTTTTTGGGGTGTTTTTGACGTGTTTTGGGGTCTCCGCTGGGTTTTACTTGGCTTCTTCTTGGTCATCATGGTGGAAAAGTGTAAATTGTGGGTTTTGGAGATCATCATGTAGGTTAATGGGGACTTTTGGGGTGGATCTATGGCTTTTGGGATTATCTTCCAGGTTTGGGGTTGATCGCGTTCTTGTTTGGGGTGTTTTTGAAGTGTTTTGTGGTCTCCATTGGATTTCGTTGGGTTCTCGTTGGTCGTTAAGTTCAATGGGAGTGGATTGTGGGTTTTGGAGAAGATCAAGTGAGTTTAGGGTGGTTTGAAGGGAAATTCATGGTATTGGGGTTTTTTCTTCTGATCCAGTTCTTTTTTGGCGTGTTTTTGACGTGTTTTTGGGTCTCCGTTGGGTTTTAGTTGGGTTTTGTTCGTAATCATGTTGGAAAATGGAAAATTCTGGGTTTTGGAGAACACCTGGTAGGTTTAGGATGGTTTGGGGATGGATCTATGGTTTTGTTTTGTTTTTTTTTTCTGTTTTTTGGGCGGTTAATCCTGTTCTTTTTTGGGGTGTTTTTGACGTGTTTTGGGGTCTCCGCTGGGTTTTACTTGGCTTCTTCTTGGTCATCATGGTGGAAAAGTGTAAATTGTGGGTTTTGGAGAACATCAGGTAGGTTTAGGGGGAATTTTGCGGTGGATCTTTGGCTTTTGGGATTTTCTTTCGTTTTTGCGTGTGATCGCGTTCTTTTTTGGGTTGTTTTTGACGTGTTTTGTGGTCTCCGTTGGGTTTTGTTGGGTTTTCCTTTGTCATCATGGTGGAAAAGTGTAAATTGTGGGTTTTGGAGATCATCATGTAGGTTTGGGGGGACTTTTGGGGTGGATCTATGGCTTTTGGGGTTTTCTTTCGTTTTTGGGGGTGATCCTGTTCTTGTTTGGGTTGTTTATGACGTTTTTTGGGGTCTCCGTTGGATGTTGTTGGGTTCCTAATGGTTTTTATGGTGGTCGGGAGTGGACTTTGGGATTTGGAGAACATCAGGTAGGTCTAGGGGGACCTTTGGGGTGGATCTATGGTTTTGGGGTATTTTCTTCCAGTTTTCTGGGGTGATCCTGTTCTTTTTTGTGGTGTTTTTGACGTGTTTTGTGGTCTCCGTTAGGTTTTGTTGGGTTCTTGTATTAATCATGGTGAATGGGAGTGAAATGTGGGATTTGGAGAAGATCAGGTGGGTTTAGGGTGGTTTTGTGGGGAAATTCATGTTTTTTTTTTTTTTTTCTTCTTATCCAGTTCTTTTTTGGGGTGTTTTTAACGTTTTTTTGGGGTCTCCGTTGGGTTTCGTTTGGTTTTCCGCTGTCATCATGATGGAAAATGGTAAATTGCGGGTTATGGAGAACATCAGGTAGGTTTAGGGTGGTTTTGGGGTGGATCTATGGTTTTGGGGTTTTCTTCTGTTTTTGTTTTTTTTGTTGTTGTTTTTGTTTTTTTTTTTTTGTGGTGATCGTGTTCTTTTTTGGGGTGTTTTTGACGTGTTTTGGGGTCTCCATTGGGTTTTACTTGGCTTCTTATTAGTCATCATGGTGGAAAAGTGTAAATTGTGGGTTTTGGAGGACATCAGGTAGGTTTAGGGGGACCTTTGGGGTGGATCTATGGCTTTTGGGATTTTCTTGTGTTTTCTGGGGTGATCCTGTTCTTGTTTGGCGTGTTTTTGACGTGTTTTGTGGTCTCCCTTGGGTTTTAGTTGGCTTCTTATTGGTCATCATGTTGGAATAGTTTAAATTGTGGGTTTTGGAGAACATCAGGCAGGTTTAGGGGGACATTTGGGATGGATCTATGGCTTTTGGGATTTTCTTGTGTTTTCTGGGGTGATCCTGTTGTTTTTTGGCGTGTGTTTGACGTGCTTTGTGGTTTCCGTTCGGTGTTGTTGGGTTCCTAATGGTTTTTATGGTGGTCGGGAGTGGACTTTGGGATTTGGAGAACATCAGGTAGGTTTAGGGGGACTTTTGGGGTGGATCTATGGCTTTGGGGATTTTCTTCCAGTTTTGGGGTTGATCGCGTTCTTGTTTGGGTTGTTTTTGAAGTGTTTTGTTTTCTCCATTGGATTTCGTTGGGTTCTCGTTGGTCGTTAAGGTAAATGGGAGTGGATTGTGGGTTTTGGAGAAGATCAGGTGAGTTTAGGATGGTTTAGTGGGGAAATTCATACTTTTTTTTTTTTTTTTTCTTCTGATCCAGTTCTTTTTTGGCGTGTTTTTGACGTGTTATGGGGTCTCCAACGGGTTTCGTTGGGTTTTCCTTTGTCATCGTGGTGGAAAAAGGTAAATAGTGGGTTTTGGAGAACTTCAGGTAGGTTTAGGGGGACTTTTGGGGCAGATTCATGGTTTTTGGGGTTTTCTTTTGTTTTTTTTTTGTCTGGTCCCGTTCTTTTTTGGGAAGTTTTTGAGGTGTTTGGGGTTGTCCGTTGGGTTTTGTTGGGTTCTCGGTCATCATGGTGGAAAAGGGTAAATTGTGGGTTTTGGAGAACATCAGGTGAGTTTAAGGAATTTGGGGGTGTGAATCTATGGTTTTGGGGGCTTTCTTCTGTTTTTTTTTTTTTTTAGGGTTTTCTTCTGTTTTTGGGGTGGTCTCGTTCTTTTTTGGGTTGTTTTGTTGGGTTTTCCGTTGTCATCGTGGTGGAAAAGGGTAAATTGCGGGTTATGGAGAACATCAGGTAGGTTTAGGGTGGTTTGGGGATGGATCTATGGTTCTGGGTGTTTTCTTTCGTTTTTGGGGGTGATCGTGTTCTTTTTCGGGGTGTCTTTGACGTGTTTTGGGGTCTCTGTTGGGTTTCGTTGGGTTTTCCGTTGTCATCATGGTGGAAAATGATAAATTGTGGGTTTTGGAGAACATCAGGTAGGTTTAGGGGGACTTTTGGGGTGGATCTATGGCTTTTGGGGTTTCCTTCTGTTATTTTGGGATGATCCTGTTCTTTTTTGGGGTGTTTATGCCGTGTTTTGGTGTCTCCGTTGGGCTTTGTTGGGTTCCTAATGGGTTTTATGGTGGTTGGGAGTGGACTTTGGGTTTTGGAGAACATCAGTGTGGTGGTTTTACCGTGCTGGGCAGCTAAACCCCACAACCGCTCTCTCACTCCCCCTCCTTTAGATGAGGAGGGGGAGAAGTAAAGCAAAGAACAACTCACGGGTTGAGATAAGGATAATTATTTAAAGGGAAATAATTATAATAATTAAATAAAGACTACCATGAACTAAACAATTTAACTAAGGGGAAGTAAAAGGGAAAAGGGGAAAAAGGGAGGAAAACAAACAAACAAAATAAATGAAAGCTATATGGAAGTGCAGAGGAAAGAAATTACTCTCTACTTCCCACAAATGAGCCATGATTGACCACGTCCTTGAAGCAAGGCCTCAACGCACGCAGCCGGTGTTCGAGAGGAGGAGCGACGTCTTCTCAACGAGAGCCCACCCCTCCCCTCTTCTTCCTGTTTCCACCTTTTATTGCTGAGTGTGACACCACATGGTATGGAATATCCCTTTGATTGGTTTAGGTCAGCTGCCATAGTGATGTTTCTCTCCTCACTTTTTGCCCACCCCCTAGGAGGGTTAGAGAAAGGCCCAATGCTGTGCCACTGCTGCTCAGCAGTAGACACAACACTGGTGTGATAACACTGCTGTTCCAGCTACAAGTACAGAGTACGGCACTGTATGGGCTGCTGCCAGGAAAGTTAACATTCCAGCCAGACCCAGTACAATCAGGTAGGTTTAGGGTGGTTTTGGGGTGGATCTATGGTTTTGGGGATTTTCTTTCGTTTTTGGGCGTGATCCTATTCTTTTTGGGGGTGTTTGTGACGTGTTTTGTGGTCTCCGTTGGGTTTTGTTGCGTTTTCCGTTGTCATCGTGGTGGAAAATGGTAAATTGCGATTTTTGGAGAACTTCAGGTAGGTTTAGGGGGACTTCTGGGGTGGATTCATGGTACTTGAGTTTTTCTTCTGTTTTTTGGGGTGATCCTGTTCTTTTCTGGGGTATTTTTGACGTGTTTTTGGGTCTCCGTTGGGTTTCGTTGTGTTGTCGGTCGTCGTTAAGTTCAATGGGAGTGGATTGTGGGGTTTGGAGACGATCAGGTGAGTTTAGGGTGGTTTTGGGGGGAAATTCATGGTATTGGGGTTTTCTCTTCTGATCCAGTTCTTTTTTGGCGTGTTTTTGATGTGTTTTTGGGTCTCCGTTGGGTTTTGTTCGTAATCATGTTGGAAAATGGAAAGTTCTGGGTTTTGGAGAACACCTGGTAGGTTTAGGATGGTTTGGGGATGGATCTATGGTTTTGTTTTTTTTTTTCTGTTTTTTTTTGGGGTTGATCCTGTTCTTTTTTGGGGTGTTTTTGACGTGTTTTGGGGTCTCCGCTGGGTTTTACTTGGCTTCTTCTTGGTCATCATGGTGGAAAAGTGTAAATTGTGGGTTTTGGAGATCATCATGTAGGTTAATGGGGACTTTTGGGGTGGATCTATGGCTTTTGGGATTATCTTCCAGGTTTGGGGTTGATCGCGTTCTTGTTTGGGGTGTTTTTGAAGTGTTTTGTGGTCTCCATTGGATTTCGTTGGGTTCTCGTTGGTCGTTAAGTTCAATGGGAGTGGATTGTGGGTTTTGGAGAAGATCAAGTGAGTTTAGGGTGGTTTGAAGGGAAATTCATGGTATTGGGGTTTTTTCTTCTGATCCAGTTCTTTTTTGGCGTGTTTTTGACGTGTTTTTGGGTCTCCGTTGGGTTTTAGTTGGGTTTTGTTCGTAATCATGTTGGAAAATGGAAAATTCTGGGTTTTGGAGAACACCTGGTAGGTTTAGGATGGTTTGGGGATGGATCTATGGTTTTGTTTTGTTTTTTTTTTCTGTTTTTTGGGCGGTTAATCCTGTTCTTTTTTGGGGTGTTTTTGACGTGTTTTGGGGTCTCCGCTGGGTTTTACTTGGCTTCTTCTTGGTCATCATGGTGGAAAAGTGTAAATTGTGGGTTTTGGAGAACATCAGGTAGGTTTAGGGGGAATTTTGCGGTGGATCTTTGGCTTTTGGGATTTTCTTTCGTTTTTGCGTGTGATCGCGTTCTTTTTTGGGTTGTTTTTGACGTGTTTTGTGGTCTCCGTTGGGTTTTGTTGGGTTTTCCTTTGTCATCATGGTGGAAAAGTGTAAATTGTGGGTTTTGGAGATCATCATGTAGGTTTGGGGGGACTTTTGGGGTGGATCTATGGCTTTTGGGGTTTTCTTTCGTTTTTGGGGGTGATCCTGTTCTTGTTTGGGTTGTTTATGACGTTTTTTGGGGTCTCCGTTGGATGTTGTTGGGTTCCTAATGGTTTTTATGGTGGTCGGGAGTGGACTTTGGGATTTGGAGAACATCAGGTAGGTCTAGGGGGACCTTTGGGGTGGATCTATGGTTTTGGGGTATTTTCTTCCAGTTTTCTGGGGTGATCCTGTTCTTTTTTGTGGTGTTTTTGACGTGTTTTGTGGTCTCCGTTAGGTTTTGTTGGGTTCTTGTATTAATCATGGTGAATGGGAGTGAAATGTGGGATTTGGAGAAGATCAGGTGGGTTTAGGGTGGTTTTGTGGGGAAATTCATGTTTTTTTTTTTTTTCTTCTTATCCAGTTCTTTTTTGGGGTGTTTTTAACGTTTTTTGGGGTCTCCGTTGGGTTTCGTTTGGTTTTCCGCTGTCATCATGGTGGAAAATGGTAAATTGTGGGTTTTGGAGAACATCAGGTAGGTTTAGGGTGGTTTTGGGGTGGATCTATGGTTTTGGGGTTTTCTTCTGTTTTTTTTTTTTTTTTTGTTGTTGTTGTTTTTGTTTTTGTTTTTTTGTGGTGATCGTGTTCTTTTTTGGGGTGTTTTTGACGTGTTTTGGGGTCTCCATTGGGTTTTACTTGGCTTCTTATTAGTCATCATGGTGGAAAAGTGTAAATTGTGGGTTTTGGAGGACATCAGGTAGGTTTAGGGGGACCTTTGGGGTGGATCTATGGCTTTTGGGATTTTCTTGTGTTTTCTGGGGTGATCCTGTTCTTGTTTGGCGTGTTTTTGACGTGTTTTGTGGTCTCCCTTGGGTTTTAGTTGGCTTCTTATTGGTCATCATGTTGGAATAGTTTAAATTGTGGGTTTTGGAGAACATCAGGCAGGTTTAGTGGGACATTTGGGATGGATCTATGGCTTTTGGGATTTTCTTGTGTTTTCTGGGGTGATCCTGTTGTTTTTTGGCGTGTGTTTGACGTGCTTTGTGGTTTCCGTTCGGTGTTGTTGGGTTCCTAATGGTTTTTATGGTGGTCGGGAGTGGACTTTGGGATTTGGAGAACATCAGGTAGGTTTAGGGGGACTTTTGGGGTGGATCTATGGCTTTGGGGATTTTCTTCCAGTTTTGGGGTTGATCGCGTTCTTTTTTGGGTTGTTTTTGAAGTGTTTTGTTGTCTCCATTGGATTTCGTTGGGTTCTCGTTGGTCGTTAAGGTAAATGGGAGTGGATTGTGGGTTTTGGAGAAGATCAGGTGAGTTTAGGATGGTTTAGTGGGGAAATTCATACTTTTTTTTTTTTTTTTTTCTTCTGATCCAGTTCTTTTTTGGCGTGTTTTTGACGTGTTATGGGGTCTCCGACGGGTTTCGTTGGGTTTTCCTTTGTCATCGTGGTGGAAAAAGGTAAATAGTGGGTTTTGGAGAACTTCAGGTAGGTTTAGGGGGACTTTTGGGGCAGATTCATGGTTTCTGGGGTTTTCTTTTGTTTTTTTTTTCTCTGGTCCCGTTCTTTTTTGGGAAGTTTTTGAGGTGTTTGGGGTTGTCCGTTGGGTTTTGTTGGGTTCTCGGTCATCATGGTGGAAAAGGGTAAATTGTGGGTTTTGGTGAACATCAGGTGAGTTTAAGGAATTTGGGGGTGTGAATCTATGGTTTTGGGGGATTTCTTCTGGTTTTTTTTTTTTTAGGGTTTTCTTCTGTTTTTGGGGTGGTCTCGTTCTTTTTTGGGTTGTTTTGTTGGGTTTTCCGTTGTCATCGTGGTGGAAAAGGGTAAATTGCGGGTTATGGAGAACATCAGGTAGGTTTAGGGTGGTTTGGGGATGGATCTATGGTTCTGGGTGTTTTCTTTCGTTTTTGGGGGTGATCGTGTTCTTTTTTGTTGTGTCTTTGACGTGTTTTGGGGTCTCTGTTGGGTTTCGTTTGGTTTTCCGTTGTCATCATGGTGGAAAAGAGTAAATTGTGGGTTTTGGAGAACATCAGGTAGGTTTAGGGGGACTTTTGGGGTGGATCTATGGCTTTTGGGGTTTCCTTCTGTTATTTTGGGATGATCCTGTTCTTTTTTGGGGTGTTTATGCCGTGTTTTGGTGTCTCCGTTGGGCTTTGTTGGGTTCCTAATGGGTTTTATGGTGGTTGGGAGTGGACTTTGGGTTTTGGAGAACATCAGTGTGGTGGTTTTACCGTGCTGGGCAGCTAAACCCCACAACCGCTCTCTCACTCCCCCTCCTTTAGATGAGGAGGGGGAGAAGTAAAGCAAAGAACAACTCACGGGTTGAGATAAGGATAATTATTTAAAGGGAAATAATTATAATAATTAAATAAAGACTACCATGAACTAAACAATTTAACTAAGGGGAAGTAAAAGGGAAAAGGGGAAAAAGGGAGGAAAACAAACAAACAAAATAAATGAAAGCTATATGGAAGTGCAGAGGAAAGAAATTACTCTCTACTTCCCACAAATGAGCCATGATTGACCACGTCCTTGAAGCAAGGCCTCAACGCACGCAGCCGGTGTTCGAGAGGAGGACCGACGTCTTCTCAACGAGAGCCCACCCCTCCCCTCTTCTTCCTGTTTCCACCTTTTATTGCTGAGTGTGACACCACATGGTATGGAATATCCCTTTGATTGGTTTAGGTCAGCTGCCATAGTGATGTTTCTCTCCTCACTTTTTGCCCACCCCCTAGGAGGGTTAGAGAAAGGCCCAATGCTGTGCCACTGCTGCTCAGCAGTAGACACAACACTGGTGTGATAACACTGCTGTTCCAGCTACAAGTACAGAGTACAGCACTGTATGGGCTGCTGCCGGGAAAGTTAACATTCCAGCCAGACCCAGTACAATCAGGTAGGTTTAGGGTGGTTTTGGGGTGGATCTATGGTTTTGGGGATTTTCTTTCGTTTTTGGGCGTGATCCTATTCTTTTTGGGGGTGTTTGTGACGTGTTTTGTGGTCTCCGTTGGGTTTTGTTGCGTTTTCCGTTGTCATCGTGGTGGAAAATGGTAAATTGCGATTTTTGGAGAACTTCAGGTAGGTTTAGGGGGACTTCTGGGGTGGATTCATGGTACTTGAGTTTTTCTTCTGTTTTTTGGGGTGATCCTGTTCTTTTCTGGGGTATTTTTGACGTGTTTTTGGGTCTCCGTTGGGTTTCGTTGTGTTGTCGGTCGTCGTTAAGTTCAATGGGAGTGGATTGTGGGGTTTGGAGACGATCAGGTGAGTTTAGGGTGGTTTTGGGGGGAAATTCATGGTATTGGGGTTTTCTCTTCTGATCCAGTTCTTTTTTGGCGTGTTTTTGATATGTTTTTGGGTCTCCGTTGGGTTTTGTTCGTAATCATGTTGGAAAATGGAAAGTTCTGGGTTTTGGAGAACACCTGGTAGGTTTAGGATGGTTTGGGGATGGATCTATGGTTTTGTTTTTTTTTTTCTGTTTTTTTTTGGGGTTGATCCTGTTCTTTTTTGGGGTGTTTTTGACGTGTTTTGGGGTCTCCGCTGGGTTTTACTTGGCTTCTTCTTGGTCATCATGGTGGAAAAGTGTAAATTGTGGGTTTTGGAGATCATCATGTAGGTTAATGGGGACTTTTGGGGTGGATCTATGGCTTTTGGGATTATCTTCCAGGTTTGGGGTTGATCGCGTTCTTGTTTGGGGTGTTTTTGAAGTGTTTTGTGGTCTCCATTGGATTTCGTTGGGTTCTCGTTGGTCGTTAAGTTCAATGGGAGTGGATTGTGGGTTTTGGAGAAGATCAAGTGAGTTTAGGGTGGTTTGAAGGGAAATTCATGGTATTGGGGTTTTTTCTTCTGATCCAGTTCTTTTTTGGCGTGTTTTTGACGTGTTTTTGGGTCTCCGTTGGGTTTTAGTTGGGTTTTGTTCGTAATCATGTTGGAAAATGGAAAATTCTGGGTTTTGGAGAACACCTGGTAGGTTTAGGATGGTTTGGGGATGGATCTATGGTTTTGTTTTGTTTTTTTTTTCTGTTTTTTGGGCGGTTAATCCTGTTCTTTTTTGGGGTGTTTTTGACGTGTTTTGGGGTCTCCGCTGGGTTTTACTTGGCTTCTTCTTGGTCATCATGGTGGAAAAGTGTAAATTGTGGGTTTTGGAGAACATCAGGTAGGTTTAGGGGGAATTTTGCGGTGGATCTTTGGCTTTTGGGATTTTCTTTCATTTTTGCGTGTGATCGCGTTCTTTTTTGGGTTGTTTTTGACGTGTTTTGTGGTCTCCGTTGGGTTTTGTTGGGTTTTCCTTTGTCATCATGGTGGAAAAGTGTAAATTGTGGGTTTTGGAGATCATCATGTAGGTTTGGGGGGACTTTTGGGGTGGATCTATGGCTTTTGGGGTTTTCTTTCGTTTTTGGGGGTGATCCTGTTCTTGTTTGGGTTGTTTATGACGTTTTTTGGGGTCTCCGTTGGATGTTGTTGGGTTCCTAATGGTTTTTATGGTGGTCGGGAGTGGACTTTGGGATTTGGAGAACATCAGGTAGGTCTAGGGGGACCTTTGGGGTGGATCTATGGTTTTGGGGTATTTTCTTCCAGTTTTCTGGGGTGATCCTGTTCTTTTTTGTGGTGTTTTTGACGTGTTTTGTGGTCTCCGTTAGGTTTTGTTGGGTTCTTGTATTAATCATGGTGAATGGGAGTGAAATGTGGGATTTGGAGAAGATCAGGTGGGTTTAGGGTGGTTTTGTGGGGAAATTCATGTTTTTTTTTTTTTTTCTTCTTATCCAGTTCTTTTTTGGGGTGTTTTTAACGTTTTTTGGGGTCTCCGTTGGGTTTCGTTTGGTTTTCCGTTGTCATCATGGTGGAAAATGGTAAATTGTGGGTTTTGGAGAACATCAGGTAGGTTTAGGGTGGTTTTGGGGTGGATCTATGGTTTTGGGGTTTTCTTCTGTTTTTTTTTTTTTGTTCTTTTTTTTTTTTTTTTTTTTTTTTTTTTTTGTGGTGATCGTGTTCTTTTTTGGGGTGTTTTTGACGTGTTTTGGGGTCTCCATTGGGTTTTACTTGGCTTCTTATTAGTCATCATGGTGGAAAAGTGTAAATTGTGGGTTTTGGAGGACATCAGGTAGGTTTAGGGGGACCTTTGGGGTGGATCTATGGCTTTTGGTATTTTCTTGTGTTTTCTGGGGTGATCCTGTTCTTGTTTGGCGTGTTTTTGACGTGTTTTGTGGTCTCCCTTGGGTTTTAGTTGGCTTCTTATTGGTCATCATGTTGGAATAGTTTAAATTGTGGGTTTTGGAGAACATCAGGCAGGTTTAGTGGGACATTTGGGATGGATCTATGGCTTTTGGGATTTTCTTGTGTTTTCTGGGGTGATCCTGTTGTTTTTTGGCGTGTGTTTGACGTGCTTTGTGGTTTCCGTTCGGTGTTGTTGGGTTCCTAATGGTTTTTATGGTGGTCGGGAGTGGACTTTGGGATTTGGAGAACATCAGGTAGGTTTAGGGGGACTTTTGGGGTGGATCTATGGCTTTGGGGATTTTCTTCCAGTTTTGGGGTTGATCGCGTTCTTGTTTGGGTTGTTTTTGAAGTGTTTTGTTGTCTCCATTGGATTTCGTTGGGTTCTCGTTGGTCGTTAAGGTAAATGGGAGTGGATTGTGGGTTTTGGAGAAGATCAGGTGAGTTTAGGATGGTTTAGTGGGGAAATTCATACTTTTTTTTTTTTTTTTCTTCTGATCCAGTTCTTTTTTGGCGTGTTTTTGACGTGTTATGGGGTCTCCAACGGGTTTCGTTGGGTTTTCCTTTGTCATCGTGGTGGAAAAAGGTAAATAGTGGGTTTTGGAGAACTTCAGGTAGGTTTAGGGGGACTTTTGGGGCAGATTCATGGTTTTTGGGGTTTTCTTTTGTTTTTTTTTTGTCTGGTCCCGTTCTTTTTTGGGAAGTTTTTGAGGTGTTTGGGGTTGTCCGTTGGGTTTTGTTGGGTTCTCGGTCATCATGGTGGAAAAGGGTAAATTGTGGGTTTTGGAGAACATCAGGTGAGTTTAAGGAATTTGGGGGTGTGAATCTATGGTTTTGGGGGCTTTCTTCTGTTTTTTTTTTTTTTTAGGGTTTTCTTCTGTTTTTGGGGTGGTCTCGTTCTTTTTTGGGGTGTTTTGTTGGGTTTTCCGTTGTCATCGTGGTGGAAAAGGGTAAATTGCGGGTTATGGAGAACATCAGGTAGGTTTAGGGTGGTTTGGGGATGGATCTATGGTTCTGGGTGTTTTCTTTCGTTTTTGGGGGTGATCGTGTTCTTTTTCGGGGTGTCTTTGACGTGTTTTGGGGTCTCTGTTGGGTTTCGTTGGGTTTTCCGTTGTCATCATGGTGGAAAATGGTAAATTGTGGGTTTTGGAGAACATCAGGTAGGTTTAGGGGGACTTTTGGGGTGGATCTATGGCTTTTGGGGTTTCCTTCTGTTATTTTGGGATGATCCTGTTCTTTTTTGGGGTGTTTATGCCGTGTTTTGGTGTCTCCGTTGGGCTTTGTTGGGTTCCTAATGGGTTTTATGGTGGTTGGGAGTGGACTTTGGGTTTTGGAGAACATCAGTGTGGTGGTTTTACCGTGCTGGGCAGCTAAACCCCACAACCGCTCTCTCACTCCCCCTCCTTTAGATGAGGAGGGGGAGAAGTAAAGCAAAGAACAACTCACGGGTTGAGATAAGGATAATTATTTAAAGGGAAATAATTATAATAATTAAATAAAGACTACCATGAACTAAACAATTTAACTAAGGGGAAGTAAAAGGGAAAAGGGGAAAAAGGGAGGAAAACAAACAAACAAAATAAATGAAAGCTATATGGAAGTGCAGAGGAAAGAAATTACTCTCTACTTCCCACAAATGAGCCATGATTGACCACGTCCTTGAAGCAAGGCCTCAACGCACGCAGCCGGTGTTCGAGAGGAGGAGCGACGTCTTCTCAACGAGAGCCCACCCCTCCCCTCTTCTTCCTGTTTCCACCTTTTATTGCTGAGTGTGACACCACATGGTATGGAATATCCCTTTGATTGGTTTAGGTCAGCTGCCATAGTGATGTTTCTCTCCTCACTTTTTGCCCACCCCCTAGGAGGGTTAGAGAAAGGCCCAATGCTGTGCCACTGCTGCTCAGCAGTAGACACAACACTGGTGTGATAACACTGCTGTTCCAGCTACAAGTACAGAGTACGGCACTGTATGGGCTGCTGCCGGGAAAGTTAACATTCCAGCCAGACCCAGTACAATCAGGTAGGTTTAGGGTGGTTTTGGGGTGGATCTATGGTTTTGGGGATTTTCTTTCGTTTTTGGGCGTGATCCTATTCTTTTTGGGGGTGTTTGTGACGTGTTTTGTGGTCTCCGTTGGGTTTTGTTGCGTTTTCCGTTGTCATCGTGGTGGAAAATGGTAAATTGCGATTTTTGGAGAACTTCAGGTAGGTTTAGGGGGACTTCTGGGGTGGATTCATGGTACTTGAGTTTTTCTTCTGTTTTTTGGGGTGATCCTGTTCTTTTCTGGGGTATTTTTGACGTGTTTTTGGGTCTCCGTTGGGTTTCGTTGTGTTGTCGGTCGTCGTTAAGTTCAATGGGAGTGGATTGTGGGGTTTGGAGACGATCAGGTGAGTTTAGGGTGGTTTTGGGGGGAAATTCATGGTATTGGGGTTTTCTCTTCTGATCCAGTTCTTTTTTGGCGTGTTTTTGATGTGTTTTTGGGTCTCCGTTGGGTTTTGTTCGTAATCATGTTGGAAAATGGAAAGTTCTGGGTTTTGGAGAACACCTGGTAGGTTTAGGATGGTTTGGGGATGGATCTATGGTTTTGTTTTTTTTTTTTCTGTTTTTTTTGGGGGTTGATCCTGTTCTTTTTTGGGGTGTTTTTGACGTGTTTTGGGGTCTCCGCTGGGTTTTACTTGGCTTCTTCTTGGTCATCATGGTGGAAAAGTGTAAATTGTGGGTTTTGGAGATCATCATGTAGGTTAATGGGGACTTTTGGGGTGGATCTATGGCTTTTGGGATTATCTTCCAGGTTTGGGGTTGATCGCGTTCTTGTTTGGGGTGTTTTTGAAGTGTTTTGTGGTCTCCATTGGATTTCGTTGGGTTCTCATTGGTCGTTAAGGTAAATGGGAGTGGATTGTGGGTTTTGGAGAAGATCAAGTGAGTTTAGGGTGGTTTGAAGGGAAATTCATGGTATTGGGGTTTTTTCTTCTGATCCAGTTCTTTTTTGGCGTGTTTTTGACGTGTTTTTGGGTCTCCGTTGGGTTTTAGTTGGGTTTTGTTCGTAATCATGTTGGAAAATGGAAAATTCTGGGTTTTGGAGAACACCTGGTAGGTTTAGGATGGTTTGGGGATGGATCTATGGTTTTGTTTTGTTTTTTTTTTCTGTTTTTTGGGCGGTTAATCCTGTTCTTTTTTGGGGTGTTTTTGACGTGTTTTGGGGTCTCCGCTGGGTTTTACTTGGCTTCTTCTTGGTCATCATGGTGGAAAAGTGTAAATTGTGGGTTTTGGAGAACATCAGGTAGGTTTAGGGGGAATTTTGCGGTGGATCTTTGGCTTTTGGGATTTTCTTTCGTTTTTGCGTGTGATCGCGTTCTTTTTTGGGTTGTTTTTGACGTGTTTTGTGGTCTCCGTTGGGTTTTGTTGGGTTTTCCTTTGTCATCATGGTGGAAAAGTGTAAATTGTGGGTTTTGGAGATCATCATGTAGGTTTGGGGGGACTTTTGGGGTGGATCTATGGCTTTTGGGGTTTTCTTTCGTTTTTGGGGGTGATCCTGTTCTTGTTTGGGTTGTTTATGACGTTTTTTGGGGTCTCCGTTGGATGTTGTTGGGTTCCTAATGGTTTTTATGGTGGTCGGGAGTGGACTTTGGGATTTGGAGAACATCAGGTAGGTCTAGGGGGACCTTTGGGGTGGATCTATGGTTTTGGGGTATTTTCTTCCAGTTTTCTGGGGTGATTCTGTTCTTTTTTGTGGTGTTTTTGACGTGTTTTGTGGTCTCCGTTAGGTTTTGTTGGGTTCTTGTATTAATCATGGTGAATGGGAGTGAAATGTGGGATTTGGAGAAGATCAGGTGGGTTTAGGGTGGTTTTGTGGGGAAATTCATGTTTTTTTTTTTTTTCTTCTTATCCAGTTCTTTTTTGGGGTGTTTTTAACGTTTTTTGGGGTCTCCGTTGGGTTTCGTTTGGTTTTCCGCTGTCATCATGGTGGAAAATGGTAAATTGTGGGTTTTGGAGAACATCAGGTAGGTTTAGGGTGGTTTTGGGGTGGATCTATGGTTTTGGGGTTTTCTTCTGTTTTTGTTTTTTTTTTTTTTTGTTTGTTTTTGTTTTTGTTTTTTTGTGGTGATCGTGTTCTTTTTTGGGGTGTTTTTGACGTGTTTTGGGGTCTCCATTGGGTTTTACTTGGCTTCTTATTAGTCATCATGGTGGAAAAGTGTAAATTGTGGGTTTTGGAGGACATCAGGTAGGTTTAGGGGGACCTTTGGGGTGGATCTATGGCTTTTGGTATTTTCTTGTGTTTTCTGGGGTGATCCTGTTCTTGTTTGGCGTGTTTTTGACGTGTTTTGTGGTCTCCCTTGGGTTTTAGTTGGCTTCTTATTGGTCATCATGTTGGAATAGTTTAAATTGTGGGTTTTGGAGAACATCAGGCAGGTTTAGTGGGACATTTGGGATGGATCTATGGCTTTTGGGATTTTCTTGTGTTTTCTGGGGTGATCCTGTTGTTTTTTGGCGTGTGTTTGACGTGCTTTGTGGTTTCCGTTCGGTGTTGTTGGGTTCCTAATGGTTTTTATGGTGGTCGGGAGTGGACTTTGGGATTTGGAGAACATCAGGTAGGTTTAGGGGGACTTTTGGGGTGGATCTATGGCTTTGGGGATTTTCTTCCAGTTTTGGGGTTGATCGCGTTCTTGTTTGGGTTGTTTTTGAAGTGTTTTGTTGTCTCCATTGGATTTCGTTGGGTTCTCGTTGGTCGTTAAGGTAAATGGGAGTGGATTGTGGGTTTTGGAGAAGATCAGGTGAGTTTAGGATGGTTTAGTGGGGAAATTCATACTTTTTTTTTTTTTTTCTTCTGATCCAGTTCTTTTTTGGCGTGTTTTTGACGTGTTATGGGGTCTCCAACGGGTTTCGTTGGGTTTTCCTTTGTCATCGTGGTGGAAAAAGGTAAATAGTGGGTTTTGGAGAACTTCAGGTAGGTTTAGGGGGACTTTTGGGGCAGATTCATGGTTTTTGGGGTTTTCTTTTGTTTTTTTTTTGTCTGGTCCCGTTCTTTTTTGGGAAGTTTTTGAGGTGTTTGGGGTTGTCCGTTGGGTTTTGTTGGGTTCTCGGTCATCATGGTGGAAAAGGGTAAATTGTGGGTTTTGGAGAACATCAGGTGAGTTTAAGGAATTTGGGGGTGTGAATCTATGGTTTTGGGGGCTTTCTTCTGTTTTTTTTTTTTTAGGGTTTTCTTCTGTTTTTGGGGTGGTCTCGTTCTTTTTTGGGGTGTTTTGTTGGGTTTTCCGTTGTCATCGTGGTGGAAAAGGGTAAATTGCGGGTTATGGAGAACATCAGGTAGGTTTAGGGTGGTTTGGGGATGGATCTATGGTTCTGGGTGTTTTCTTTCGTTTTTGGGGGTGATCGTGTTCTTTTTCGGGGTGTCTTTGACGTGTTTTGGGGTCTCTGTTGGGTTTCGTTGGGTTTTCCGTTGTCATCATGGTGGAAAATGGTAAATTGTGGGTTTTGGAGAACATCAGGTAGGTTTAGGGGGACTTTTGGGGTGGATCTATGGCTTTTGGGGTTTCCTTCTGTTATTTTGGGATGATCCTGTTCTTTTTTGGGGTGTTTATGCCGTGTTTTGGTGTCTCCGTTGGGCTTTGTTGGGTTCCTAATGGGTTTTATGGTGGTTGGGAGTGGACTTTGGGTTTTGGAGAACATCAGTGTGGTGGTTTTACCGTGCTGGGCAGCTAAACCCCACAACCGCTCTCTCACTCCCCCTCCTTTAGATGAGGAGGGGGAGAAGTAAAGCAAAGAACAACTCACGGGTTGAGATAAGGATAATTATTTAAAGGGAAATAATTATAATAATTAAATAAAGACTACCATGAACTAAACAATTTAACTAAGGGGAAGTAAAAGGGAAAAGGGGAAAAAGGGAGGAAAACAAACAAACAAAATAAATGAAAGCTATATGGAAGTGCAGAGGAAAGAAATTACTCTCTACTTCCCACAAATGAGCCATGATTGACCACGTCCTTGAAGCAAGGCCTCAACGCACGCAGCCGGTGTTCGAGAGGAGGACCGACGTCTTCTCAACGAGAGCCCACCCCTCCCCTCTTCTTCCTGTTTCCACCTTTTATTGCTGAGTGTGACACCACATGGTATGGAATATCCCTTTGATTGGTTTAGGTCAGCTGCCATAGTGATGTTTCTCTCCTCACTTTTTGCCCACCCCCTAGGAGGGTTAGAGAAAGGCCCAATGCTGTGCCACTGCTGCTCAGCAGTAGACACAACACTGGTGTGATAACACTGCTGTTCCAGCTACAAGTACAGAGTACGGCACTGTATGGGCTGCTGCCGGGAAAGTTAACATTCCAGCCAGACCCAGTACAATCAGGTAGGTTTAGGGTGGTTTTGGGGTGGATCTATGGTTTTGGGGATTTTCTTTCGTTTTTGGGCGTGATCCTATTCTTTTTGGGGGTGTTTGTGACGTGTTTTGTGGTCTCCGTTGGGTTTTGTTGCGTTTTCCGTTGTCATCGTGGTGGAAAATGGTAAATTGCGATTTTTGGAGAACTTCAGGTAGGTTTAGGGGGACTTCTGGGGTGGATTCATGGTACTTGAGTTTTTCTTCTGTTTTTTGGGGTGATCCTGTTCTTTTCTGGGGTATTTTTGACGTGTTTTTGGGTCTCCGTTGGGTTTCGTTGTGTTGTCGGTCGTCGTTAAGTTCAATGGGAGTGGATTGTGGGGTTTGGAGACGATCAGGTGAGTTTAGGGTGGTTTTGGGGGGAAATTCATGGTATTGGGGTTTTCTCTTCTGATCCAGTTCTTTTTTGGCGTGTTTTTGATGTGTTTTTGGGTCTCCGTTGGGTTTTGTTCGTAATCATGTTGGAAAATGGAAAGTTCTGGGTTTTGGAGAACACCTGGTAGGTTTAGGATGGTTTGGGGATGGATCTATGGTTTTGTTTTTTTTTTTTCTGTTTTTTTTGGGGGTTGATCCTGTTCTTTTTTGGGGTGTTTTTGACGTGTTTTGGGGTCTCCGCTGGGTTTTACTTGGCTTCTTCTTGGTCATCATGGTGGAAAAGTGTAAATTGTGGGTTTTGGAGATCATCATGTAGGTTAATGGGGACTTTTGGGGTGGATCTATGGCTTTTGGGATTATCTTCCAGGTTTGGGGTTGATCGCGTTCTTGTTTGGGGTGTTTTTGAAGTGTTTTGTGGTCTCCATTGGATTTCGTTGGGTTCTCATTGGTCGTTAAGGTAAATGGGAGTGGATTGTGGGTTTTGGAGAAGATCAAGTGAGTTTAGGGTGGTTTGAAGGGAAATTCATGGTATTGGGGTTTTTTCTTCTGATCCAGTTCTTTTTTGGCGTGTTTTTGACGTGTTTTTGGGTCTCCGTTGGGTTTTAGTTGGGTTTTGTTCGTAATCATGTTGGAAAATGGAAAATTCTGGGTTTTGGAGAACACCTGGTAGGTTTAGGATGGTTTGGGGATGGATCTATGGTTTTGTTTTGTTTTTTTTTTCTGTTTTTTGGGCGGTTAATCCTGTTCTTTTTTGGGGTGTTTTTGACGTGTTTTGGGGTCTCCGCTGGGTTTTACTTGGCTTCTTCTTGGTCATCATGGTGGAAAAGTGTAAATTGTGGGTTTTGGAGAACATCAGGTAGGTTTAGGGGGAATTTTGCGGTGGATCTTTGGCTTTTGGGATTTTCTTTCGTTTTTGCGTGTGATCGCGTTCTTTTTTGGGTTGTTTTTGACGTGTTTTGTGGTCTCCGTTGGGTTTTGTTGGGTTTTCCTTTGTCATCATGGTGGAAAAGTGTAAATTGTGGGTTTTGGAGATCATCATGTAGGTTTGGGGGGACTTTTGGGGTGGATCTATGGCTTTTGGGGTTTTCTTTCGTTTTTGGGGGTGATCCTGTTCTTGTTTGGGTTGTTTATGACGTTTTTTGGGGTCTCCGTTGGATGTTGTTGGGTTCCTAATGGTTTTTATGGTGGTCGGGAGTGGACTTTGGGATTTGGAGAACATCAGGTAGGTCTAGGGGGACCTTTGGGGTGGATCTATGGTTTTGGGGTATTTTCTTCCAGTTTTCTGGGGTGATTCTGTTCTTTTTTGTGGTGTTTTTGACGTGTTTTGTGGTCTCCGTTAGGTTTTGTTGGGTTCTTGTATTAATCATGGTGAATGGGAGTGAAATGTGGGATTTGGAGAAGATCAGGTGGGTTTAGGGTGGTTTTGTGGGGAAATTCATGTTTTTTTTTTTTTTCTTCTTATCCAGTTCTTTTTTGGGGTGTTTTTAACGTTTTTTGGGGTCTCCGTTGGGTTTCGTTTGGTTTTCCGCTGTCATCATGGTGGAAAATGGTAAATTGTGGGTTTTGGAGAACATCAGGTAGGTTTAGGGTGGTTTTGGGGTGGATCTATGGTTTTGGGGTTTTCTTCTGTTTTTGTTTTTTTTTTTTTTTTGTTTGTTTTTGTTTTTGTTTTTTTGTGGTGATCGTGTTCTTTTTTGGGGTGTTTTTGACGTGTTTTGGGGTCTCCATTGGGTTTTACTTGGCTTCTTATTAGTCATCATGGTGGAAAAGTGTAAATTGTGGGTTTTGGAGGACATCAGGTAGGTTTAGGGGGACCTTTGGGGTGGATCTATGGCTTTTGGTATTTTCTTGTGTTTTCTGGGGTGATCCTGTTCTTGTTTGGCGTGTTTTTGACGTGTTTTGTGGTCTCCCTTGGGTTTTAGTTGGCTTCTTATTGGTCATCATGTTGGAATAGTTTAAATTGTGGGTTTTGGAGAACATCAGGCAGGTTTAGGGGGACATTTGGGATGGATCTATGGCTTTTGGGATTTTCTTGTGTTTTCTGGGGTGATCCTGTTGTTTTTTGGCGTGTGTTTGACGTGCTTTGTGGTTTCCGTTCGGTGTTGTTGGGTTCCTAATGGTTTTTATGGTGGTCGGGAGTGGACTTTGGGATTTGGAGAACATCAGGTAGGTTTAGGGGGACTTTTGGGGTGGATCTATGGCTTTGGGGATTTTCTTCCAGTTTTGGGGTTGATCGCGTTCTTGTTTGGGTTGTTTTTGAAGTGTTTTGTTGTCTCCATTGGATTTCGTTGGGTTCTCGTTGGTCGTTAAGGTAAATGGGAGTGGATTGTGGGTTTTGGAGAAGATCAGGTGAGTTTAGGATGGTTTAGTGGGGAAATTCATACTTTTTTTTTTTTTTTTTCTTCTGATCCAGTTCTTTCTTGGCGTGTTTTTGACGTGTTATGGGGTCTCCAACGGGTTTCGTTGGGTTTTCCTTTGTCATCGTGGTGGAAAAAGGTAAATAGTGGGTTTTGGAGAACTTCAGGTAGGTTTAGGGGGACTTTTGGGGCAGATTCATGGTTTTTGGGGTTTTCTTTTGTTTTTTTTTTGTCTGGTCCCGTTCTTTTTTGGGAAGTTTTTGAGGTGTTTGGGGTTGTCCGTTGGGTTTTGTTGGGTTCTCGGTCATCATGGTGGAAAAGGGTAAATTGTGGGTTTTGGAGAACATCAGGTGAGTTTAAGGAATTTGGGGGTGTGAATCTATGGTTTTGGGGGCTTTCTTCTGTTTTTTTTTTTTTTAGGGTTTTCTTCTGTTTTTGGGGTGGTCTCGTTCTTTTTTGGGGTGTTTTGTTGGGTTTTCCGTTGTCATCGTGGTGGAAAAGGGTAAATTGCGGGTTATGGAGAACATCAGGTAGGTTTAGGGTGGTTTGGGGATGGATCTATGGTTCTGGGTGTTTTCTTTCGTTTTTGGGGGTGATCGTGTTCTTTTTCGGGGTGTCTTTGACGTGTTTTGGGGTCTCTGTTGGGTTTCGTTGGGTTTTCCGTTGTCATCATGGTGGAAAATGGTAAATTGTGGGTTTTGGAGAACATCAGGTAGGTTTAGGGGGACTTTTGGGGTGGATCTATGGCTTTTGGGGTTTCCTTCTGTTATTTTGGGATGATCCTGTTCTTTTTTGGGGTGTTTATGCCGTGTTTTGGTGTCTCCGTTGGGCTTTGTTGGGTTCCTAATGGGTTTTATGGTGGTTGGGAGTGGACTTTGGGTTTTGGAGAACATCAGTGTGGTGGTTTTACCGTGCTGGGCAGCTAAACCCCACAACCGCTCTCTCACTCCCCCTCCTTTAGATGAGGAGGGGGAGAAGTAAAGCAAAGAACAACTCACGGGTTGAGATAAGGATAATTATTTAAAGGGAAATAATTATAATAATTAAATAAAGACTACCATGAACTAAACAATTTAACTAAGGGGAAGTAAAAGGGAAAAGGGGAAAAAGGGAGGAAAACAAACAAACAAAATAAATGAAAGCTATATGGAAGTGCAGAGGAAAGAAATTACTCTCTACTTCCCACAAATGAGCCATGATTGACCACGTCCTTGAAGCAAGGCCTCAACGCACGCAGCCGGTGTTCGAGAGGAGGAGCGACGTCTTCTCAACGAGAGCCCACCCCTCCCCTCTTCTTCCTGTTTCCACCTTTTATTGCTGAGTGTGACACCACATGGTATGGAATATCCCTTTGATTGGTTTAGGTCAGCTGCCATAGTGATGTTTCTCTCCTCACTTTTTGCCCACCCCCTAGGAGGGTTAGAGAAAGGCCCAATGCTGTGCCACTGCTGCTCAGCAGTAGACACAACACTGGTGTGATAACACTGCTGTTCCAGCTACAAGTACAGAGTACGACACTGTATGGGCTGCTGCCGGGAAAGTTAACATTCCAGCCAGACCCAGTACAATCAGGTAGGTTTAGGGTGGTTTTGGGGTGGATCTATGGTTTTGGGGATTTTCTTTCGTTTTTGGGCGTGATCCTATTCTTTTTGGGGGTGTTTGTGACGTGTTTTGTGGTCTCCGTTGGGTTTTGTTGCGTTTTCCGTTGTCATCGTGGTGGAAAATGGTAAATTGCGATTTTTGGAGAACTTCAGGTAGGTTTAGGGGGACTTCTGGGGTGGATTCATGGTACTTGAGTTTTTCTTCTGTTTTTTGGGGTGATCCTGTTCTTTTCTGGGGTATTTTTGACGTGTTTTTGGGTCTCCGTTGGGTTTCGTTGTGTTGTCGGTCGTCGTTAAGTTCAATGGGAGTGGATTGTGGGGTTTGGAGACGATCAGGTGAGTTTAGGGTGGTTTTGGGGGGAAATTCATGGTATTGGGGTTTTCTCTTCTGATCCAGTTTTTTTTGGCGTGTTTTTGATGTGTTTTTGGGTCTCCGTTGGGTTTTGTTCGTAATCATGTTGGAAAATGGAAAGTTCTGGGTTTTGGAGAACACCTGGTAGGTTTAGGATGGTTTGGGGATGGATCTATGGTTTTGTTTTTTTTTTTCTGTTTTTTTTTGGGGTTGATCCTGTTCTTTTTTGGGGTGTTTTTGACGTGTTTTGGGGTCTCCGCTGGGTTTTACTTGGCTTCTTCTTGGTCATCATGGTGGAAAAGTGTAAATTGTGGGTTTTGGAGATCATCATGTAGGTTAATGGGGACTTTTGGGGTGGATCTATGGCTTTTGGGATTATCTTCCAGGTTTGGGGTTGATCGCGTTCTTGTTTGGGGTGTTTTTGAAGTGTTTTGTGGTCTCCATTGGATTTCGTTGGGTTCTCGTTGGTCGTTAAGTTCAATGGGAGTGGATTGTGGGTTTTGGAGAAGATCAAGTGAGTTTAGGGTGGTTTGAAGGGAAATTCATGGTATTGGGGTTTTTAATTCTGATCCAGTTCTTTTTTGGCGTGTTTTTGACGTGTTTTTGGGTCTCCGTTGGGTTTTAGTTGGGTTTTGTTCGTAATCATGTTGGAAAATGGAAAATTCTGGGTTTTGGAGAACACCTGGTAGGTTTAGGATGGTTTGGGGATGGATCTATGGTTTTGTTTTGTTTTTTTTTTCTGTTTTTTGGGCGGTTAATCCTGTTCTTTTTTGGGGTGTTTTTGACGTGTTTTGGGGTCTCCGCTGGGTTTTACTTGGCTTCTTCTTGGTCATCATGGTGGAAAAGTGTAAATTGTGGGTTTTGGAGAACATCAGGTAGGTTTAGGGGGAATCTTGCGGTGGATCTTTGGCTTTTGGGATTTTCTTTCGTTTTTGCGTGTGATCGCGTTCTTTTTTGGGTTGTTTTTGACGTGTTTTGTGGTCTCCGTTGGGTTTTGTTGGGTTTTCCTTTGTCATCATGGTGGAAAAGTGTAAATTGTGGGTTTTGGAGATCATCATGTAGGTTTGGGGGGACTTTTGGGGTGGATCTATGGCTTTTGGGGTTTTCTTTCGTTTTTGGGGGTGATCCTGTTCTTGTTTGGGTTGTTTATGACGTTTTTTGGGGTCTCCGTTGGATGTTGTTGGGTTCCTAATGGTTTTTATGGTGGTCGGGAGTGGACTTTGGGATTTGGAGAACATCAGGTAGGTCTAGGGGGACCTTTGGGGTGGATCTATGGTTTTGGGGTATTTTCTTCCAGTTTTCTGGGGTGATCCTGTTCTTTTTTGTGGTGTTTTTGACGTGTTTTGTGGTCTCTGTTAGGTTTTGTTGGGTTCTTGTATTAATCATGGTGAATGGGAGTGAAATGTGGGATTTGGAGAAGATCAGGTTGGTTTAGGGTGGTTTTGTGGGGAAATTCATGTTTTTTTTTTTTTTCTTCTTATCCAGTTCTTTTTTGGGGTGTTTTTAACGTTTTTTGGGGTCTCCGTTGGGTTTCGTTTGGTTTTCCGCTGTCATCATGGTGGAAAATGGTAAATTGTGGGTTTTGGAGAACATCAGGTAGGTTTAGGGTGGTTTTGGGGTGGATCTATGGTTTTGGGGTTTTCTTCTGTTTTTGTTTTTGTTTTTTTTTTTTTTTTTCTTTTTGTTTTTTTTTTTGTGGTGATCGTGTTCTTTTTTGGGGTGTTTTTGACGTGTTTTGGGGTCTCCATTGGGTTTTACTTGGCTTCTTATTAGTCATCATGGTGGAAAAGTGTAAATTGTGGGTTTTGGAGGACATCAGGTAGGTTTAGGGGGACCTTTGGGGTGGATCTATGGCTTTTGGTATTTTCTTGTGTTTTCTGGGGTGATCCTGTTCTTGTTTGGCGTGTTTTTGACGTGTTTTGTGGTCTCCCTTGGGTTTTAGTTGGCTTCTTATTGGTCATCATGTTGGAATAGTTTAAATTGTGGGTTTTGGAGAACATCAGGCAGGTTTAGGGGGACATTTGGGATGGATCTATGGCTTTTGGGATTTTCTTGTGTTTTCTGGGGTGATCCTGTTGTTTTTTGGCGTGTGTTTGACGTGCTTTGTGGTTTCCGTTCGGTGTTGTTGGGTTCCTAATGGTTTTTATGGTGGTCGGGAGTGGACTTTGGGATTTGGAGAACATCAGGTAGGTTTAGGGGGACTTTTAGGGTGGATCTATGGCTTTGGGGATTTTCTTCCAGTTTTGGGGTTGATCGCGTTCTTGTTTGGGTTGTTTTTGAAGTGTTTTGTTGTCTCCATTGGATTTCGTTGGGTTCTCGTTGGTCGTTAAGGTAAATGGGAGTGGATTGTGGGTTTTGGAGAAGATCAGGTGAGTTTAGGATGGTTTAGTGGGGAAATTCATACTTTTTTTTTTTTTTTTTCTTCTGATCCAGTTCTTTTTTGGCGTGTTTTTGACGTGTTATGGGGTCTCCAACGGGTTTCGTTGGGTTTTCCTTTGTCATCGTGGTGGAAAAAGGTAAATAGTGGGTTTTGGAGAACTTCAGGTAGGTTTAGGGGGACTTTTGGGGCAGATTCATGGTTTTTGGGGTTTTCTTTTGTTTTTTTTTTGTCTGGTCCCGTTCTTTTTTGGGAAGTTTTTGAGGTGTTTGGGGTTGTCCGTTGGGTTTTGTTGGGTTCTCGGTCATCATGGTGGAAAAGGGTAAATTGTGGGTTTTGGAGAACATCAGGTGAGTTTAAGGAATTTGGGGGTGTGAATCTATGGTTTTGGGGGCTTTCTTCTGTTTTTTTTTTTTTTAGGGTTTTCTTCTGTTTTTGGGGTGGTCTCGTTCTTTTTTGGGGTGTTTTGTTGGGTTTTCCGTTGTCATCGTGGTGGAAAAGGGTAAATTGCGGGTTATGGAGAACATCAGGTAGGTTTAGGGTGGTTTGGGGATGGATCTATGGTTCTGGGTGTTTTCTTTCGTTTTTGGGGGTGATCGTGTTCTTTTTCAGGGTGTCTTTGACGTGTTTTGGGGTCTCTGTTGGGTTTCGTTGGGTTTTCCGTTGTCATCATGGTGGAAAATGGTAAATTGTGGGTTTTGGAGAACATCAGGTAGGTTTAGGGGGACTTTTGGGGTGGATCTATGGCTTTTGGGGTTTCCTTCTGTTATTTTGGGATGATCCTGTTCTTTTTTGGGGTGTTTATGCCGTGTTTTGGTGTCTCCGTTGGGCTTTGTTGGGTTCCTAATGGGTTTTATGGTGGTTGGGAGTGGACTTTGGGTTTTGGAGAACATCAGTGTGGTGGTTTTACCGTGCTGGGCAGCTAAACCCCACAACCGCTCTCTCACTCCCCCTCCTTTAGATGAGGAGGGGGAGAAGTAAAGCAAAGAACAACTCACGGGTTGAGATAAGGATAATTATTTAAAGGGAAATAATTATAATAATTAAATAAAGACTACCATGAACTAAACAATTTAACTAAGGGGAAGTAAAAGGGAAAAGGGGAAAAAGGGAGGAAAACAAACAAACAAAATAAATGAAAGCTATATGGAAGTGCAGAGGAAAGAAATTACTCTCTACTTCCCACAAATGAGCCATGATTGACCACGTCCTTGAAGCAAGGCCTCAACGCACACAGCCGGTGTTCGAGAGGAGGAGCGACGTCTTCTCAACGAGAGCCCACCCCTCCCCTCTTCTTCCTGTTTCCACCTTTTATTGCTGAGTGTGACACCACATGGTATGGAATATCCCTTTGATTGGTTTAGGTCAGCTGCCATAGTGATGTTTCTCTCCTCACTTTTTGCCCACCCCCTAGGAGGGTTAGAGAAAGGCCCAATGCTGTGCCACTGCTGCTCAGCAGTAGACACAACACTGGTGTGATAACACTGCTGTTCCAGCTACAAGTACAGAGTACGGCACTGTATGGGCTGCTGCCGGGAAAGTTAACATTCCAGCCAGACCCAGTACAATCAGGTAGGTTTAGGGTGGTTTTGGGGTGGATCTATGGTTTTGGGGATTTTCTTTCGTTTTTGGGCGTGATCCTATTCTTTTTGGGGGTGTTTGTGACGTGTTTTGTGGTCTCCGTTGGGTTTTGTTGCGTTTTCCGTTGTCATCGTGGTGGAAAATGGTAAATTGCGATTTTTGGAGAACTTCAGGTAGGTTTAGGGGGACTTCTGGGGTGGATTCATGGTACTTGAGTTTTTCTTCTGTTTTTTGGGGTGATCCTGTTCTTTTCTGGGGTATTTTTGACGTGTTTTTGGGTCTCCGTTGGGTTTCGTTGTGTTGTCGGTCGTTGTTAAGTTCAATGGGAGTGGATTGTGGGGTTTGGAGACGATCAGGTGAGTTTAGGGTGGTTTTGGGGGGAAATTCATGGTATTGGGGTTTTCTCTTCTGATCCAGTTTTTTTTGGCGTGTTTTTGATGTGTTTTTGGGTCTCCGTTGGGTTTTGTTCGTAATCATGTTGGAAAATGGAAAGTTCTGGGTTTTGGAGAACACCTGGTAGGTTTAGGATGGTTTGGGGATGGATCTATGGTTTTGTTTTTTTTTTCTGTTTTTTTTGGGGGTTGATCCTGTTCTTTTTTGGGGTGTTTTTGACGTGTTTTGGGGTCTCCGCTGGGTTTTACTTGGCTTCTTCTTGGTCATCATGGTGGAAAAGTGTAAATTGTGGGATTTGGAGATCATCATGTAGGTTAATGGGGACTTTTGGGGTGGATCTATGGCTTTTGGGATTATCTTCCAGGTTTGGGGTTGATCGCGTTCTTGTTTGGGGTGTTTTTGAAGTGTTTTGTGGTCTCCATTGGATTTCGTTGGGTTCTCGTTGGTCGTTAAGTTCAATGGGAGTGGATTGTGGGTTTTGGAGAAGATCAAGTGAGTTTAGGGTGGTTTGAAGGGAAATTCATGGTATTGGGGTTTTTTCTTCTGATCCAGTTCTTTTTTGGCGTGTTTTTGACGTGTTTTTGGGTCTCCGTTGGGTTTTAGTTGGGTTTTGTTCGTAATCATGTTGGAAAATGGAAAATTCTGGGTTTTGGAGAACACCTGGTAGGTTTAGGATGGTTTGGGGATGGATCTATGGTTTTGTTTTGTTTTTTTTTTCTGTTTTTTGGGCGGTTAATCCTGTTCTTTTTTGGGGTGTTTTTGACGTGTTTTGGGGTCTCCGCTGGGTTTTACTTGGCTTCTTCTTGGTCATCATGGTGGAAAAGTGTAAATTGTGGGTTTTGGAGAACATCAGGTAGGTTTAGGGGGAATTTTGCGGTGGATCTTTGGCTTTTGGGATTTTCTTTCATTTTTGCGTGTGATCGCGTTCTTTTTTGGGTTGTTTTTGACGTGTTTTGTGGTCTCCGTTGGGTTTTGTTGGGTTTTCCTTTGTCATCATGGTGGAAAAGTGTAAATTGTGGGTTTTGGAGATCATCATGTAGGTTTGGGGGGACTTTTGGGGTGGATCTATGGCTTTTGGGGTTTTCTTTCGTTTTTGGGGGTGATCCTGTTCTTGTTTGGGTTGTTTATGACGTTTTTTGGGGTCTCCGTTGGATGTTGTTGGGTTCCTAATGGTTTTTATGGTGGTCGGGAGTGGACTTTGGGATTTGGAGAACATCAGGTAGGTCTAGGGGGACCTTTGGGGTGGATCTATGGTTTTGGGGTATTTTCTTCCAGTTTTCTGGGGTGATCCTGTTCTTTTTTGTGGTGTTTTTGACGTGTTTTGTGGTCTCCGTTAGGTTTTGTTGGGTTCTTGTATTAATCATGGTGAATGGGAGTGAAATGTGGGATTTGGAGAAGATCAGGTGGGTTTAGGGTGGTTTTGTGGGGAAATTCATGTTTTTTTTTTTTTTCTTCTTATCCAGTTCTTTTTTGGGGTGTTTTTAACGTTTTTTGGGGTCTCCGTTGGGTTTCGTTTGGTTTTCCGCTGTCATCATGGTGGAAAATGGTAAATTGTGGGTTTTGGAGAACATCAGGTAGGTTTAGGGTGGTTTTGGGGTGGATCTATGGTTTTGGGGTTTTCTTCTGTTTTTGTTTTTTTTTTTTTGTTTGTTTTTGTTTTTGTTTTTTTGTGGTGATCGTGTTCTTTTTTGGGGTGTTTTTGACGTGTTTTGGGGTCTCCATTGGGTTTTACTTGGCTTCTTATTAGTCATCATGGTGGAAAAGTGTAAATTGTGGGTTTTGGAGGACATCAGGTAGGTTTAGGGGGACCTTTGGGGTGGATCTATGGCTTTTGGTATTTTCTTGTGTTTTCTGGGGTGATCCTGTTCTTGTTTGTCGTGTTTTTGACGTGTTTTGTGGTCTCCCTTGGGTTTTAGTTGGCTTCTTATTGGTCATCATGTTGGAATAGTTTAAATTGTGGGTTTTGGAGAACATCAGGCAGGTTTAGGGGGACATTTGGGATGGATCTATGGCTTTTGGGATTTTCTTGTGTTTTCTGGGGTGATCCTGTTGTTTTTTGGCGTGTGTTTGACGTGCTTTGTGGTTTCCGTTCGGTGTTGTTGGGTTCCTAATGGTTTTTATGGTGGTCGGGAGTGGACTTTGGGATTTGGAGAACATCAGGTAGGTTTAGGGGGACTTTTAGGGTGGATCTATGGCTTTGGGGATTTTCTTCCAGTTTTGGGGTTGATCGCGTTCTTGTTTGGGTTGTTTTTGAAGTGTTTTGTTGTCTCCATTGGATTTCGTTGGGTTCTCGTTGGTCGTTAAGGTAAATGGGAGTGGATTGTGGGTTTTGGAGAAGATCAGGTGAGTTTAGGATGGTTTAGTGGGGAAATTCATACTTTTTTTTTTTTTTTTCTTCTGATCCAGTTCTTTTTTGGCGTGTTTTTGACGTGTTATGGGGTCTCCAACGGGTTTCGTTGGGTTTTCCTTTGTCATCGTGGTGGAAAAAGGTAAATAGTGGGTTTTGGAGAACTTCAGGTAGGTTTAGGGGGACTTTTGGGGCAGATTCATGGTTTTTGGGGTTTTCTTTTGTTTTTTTTTTGTCTGGTCCCGTTCTTTTTTGGGAAGTTTTTGAGGTGTTTGGGGTTGTCCGTTGGGTTTTGTTGGGTTCTCGGTCATCATGGTGGAAAAGGGTAAATTGTGGGTTTTGGAGAACATCAGGTGAGTTTAAGGAATTTGGGGGTGTGAATCTATGGTTTTGGGGGCTTTCTTCTGTTTTTTTTTTTTTTAGGGTTTTCTTCTGTTTTTGGGGTGGTCTCGTTCTTTTTTGGGGTGTTTTGTTGGGTTTTCCGTTGTCATCGTGGTGGAAAAGGGTAAATTGCGGGTTATGGAGAACATCAGGTAGGTTTAGGGTGGTTTGGGGATGGATCTATGGTTCTGGGTGTTTTCTTTCGTTTTTGGGGGTGATCGTGTTCTTTTTCAGGGTGTCTTTGACGTGTTTTGGGGTCTCTGTTGGGTTTCGTTGGGTTTTCCGTTGTCATCATGGTGGAAAATGGTAAATTGTGGGTTTTGGAGAACATCAGGTAGGTTTAGGGGGACTTTTGGGGTGGATCTATGGCTTTTGGGGTTTCCTTCTGTTATTTTGGGATGATCCTGTTCTTTTTTGGGGTGTTTATGCCGTGTTTTGGTGTCTCCGTTGGGCTTTGTTGGGTTCCTAATGGGTTTTATGGTGGTTGGGAGTGGACTTTGGGTTTTGGAGAACATCAGTGTGGTGGTTTTACCGTGCTGGGCAGCTAAACCCCACAACCGCTCTCTCACTCCCCCTCCTTTAGATGAGGAGGGGGAGAAGTAAAGCAAAGAACAACTCACGGGTTGAGATAAGGATAATTATTTAAAGGGAAATAATTATAATAATTAAATAAAGACTACCATGAACTAAACAATTTAACTAAGGGGAAGTAAAAGGGAAAAGGGGAAAAAGGGAGGAAAACAAACAAACAAAATAAATGAAAGCTATATGGAAGTGCAGAGGAAAGAAATTACTCTCTACTTCCCACAAATGAGCCATGATTGACCACGTCCTTGAAGCAAGGCCTCAACGCACACAGCCGGTGTTCGAGAGGAGGAGCGACGTCTTCTCAACGAGAGCCCACCCCTCCCCTCTTCTTCCTGTTTCCACCTTTTATTGCTGAGTGTGACACCACATGGTATGGAATATCCCTTTGATTGGTTTAGGTCAGCTGCCATAGTGATGTTTCTCTCCTCACTTTTTGCCCACCCCCTAGGAGGGTTAGAGAAAGGCCCAATGCTGTGCCACTGCTGCTCAGCAGTAGACACAACACTGGTGTGATAACACTGCTGTTCCAGCTACAAGTACAGAGTACGGCACTGTATGGGCTGCTGCCGGGAAAGTTAACATTCCAGCCAGACCCAGTACAATCAGGTAGGTTTAGGGTGGTTTTGGGGTGGATCTATGGTTTTGGGGATTTTCTTTCGTTTTTGGGCGTGATCCTATTCTTTTTGGGGGTGTTTGTGACGTGTTTTGTGGTCTCCGTTGGGTTTTGTTGCGTTTTCCGTTGTCATCGTGGTGGAAAATGGTAAATTGCGATTTTTGGAGAACTTCAGGTAGGTTTAGGGGGACTTCTGGGGTGGATTCATGGTACTTGAGTTTTTCTTCTGTTTTTTGGGGTGATCCTGTTCTTTTCTGGGGTATTTTTGACGTGTTTTTGGGTCTCCGTTGGGTTTCGTTGTGTTGTCGGTCGTTGTTAAGTTCAATGGGAGTGGATTGTGGGGTTTGGAGACGATCAGGTGAGTTTAGGGTGGTTTTGGGGGGAAATTCATGGTATTGGGGTTTTCTCTTCTGATCCAGTTTTTTTTGGCGTGTTTTTGATGTGTTTTTGGGTCTCCGTTGGGTTTTGTTCGTAATCATGTTGGAAAATGGAAAGTTCTGGGTTTTGGAGAACACCTGGTAGGTTTAGGATGGTTTGGGGATGGATCTATGGTTTTGTTTTTTTTTTCTGTTTTTTTTGGGGGTTGATCCTGTTCTTTTTTGGGGTGTTTTTGACGTGTTTTGGGGTCTCCGCTGGGTTTTACTTGGCTTCTTCTTGGTCATCATGGTGGAAAAGTGTAAATTGTGGGATTTGGAGATCATCATGTAGGTTAATGGGGACTTTTGGGGTGGATCTATGGCTTTTGGGATTATCTTCCAGGTTTGGGGTTGATCGCGTTCTTGTTTGGGGTGTTTTTGAAGTGTTTTGTGGTCTCCATTGGATTTCGTTGGGTTCTCGTTGGTCGTTAAGTTCAATGGGAGTGGATTGTGGGTTTTGGAGAAGATCAAGTGAGTTTAGGGTGGTTTGAAGGGAAATTCATGGTATTGGGGTTTTTTCTTCTGATCCAGTTCTTTTTTGGCGTGTTTTTGACGTGTTTTTGGGTCTCCGTTGGGTTTTAGTTGGGTTTTGTTCGTAATCATGTTGGAAAATGGAAAATTCTGGGTTTTGGAGAACACCTGGTAGGTTTAGGATGGTTTGGGGATGGATCTATGGTTTTGTTTTGTTTTTTTTTTCTGTTTTTTGGGCGGTTAATCCTGTTCTTTTTTGGGGTGTTTTTGACGTGTTTTGGGGTCTCCGCTGGGTTTTACTTGGCTTCTTCTTGGTCATCATGGTGGAAAAGTGTAAATTGTGGGTTTTGGAGAACATCAGGTAGGTTTAGGGGGAATTTTGCGGTGGATCTTTGGCTTTTGGGATTTTCTTTCATTTTTGCGTGTGATCGCGTTCTTTTTTGGGTTGTTTTTGACGTGTTTTGTGGTCTCCGTTGGGTTTTGTTGGGTTTTCCTTTGTCATCATGGTGGAAAAGTGTAAATTGTGGGTTTTGGAGATCATCATGTAGGTTTGGGGGGACTTTTGGGGTGGATCTATGGCTTTTGGGGTTTTCTTTCGTTTTTGGGGGTGATCCTGTTCTTGTTTGGGTTGTTTATGACGTTTTTTGGGGTCTCCGTTGGATGTTGTTGGGTTCCTAATGGTTTTTATGGTGGTCGGGAGTGGACTTTGGGATTTGGAGAACATCAGGTAGGTCTAGGGGGACCTTTGGGGTGGATCTATGGTTTTGGGGTATTTTCTTCCAGTTTTCTGGGGTGATCCTGTTCTTTTTTGTGGTGTTTTTGACGTGTTTTGTGGTCTCCGTTAGGTTTTGTTGGGTTCTTGTATTAATCATGGTGAATGGGAGTGAAATGTGGGATTTGGAGAAGATCAGGTGGGTTTAGGGTGGTTTTGTGGGGAAATTCATGTTTTTTTTTTTTTTCTTCTTATCCAGTTCTTTTTTGGGGTGTTTTTAACGTTTTTTGGGGTCTCCGTTGGGTTTCGTTTGGTTTTCCGCTGTCATCATGGTGGAAAATGGTAAATTGTGGGTTTTGGAGAACATCAGGTAGGTTTAGGGTGGTTTTGGGGTGGATCTATGGTTTTGGGGTTTTCTTCTGTTTTTGTTTTTTTTTTTTTTGTTTGTTTTTGTTTTTGTTTTTTTGTGGTGATCGTGTTCTTTTTTGGGGTGTTTTTGACGTGTTTTGGGGTCTCCATTGGGTTTTACTTGGCTTCTTATTAGTCATCATGGTGGAAAAGTGTAAATTGTGGGTTTTGGAGGACATCAGGTAGGTTTAGGGGGACCTTTGGGGTGGATCTATGGCTTTTGGTATTTTCTTGTGTTTTCTGGGGTGATCCTGTTCTTGTTTGTCGTGTTTTTGACGTGTTTTGTGGTCTCCCTTGGGTTTTAGTTGGCTTCTTATTGGTCATCATGTTGGAATAGTTTAAATTGTGGGTTTTGGAGAACATCAGGCAGGTTTAGGGGGACATTTGGGATGGATCTATGGCTTTTGGGATTTTCTTGTGTTTTCTGGGGTGATCCTGTTGTTTTTTGGCGTGTGTTTGACGTGCTTTGTGGTTTCCGTTCGGTGTTGTTGGGTTCCTAATGGTTTTTATGGTGGTCGGGAGTGGACTTTGGGATTTGGAGAACATCAGGTAGGTTTAGGGGGACTTTTAGGGTGGATCTATGGCTTTGGGGATTTTCTTCCAGTTTTGGGGTTGATCGCGTTCTTGTTTGGGTTGTTTTTGAAGTGTTTTGTTGTCTCCATTGGATTTCGTTGGGTTCTCGTTGGTCGTTAAGGTAAATGGGAGTGGATTGTGGGTTTTGGAGAAGATCAGGTGAGTTTAGGATGGTTTAGTGGGGAAATTCATACTTTTTTTTTTTTTTTTCTTCTGATCCAGTTCTTTTTTGGCGTGTTTTTGACGTGTTATGGGGTCTCCAACGGGTTTCGTTGGGTTTTCCTTTGTCATCGTGGTGGAAAAAGGTAAATAGTGGGTTTTGGAGAACTTCAGGTAGGTTTAGGGGGACTTTTGGGGCAGATTCATGGTTTTTGGGGTTTTCTTTTGTTTTTTTTTTGTCTGGTCCCGTTCTTTTTTGGGAAGTTTTTGAGGTGTTTGGGGTTGTCCGTTGGGTTTTGTTGGGTTCTCGGTCATCATGGTGGAAAAGGGTAAATTGTGGGTTTTGGAGAACATCAGGTGAGTTTAAGGAATTTGGGGGTGTGAATCTATGGTTTTGGGGGCTTTCTTCTGTTTTTTTTTTTTTTTAGGGTTTTCTTCTGTTTTTGGGGTGGTCTCGTTCTTTTTTGGGGTGTTTTGTTGGGTTTTCCGTTGTCATCGTGGTGGAAAAGGGTAAATTGCGGGTTATGGAGAACATCAGGTAGGTTTAGGGTGGTTTGGGGATGGATCTATGGTTCTGGGTGTTTTCTTTCGTTTTTGGGGGTGATCGTGTTCTTTTTCAGGGTGTCTTTGACGTGTTTTGGGGTCTCTGTTGGGTTTCGTTGGGTTTTCCGTTGTCATCATGGTGGAAAATGGTAAATTGTGGGTTTTGGAGAACATCAGGTAGGTTTAGGGGGACTTTTGGGGTGGATCTATGGCTTTTGGGGTTTCCTTCTGTTATTTTGGGATGATCCTGTTCTTTTTTGGGGTGTTTATGCCGTGTTTTGGTGTCTCCGTTGGGCTTTGTTGGGTTCCTAATGGGTTTTATGGTGGTTGGGAGTGGACTTTGGGTTTTGGAGAACATCAGTGTGGTGGTTTTACCGTGCTGGGCAGCTAAACCCCACAACCGCTCTCTCACTCCCCCTCCTTTAGATGAGGAGGGGGAGAAGTAAAGCAAAGAACAACTCACGGGTTGAGATAAGGATAATTATTTAAAGGGAAATAATTATAATAATTAAATAAAGACTACCATGAACTAAACAATTTAACTAAGGGGAAGTAAAAGGGAAAAGGGGAAAAAGGGAGGAAAACAAACAAACAAAATAAATGAAAGCTATATGGAAGTGCAGAGGAAAGAAATTACTCTCTACTTCCCACAAATGAGCCATGATTGACCACGTCCTTGAAGCAAGGCCTCAATGCACACAGCCGGTGTTCGAGAGGAGGAGCGACGTCTTCTCAACGAGAGCCCACCCCTCCCCTCTTCTTCCTGTTTCCACCTTTTATTGCTGAGTGTGACACCACATGGTATGGAATATCCCTTTGATTGGTTTAGGTCAGCTGCCATAGTGATGTTTCTCTCCTCACTTTTTGCCCACCCCCTAGGAGGGTTAGAGAAAGGCCCAATGCTGTGCCACTGCTGCTCAGCAGTAGACACAACACTGGTGTGATAACACTGCTGTTCCAGCTACAAGTACAGAGTACGGCACTGTATGGGCTGCTGCCGGGAAAGTTAACATTCCAGCCAGACCCAGTACAATCAGGTAGGTTTAGGGTGGTTTTGGGGTGGATCTATGGTTTTGGGGATTTTCTTTCGTTTTTGGGCGTGATCCTATTCTTTTTGGGGGTGTTTGTGACGTGTTTTGTGGTCTCCGTTGGGTTTTGTTGCGTTTTCCGTTGTCATCGTGGTGGAAAATGGTAAATTGCGATTTTTGGAGAACTTCAGGTAGGTTTAGGGGGACTTCTGGGGTGGATTCATGGTACTTGAGTTTTTCTTCTGTTTTTTGGGGTGATCCTGTTCTTTTCTGGGGTATTTTTGACGTGTTTTTGGGTCTCCGTTGGGTTTCGTTGTGTTGTCGGTCGTCGTTAAGTTCAATGGGAGTGGATTGTGGGGTTTGGAGACGATCAGGTGAGTTTAGGGTGGTTTTGGGGGGAAATTCATGGTATTGGGGTTTTCTCTTCTGATCCAGTTCTTTTTTGGCGTGTTTTTGATGTGTTTTTGGGTCTCCGTTGGGTTTTGTTCGTAATCATGTTGGAAAATGGAAAGTTCTGGGTTTTGGAGAACACCTGGTAGGTTTAGGATGGTTTGGGGATGGATCTATGGTTTTGTTTTTTTTTTTCTGTTTTTTTTTGGGGTTGATCCTGTTCTTTTTTGGGGTGTTTTTGACGTGTTTTGGGGTCTCCGCTGGGTTTTACTTGGCTTCTTCTTGGTCATCATGGTGGAAAAGTGTAAATTGTGGGTTTTGGAGATCATCATGTAGGTTAATGGGGACTTTTGGGGTGGATCTATGGCTTTTGGGATTATCTTCCAGGTTTGGGGTTGATCGCGTTCTTGTTTGGGGTGTTTTTGAAGTGTTTTGTGGTCTCCATTGGATTTCGTTGGGTTCTCGTTGGTCGTTAAGTTCAATGGGAGTGGATTGTGGGTTTTGGAGAAGATCAAGTGAGTTTAGGGTGGTTTGAAGGGAAATTCATGGTATTGGGGTTTTTTCTTCTGATCCAGTTCTTTTTTGGCGTGTTTTTGACGTGTTTTTGGGTCTCCGTTGGGTTTTAGTTGGGTTTTGTTCGTAATCATGTTGGAAAATGGAAAATTCTGGGTTTTGGAGAACACCTGGTAGGTTTAGGATGGTTTGGGGATGGATCTATGGTTTTGTTTTGTTTTTTTTTTTTCTGTTTTTTGGGCGGTTAATCCTGTTCTTTTTTGGGGTGTTTTTGACGTGTTTTGGGGTCTCCGCTGGGTTTTACTTGGCTTCTTCTTGGTCATCATGGTGGAAAAGTGTAAATTGTGGGTTTTGGAGAACATCAGGTAGGTTTAGGGGGAATTTTGCGGTGGATCTTTGGCTTTTGGGATTTTCTTTCGTTTTTGCGTGTGATCGCGTTCTTTTTTGGGTTGTTTTTGACGTGTTTTGTGGTCTCCGTTGGGTTTTGTTGGGTTTTCCTTTGTCATCATGGTGGAAAAGTGTAAATTGTGGGTTTTGGAGATCATCATGTAGGTTTGGGGGGACTTTTGGGGTGGATCTATGGCTTTTGGGGTTTTCTTTCGTTTTTGGGGGTGATCCTGTTCTTGTTTGGGTTGTTTATGACGTTTTTTGGGGTCTCCGTTGGATGTTGTTGGGTTCCTAATGGTTTTTATGGTGGTCGGGAGTGGACTTTGGGATTTGGAGAACATCAGGTAGGTCTAGGGGGACCTTTGGGGTGGATCTATGGTTTTGGGGTATTTTCTTCCAGTTTTCTGGGGTGATCCTGTTCTTTTTTGTGGTGTTTTTGACGTGTTTTGTGGTCTCCGTTAGGTTTTGTTGGGTTCTTGTATTAATCATGGTGAATGGGAGTGAAATGTGGGATTTGGAGAAGATCAGGTGGGTTTAGGGTGGTTTTGTGGGGAAATTCATGTTTTTTTTTTTTTTCTTCTTATCCAGTTCTTTTTTGGGGTGTTTTTAACGTTTTTTGGGGTCTCCGTTGGGTTTCGTTTGGTTTTCCGCTGTCATCATGGTGGAAAATGGTAAATTGTGGGTTTTGGAGAACATCAGGTAGGTTTAGGGTGGTTTTGGGGTGGATCTATGGTTTTGGGGTTTTCTTCTGTTTTTGTTTTTTTTTTTTTGTTTGTTTTTGTTTTTGTTTTTTTGTGGTGATCGTGTTCTTTTTTGGGGTGTTTTTGACGTGTTTTGGGGTCTCCATTGGGTTTTACTTGGCTTCTTATTAGTCATCATGGTGGAAAAGTGTAAATTGTGGGTTTTGGAGGACATCAGGTAGGTTTAGGGGGACCTTTGGGGTGGATCTATGGCTTTTGGTATTTTCTTGTGTTTTCTGGGGTGATCCTGTTCTTGTTTGTCGTGTTTTTGACGTGTTTTGTGGTCTCCCTTGGGTTTTAGTTGGCTTCTTATTGGTCATCATGTTGGAATAGTTTAAATTGTGGGTTTTGGAGAACATCAGGCAGGTTTAGGGGGACATTTGGGATGGATCTATGGCTTTTGGGATTTTCTTGTGTTTTCTGGGGTGATCCTGTTGTTTTTTGGCGTGTGTTTGACGTGCTTTGTGGTTTCCGTTCGGTGTTGTTGGGTTCCTAATGGTTTTTATGGTGGTCGGGAGTGGACTTTGGGATTTGGAGAACATCAGGTAGGTTTAGGGGGACTTTTGGGGTGGATCTATGGCTTTGGGGATTTTCTTCCAGTTTTGGGGTTGATCGCGTTCTTGTTTGGGTTGTTTTTGAAGTGTTTTGTTGTCTCCATTGGATTTCGTTGGGTTCTCGTTGGTCGTTAAGGTAAATGGGAGTGGATTGTGGGTTTTGGAGAAGATCAGGTGAGTTTAGGATGGTTTAGTGGGGAAATTCATACTTTTTTTTTTTTTTTTTTCTTCTGATCCAGTTCTTTTTTGGCGTGTTTTTGACGTGTTATGGGGTCTCCAACGGGTTTCGTTGGGTTTTCCTTTGTCATCGTGGTGGAAAAAGGTAAATAGTGGGTTTTGGAGAACTTCAGGTAGGTTTAGGGGGACTTTTGGGGCAGATTCATGGTTTTTGGGGTTTTCTTTTGTTTTTTTTTTGTCTGGTCCCGTTCTTTTTTGGGAAGTTTTTGAGGTGTTTGGGGTTGTCCGTTGGGTTTTGTTGGGTTCTCGGTCATCATGGTGGAAAAGGGTAAATTGTGGGTTTTGGAGAACATCAGGTGAGTTTAAGGAATTTGGGGGTGTGAATCTATGGTTTTGGGGGCTTTCTTCTGTTTTTTTTTTTTTTAGGGTTTTCTTCTGTTTTTGGGGTGGTCTCGTTCTTTTTTGGGGTGTTTTGTTGGGTTTTCCGTTGTCATCGTGGTGGAAAAGGGTAAATTGCGGGTTATGGAGAACATCAGGTAGGTTTAGGGTGGTTTGGGGATGGATCTATGGTTCTGGGTGTTTTCTTTCGTTTTTGGGGGTGATCGTGTTCTTTTTCGGGGTGTCTTTGACGTGTTTTGGGGTCTCTGTTGGGTTTCGTTGGGTTTTCCGTTGTCATCATGGTGGAAAATGGTAAATTGTGGGTTTTGGAGAACATCAGGTAGGTTTAGGGGGACTTTTGGGGTGGATCTATGGCTTTTGGGGTTTCCTTCTGTTATTTTGGGATGATCCTGTTCTTTTTTGGGGTGTTTATGCCGTGTTTTGGTGTCTCCGTTGGGCTTTGTTGGGTTCCTAATGGGTTTTATGGTGGTTGGGAGTGGACTTTGGGTTTTGGAGAACATCAGTGTGGTGGTTTTACCGTGCTGGGCAGCTAAACCCCACAACCGCTCTCTCACTCCCCCTCCTTTAGATGAGGAGGGGGAGAAGTAAAGCAAAGAACAACTCACGGGTTGAGATAAGGATAATTATTTAAAGGGAAATAATTATAATAATTAAATAAAGACTACCATGAACTAAACAATTTAACTAAGGGGAAGTAAAAGGGAAAAGGGGAAAAAGGGAGGAAAACAAACAAACAAAATAAATGAAAGCTATATGGAAGTGCAGAGGAAAGAAATTACTCTCTACTTCCCACAAATGAGCCATGATTGACCACGTCCTTGAAGCAAGGCCTCAACGCACGCAGCCGGTGTTCGAGAGGAGGAGCGACGTCTTCTCAACGAGAGCCCACCCCTCCCCTCTTCTTCCTGTTTCCACCTTTTATTGCTGAGTGTGACACCACATGGTATGGAATATCCCTTTGATTGGTTTAGGTCAGCTGCCATAGTGATATTTCTCTCCTCACTTTTTGCCCACCCCCTAGGAGGGTTAGAGAAAGGCCCAATGCTGTGCCACTGCTGCTCAGCAGTAGACACAACACTGGTGTGATAACACTGCTGTTCCAGCTACAAGTACAGAGTACGGCACTGTATGGGCTGCTGCCGGGAAAGTTAACATTCCAGCCAGACCCAGTACAATCAGGTAGGTTTAGGGTGGTTTTGGGGTGGATCTATGGTTTTGGGGATTTTCTTTCGTTTTTGGGCGTGATCCTATTCTTTTTGGGGGTGTTTGTGACGTGTTTTGTGGTCTCCGTTGGGTTTTGTTGCGTTTTCCGTTGTCATCGTGGTGGAAAATGGTAAATTGCGATTTTTGGAGAACTTCAGGTAGGTTTAGGGGGACTTCTGGGGTGGATTCATGGTACTTGAGTTTTTCTTCTGTTTTTTGGGGTGATCCTGTTCTTTTCTGGGGTATTTTTGACGTGTTTTTGGGTCTCCGTTGGGTTTCGTTGTGTTGTCGGTCGTCGTTAAGTTCAATGGGAGTGGATTGTGGGGTTTGGAGACGATCAGGTGAGTTTAGGGTGGTTTTGGGGGGAAATTCATGGTATTGGGGTTTTCTCTTCTGATCCAGTTCTTTTTTGGCGTGTTTTTGATGTGTTTTTGGGTCTCCGTTGGGTTTTGTTCGTAATCATGTTGGAAAATGGAAAGTTCTGGGTTTTGGAGAACACCTGGTAGGTTTAGGATGGTTTGGGGATGGATCTATGGTTTTGTTTTTTTTTTCTGTTTTTTTTGGGGGTTGATCCTGTTCTTTTTTGGGGTGTTTTTGACGTGTTTTGGGGTCTCCGCTGGGTTTTACTTGGCTTCTTCTTGGTCATCATGGTGGAAAAGTGTAAATTGTGGGATTTGGAGATCATCATGTAGGTTAATGGGGACTTTTGGGGTGGATCTATGGCTTTTGGGATTATCTTCCAGGTTTGGGGTTGATCGCGTTCTTGTTTGGGGTGTTTTTGAAGTGTTTTGTGGTCTCCATTGGATTTCGTTGGGTTCTCGTTGGTCGTTAAGTTCAATGGGAGTGGATTGTGGGTTTTGGAGAAGATCAAGTGAGTTTAGGGTGGTTTGAAGGGAAATTCATGGTATTGGGGTTTTTTCTTCTGATCCAGTTCTTTTTTGGCGTGTTTTTGACGTGTTTTTGGGTCTCCGTTGGGTTTTAGTTGGGTTTTGTTCGTAATCATGTTGGAAAATGGAAAATTCTGGGTTTTGGAGAACACCTGGTAGGTTTAGGATGGTTTGGGGATGGATCTATGGTTTTGTTTTGTTTTTTTTTTTTCTGTTTTTTGGGCGGTTAATCCTGTTCTTTTTTGGGGTGTTTTTGACGTGTTTTGGGGTCTCCGCTGGGTTTTACTTGGCTTCTTCTTGGTCATCATGGTGGAAAAGTGTAAATTGTGGGTTTTGGAGAACATCAGGTAGGTTTAGGGGGAATTTTGCGGTGGATCTTTGGCTTTTGGGATTTTCTTTCGTTTTTGCGTGTGATCGCGTTCTTTTTTGGGTTGTTTTTGACGTGTTTTGTGGTCTCCGTTGGGTTTTGTTGGGTTTTCCTTTGTCATCATGGTGGAAAAGTGTAAATTGTGGGTTTTGGAGATCATCATGTAGGTTTGGGGGGACTTTTGGGGTGGATCTATGGCTTTTGGGGTTTTCTTTCGTTTTTGGGGGTGATCCTGTTCTTGTTTGGGTTGTTTATGACGTTTTTTGGGGTCTCCGTTGGATGTTGTTGGGTTCCTAATGGTTTTTATGGTGGTCGGGAGTGGACTTTGGGATTTGGAGAACATCAGGTAGGTCTAGGGGGACCTTTGGGGTGGATCTATGGTTTTGGGGTATTTTCTTCCAGTTTTCTGGGGTGATCCTGTTCTTTTTTGTGGTGTTTTTGACGTGTTTTGTGGTCTCCGTTAGGTTTTGTTGGGTTCTTGTATTAATCATGGTGAATGGGAGTGAAATGTGGGATTTGGAGAAGATCAGGTGGGTTTAGGGTGGTTTTGTGGGGAAATTCATGTTTTTTTTTTTTTTCTTCTTATCCAGTTCTTTTTTGGGGTGTTTTTAACGTTTTTTGGGGTCTCCGTTGGGTTTCGTTTGGTTTTCCGCTGTCATCATGGTGGAAAATGGTAAATTGTGGGTTTTGGAGAACATCAGGTAGGTTTAGGGTGGTTTTGGGGTGGATCTATGGTTTTGGGGTTTTCTTCTGTTTTTTTTTTTTTTTTTTTTTTTTTTTTTTTTTTTTTTTTTTTTGTGGTGATCGTGTTCTTTTTTGGGGTGTTTTTGACGTGTTTTGGGGTCTCCATTGGGTTTTACTTGGCTTCTTATTAGTCATCATGGTGGAAAAGTGTAAATTGTGGGTTTTGGAGGACATCAGGCAGGTTTAGGGGGACCTTTGGGGTGGATCTATGGCTTTTGGGATTTTCTTGTGTTTTCTGGGGTGATCCTGTTGTTTTTTGGCGTGTGTTTGACGTGCTTTGTGGTTTCCGTTCGGTGTTGTTGGGTTCCTAATGGTTTTTATGGTGGTCGGGAGTGGACTTTGGGATTTGGAGAACATCAGGTAGGTTTAGGGGGACTTTTGGGGTGGATCTATGGCTTTGGGGATTTTCTTCCAGTTTTGGGGTTGATCGCGTTCTTGTTTGGGTTGTTTTTGAAGTGTTTTGTTGTCTCCATTGGATTTCGTTGGGTTCTCGTTGGTCGTTAAGGTAAATGGGAGTGGATTGTGGGTTTTGGAGAAGATCAGGTGAGTTTAGGATGGTTTAGTGGGGAAATTCATACTTTTTTTTTTTTTTTTTCTTCTGATCCAGTTCTTTTTTGGCGTGTTTTTGACGTGTTATGGGGTCTCCAACGGGTTTCGTTGGGTTTTCCTTTGTCATCGTGGTGGAAAAAGGTAAATAGTGGGTTTTGGAGAACTTCAGGTAGGTTTAGGGGGACTTTTGGGGCAGATTCATGGTTTTTGGGGTTTTCTTTTGTTTTTTTTTTGTCTGGTCCCGTTCTTTTTTGGGAAGTTTTTGAGGTGTTTGGGGTTGTCCGTTGGGTTTTGTTGGGTTCTCGGTCATCATGGTGGAAAAGGGTAAATTGTGGGTTTTGGAGAACATCAGGTGAGTTTAAGGAATTTGGGGGTGTGAATCTATGGTTTTGGGGGCTTTCTTCTGTTTTTTTTTTTTTAGGGTTTTCTTCTGTTTTTGGGGTGGTCTCGTTCTTTTTTGGGGTGTTTTGTTGGGTTTTCCGTTGTCATCGTGGTGGAAAAGGGTAAATTGCGGGTTATGGAGAACATCAGGTAGGTTTAGGGTGGTTTGGGGATGGATCTATGGTTCTGGGTGTTTTCTTTCGTTTTTGGGGGTGATCGTGTTCTTTTTCGGGGTGTCTTTGACGTGTTTTGGGGTCTCTGTTGGGTTTCGTTGGGTTTTCCGTTGTCATCATGGTGGAAAATGGTAAATTGTGGGTTTTGGAGAACATCAGGTAGGTTTAGGGGGACTTTTGGGGTGGATCTATGGCTTTTGGGGTTTCCTTCTGTTATTTTGGGATGATCCTGTTCTTTTTTGGGGTGTTTATGCCGTGTTTTGGTGTCTCCGTTGGGCTTTGTTGGGTTCCTAATGGGTTTTATGGTGGTTGGGAGTGGACTTTGGGTTTTGGAGAACATCAGTGTGGTGGTTTTACCGTGCTGGGCAGCTAAACCCCACAACCGCTCTCTCACTCCCCCTCCTTTAGATGAGGAGGGGGAGAAGTAAAGCAAAGAACAACTCACGGGTTGAGATAAGGATAATTATTTAAAGGGAAATAATTATAATAATTAAATAAAGACTACCATGAACTAAACAATTTAACTAAGGGGAAGTAAAAGGGAAAAGGGGAAAAAGGGAGGAAAACAAACAAACAAAATAAATGAAAGCTATATGGAAGTGCAGAGGAAAGAAATTACTCTCTACTTCCCACAAATGAGCCATGATTGACCACGTCCTTGAAGCAAGGCCTCAACGCACGCAGCCGGTGTTCGAGAGGAGGAGCGACGTCTTCTCAACGAGAGCCCACCCCTCCCCTCTTCTTCCTGTTTCCACCTTTTATTGCTGAGTGTGACACCACATGGTATGGAATATCCCTTTGATTGGTTTAGGTCAGCTGCCATAGTGATGTTTCTCTCCTCACTTTTTGCCCACCCCCTAGGAGGGTTAGAGAAAGGCCCAATGCTGTGCCACTGCTGCTCAGCAGTAGACACAACACTGGTGTGATAACACTGCTGTTCCAGCTACAAGTACAGAGTACGGCACTGTATGGGCTGCTGCCGGGAAAGTTAACATTCCAGCCAGACCCAGTACAATCAGGTAGGTTTAGGGTGGTTTTGGGGTGGATCTATGGTTTTGGGGATTTTCTTTCGTTTTTGGGCGTGATCCTATTCTTTTTGGGGGTGTTTGTGACGTGTTTTGTGGTCTCCGTTGGGTTTTGTTGCGTTTTCCGTTGTCATCGTGGTGGAAAATGGTAAATTGCGATTTTTGGAGAACTTCAGGTAGGTTTAGGGGGACTTCTGGGGTGGATTCATGGTACTTGAGTTTTTCTTCTGTTTTTTGGGGTGATCCTGTTCTTTTCTGGGGTATTTTTGACGTGTTTTTGGGTCTCCGTTGGGTTTCGTTGTGTTGTCGGTCGTTGTTAAGTTCAATGGGAGTGGATTGTGGGGTTTGGAGACGATCAGGTGAGTTTAGGGTGGTTTTGGGGGGAAATTCATGGTATTGGGGTTTTCTCTTCTGATCCAGTTCTTTTTTGGCGTGTTTTTGATGTGTTTTTGGGTCTCCGTTGGGTTTTGTTCGTAATCATGTTGGAAAATGGAAAGTTCTGGGTTTTGGAGAACACCTGGTAGGTTTAGGATGGTTTGGGGATGGATCTATGGTTTTGTTTTTTTTTTCTGTTTTTTTTGGGGGTTGATCCTGTTCTTTTTTGGGGTGTTTTTGACGTGTTTTGGGGTCTCCGCTGGGTTTTACTTGGCTTCTTCTTGGTCATCATGGTGGAAAAGTGTAAATTGTGGGATTTGGAGATCATCATGTAGGTTAATGGGGACTTTTGGGGTGGATCTATGGCTTTTGGGATTATCTTCCAGGTTTGGGGTTGATCGCGTTCTTGTTTGGGGTGTTTTTGAAGTGTTTTGTGGTCTCCATTGGATTTCGTTGGGTTCTCGTTGGTCGTTAAGTTCAATGGGAGTGGATTGTGGGTTTTGGAGAAGATCAAGTGAGTTTAGGGTGGTTTGAAGGGAAATTCATGGTATTGGGGTTTTTTCTTCTGATCCAGTTCTTTTTTGGCGTGTTTTTGACGTGTTTTTGGGTCTCCGTTGGGTTTTAGTTGGGTTTTGTTCGTAATCATGTTGGAAAATGGAAAATTCTGGGTTTTGGAGAACACCTGGTAGGTTTAGGATGGTTTGGGGATGGATCTATGGTTTTGTTTTGTTTTTTTTTTTCTGTTTTTTGGGCGGTTAATCCTGTTCTTTTTTGGGGTGTTTTTGACGTGTTTTGGGGTCTCCGCTGGGTTTTACTTGGCTTCTTCTTGGTCATCATGGTGGAAAAGTGTAAATTGTGGGTTTTGGAGAACATCAGGTAGGTTTAGGGGGAATTTTGCGGTGGATCTTTGGCTTTTGGGATTTTCTTTCGTTTTTGCGTGTGATCGCGTTCTTTTTTGGGTTGTTTTTGACGTGTTTTGTGGTCTCCGTTGGGTTTTGTTGGGTTTTCCTTTGTCATCATGGTGGAAAAGTGTAAATTGTGGGTTTTGGAGATCATCATGTAGGTTTGGGGGGACTTTTGGGGTGGATCTATGGCTTTTGGGGTTTTCTTTCGTTTTTGGGGGTGATCCTGTTCTTGTTTGGGTTGTTTATGACGTTTTTTGGGGTCTCCGTTGGATGTTGTTGGGTTCCTAATGGTTTTTATGGTGGTCGGGAGTGGACTTTGGGATTTGGAGAACATCAGGTAGGTCTAGGGGGACCTTTGGGGTGGATCTATGGTTTTGGGGTATTTTCTTCCAGTTTTCTGGGGTGATCCTGTTCTTTTTTGTGGTGTTTTTGACGTGTTTTGTGGTCTCTGTTAGGTTTTGTTGGGTTCTTGTATTAATCATGGTGAATGGGAGTGAAATGTGGGATTTGGAGAAGATCAGGTGGGTTTAGGGTGGTTTTGTGGGGAAATTCATGTTTTTTTTTTTTTTCTTCTTATCCAGTTCTTTTTTGGGGTGTTTTTAACGTTTTTTGGGGTCTCCGTTGGGTTTCGTTTGGTTTTCCGCTGTCATCATGGTGGAAAATGGTAAATTGTGGGTTTTGGAGAACATCAGGTAGGTTTAGGGTGGTTTTGGGGTGGATCTATGGTTTTGGGGTTTTCTTCTGTTTTTGTTTTTTTTTTTTTTGTTTGTTTTTGTTTTTGTTTTTTTGTGGTGATCGTGTTCTTTTTTGGGGTGTTTTTGACGTGTTTTGGGGTCTCCATTGGGTTTTACTTGGCTTCTTATTAGTCATCATGGTGGAAAAGTGTAAATTGTGGGTTTTGGAGGACATCAGGTAGGTTTAGGGGGACCTTTGGGGTGGATCTATGGCTTTTGGTATTTTCTTGTGTTTTCTGGGGTGATCCTGTTCTTGTTTGTCGTGTTTTTGACGTGTTTTGTGGTCTCCCTTGGGTTTTAGTTGGCTTCTTATTGGTCATCATGTTGGAATAGTTTAAATTGTGGGTTTTGGAGAACATCAGGCAGGTTTAGGGGGACATTTGGGATGGATCTATGGCTTTTGGGATTTTCTTGTGTTTTCTGGGGTGATCCTGTTGTTTTTTGGCGTGTGTTTGATGTGCTTTGTGGTTTCCGTTCGGTGTTGTTGGGTTCCTAATGGTTTTTATGGTGGTCGGGAGTGGACTTTGGGATTTGGAGAACATCAGGTAGGTTTAGGGGGACTTTTGGGGTGGATCTATGGCTTTGGGGATTTTCTTCCAGTTTTGGGGTTGATCGCGTTCTTGTTTGGGTTGTTTTTGAAGTGTTTTGTTGTCTCCATTGGATTTCGTTGGGTTCTCGTTGGTCGTTAAGGTAAATGGGAGTGGATTGTGGGTTTTGGAGAAGATCAGGTGAGTTTAGGATGGTTTAGTGGGGAAATTCATACTTTTTTTTTTTTTTTTCTTCTGATCCAGTTCTTTTTTGGCGTGTTTTTGACGTGTTATGGGGTCTCCAACGGGTTTCGTTGGGTTTTCCTTTGTCATCGTGGTGGAAAAAGGTAAATAGTGGGTTTTGGAGAACTTCAGGTAGGTTTAGGGGGACTTTTGGGGCAGATTCATGGTTTTTGGGGTTTTCTTTTGTTTTTTTTTTGTCTGGTCCCGTTCTTTTTTGGGAAGTTTTTGAGGTGTTTGGGGTTGTCCGTTGGGTTTTGTTGGGTTCTCGGTCATCATGGTGGAAAAGGGTAAATTGTGGGTTTTGGAGAACATCAGGTGAGTTTAAGGAATTTGGGGGTGTGAATCTATGGTTTTGGGGGCTTTCTTCTGTTTTTTTTTTTTTTAGGGTTTTCTTCTGTTTTTGGGGTGGTCTCGTTCTTTTTTGGGGTGTTTTGTTGGGTTTTCCGTTGTCATTGTGGTGGAAAAGGGTAAATTGCGGGTTATGGAGAACATCAGGTAGGTTTAGGGTGGTTTGGGGATGGATCTATGGTTCTGGGTGTTTTCTTTCGTTTTTGGGGGTGATCGTGTTCTTTTTCGGGGTGTCTTTGACGTGTTTTGGGGTCTCTGTTGGGTTTCGTTGGGTTTTCCGTTGTCATCATGGTGGAAAATGGTAAATTGTGGGTTTTGGAGAACATCAGGTAGGTTTAGGGGGACTTTTGGGGTGGATCTATGGCTTTTGGGGTTTCCTTCTGTTATTTTGGGATGATCCTGTTCTTTTTTGGGGTGTTTATGCCGTGTTTTGGTGTCTCCGTTGGGCTTTGTTGGGTTCCTAATGGGTTTTATGGTGGTTGGGAGTGGACTTTGGGTTTTGGAGAACATCAGTGTGGTGGTTTTACCGTGCTGGGCAGCTAAACCCCACAACCGCTCTCTCACTCCCCCTCCTTTAGATGAGGAGGGGGAGAAGTAAAGCAAAGAACAACTCACGGGTTGAGATAAGGATAATTATTTAAAGGGAAATAATTATAATAATTAAATAAAGACTACCATGAACTAAACAATTTAACTAAGGGGAAGTAAAAGGGAAAAGGGGAAAAAGGGAGGAAAACAAACAAACAAAATAAATGAAAGCTATATGGAAGTGCAGAGGAAAGAAATTACTCTCTACTTCCCACAAATGAGCCATGATTGACCACGTCCTTGAAGCAAGGCCTCAACGCACGCAGCCGGTGTTCGAGAGGAGGACCGACGTCTTCTCAACGAGAGCCCACCCCTCCCCTCTTCTTCCTGTTTCCACCTTTTATTGCTGAGTGTGACACCACATGGTATGGAATATCCCTTTGATTGGTTTAGGTCAGCTGCCATAGTGATGTTTCTCTCCTCACTTTTTGCCCACCCCCTAGGAGGGTTAGAGAAAGGCCCAATGCTGTGCCACTGCTGCTCAGCAGTAGACACAACACTGGTGTGATAACACTGCTGTTCCAGCTACAAGTACAGAGTACGGCACTGTATGGGCTGCTGCCGGGAAAGTTAACATTCCAGCCAGACCCAGTACAATCAGGTAGGTTTAGGGTGGTTTTGGGGTGGATCTATGGTTTTGGGGATTTTCTTTCGTTTTTGGGCGTGATCCTATTCTTTTTGGGGGTGTTTGTGACGTGTTTTGTGGTCTCCGTTGGGTTTTGTTGCGTTTTCCGTTGTCATCGTGGTGGAAAATGGTAAATTGCGATTTTTGGAGAACTTCAGGTAGGTTTAGGGGGACTTCTGGGGTGGATTCATGGTACTTGAGTTTTTCTTCTGTTTTTTGGGGTGATCCTGTTCTTTTCTGGGGTATTTTTGACGTGTTTTTGGGTCTCCGTTGGGTTTCGTTGTGTTGTCGGTCGTCGTTAAGTTCAATGGGAGTGGATTGTGGGGTTTGGAGACGATCAGGTGAGTTTAGGGTGGTTTTGGGGGGAAATTCATGGTATTGGGGTTTTCTCTTCTGATCCAGTTCTTTTTTGGCGTGTTTTTGATGTGTTTTTGGGTCTCCGTTGGGTTTTGTTCGTAATCATGTTGGAAAATGGAAAGTTCTGGGTTTTGGAGAACACCTGGTAGGTTTAGGATGGTTTGGGGATGGATCTATGGTTTTGTTTTTTTTTTTCTGTTTTTTTTTGGGGTTGATCCTGTTCTTTTTTGGGGTGTTTTTGACGTGTTTTGGGGTCTCCGCTGGGTTTTACTTGGCTTCTTCTTGGTCATCATGGTGGAAAAGTGTAAATTGTGGGTTTTGGAGATCATCATGTAGGTTAATGGGGACTTTTGGGGTGGATCTATGGCTTTTGGGATTATCTTCCAGGTTTGGGGTTGATCGCGTTCTTGTTTGGGGTGTTTTTGAAGTGTTTTGTGGTCTCCATTGGATTTCGTTGGGTTCTCGTTGGTCGTTAAGTTCAATGGGAGTGGATTGTGGGTTTTGGAGAAGATCAAGTGAGTTTAGGGTGGTTTGAAGGGAAATTCATGGTATTGGGGTTTTTTCTTCTGATCCAGTTCTTTTTTGGCGTGTTTTTGACGTGTTTTTGGGTCTCCGTTGGGTTTTAGTTGGGTTTTGTTCGTAATCATGTTGGAAAATGGAAAATTCTGGGTTTTGGAGAACACCTGGTAGGTTTAGGATGGTTTGGGGATGGATCTATGGTTTTGTTTTGTTTTTTTTTTCTGTTTTTTGGGCGGTTAATCCTGTTCTTTTTTGGGGTGTTTTTGACGTGTTTTGGGGTCTCCGCTGGGTTTTACTTGGCTTCTTCTTGGTCATCATGGTGGAAAAGTGTAAATTGTGGGTTTTGGAGAACATCAGGTAGGTTTAGGGGGAATTTTGCGGTGGATCTTTGGCTTTTGGGATTTTCTTTCGTTTTTGCGTGTGATCGCGTTCTTTTTTGGGTTGTTTTTGACGTGTTTTGTGGTCTCCGTTGGGTTTTGTTGGGTTTTCCTTTGTCATCATGGTGGAAAAGTGTAAATTGTGGGTTTTGGAGATCATCATGTAGGTTTGGGGGGACTTTTGGGGTGGATCTATGGCTTTTGGGGTTTTCTTTCGTTTTTGGGGGTGATCCTGTTCTTGTTTGGGTTGTTTATGACGTTTTTTGGGGTCTCCGTTGGATGTTGTTGGGTTCCTAATGGTTTTTATGGTGGTCGGGAGTGGACTTTGGGATTTGGAGAACATCAGGTAGGTCTAGGGGGACCTTTGGGGTGGATCTATGGTTTTGGGGTATTTTCTTCCAGTTTTCTGGGGTGATCCTGTTCTTTTTTGTGGTGTTTTTGACGTGTTTTGTGGTCTCTGTTAGGTTTTGTTGGGTTCTTGTATTAATCATGGTGAATGGGAGTGAAATGTGGGATTTGGAGAAGATCAGGTGGGTTTAGGGTGGTTTTGTGGGGAAATTCATGTTTTTTTTTTTTTTCTTCTTATCCAGTTCTTTTTTGGGGTGTTTTTAACGTTTTTTGGGGTCTCCGTTGGGTTTCGTTTGGTTTTCCGCTGTCATCATGGTGGAAAATGGTAAATTGTGGGTTTTGGAGAACATCAGGTAGGTTTAGGGTGGTTTTGGGGTGGATCTATGGTTTTGGGGTTTTCTTCTGTTTTTGTTTTTTTTTTTTTTTGTTTGTTTTTGTTTTTGTTTTTTTGTGGTGATCGTGTTCTTTTTTGGGGTGTTTTTGACGTGTTTTGGGGTCTCCATTGGGTTTTACTTGGCTTCTTATTAGTCATCATGGTGGAAAAGTGTAAATTTTGGGTTTTGGAGGACATCAGGTAGGTTTAGGGGGACCTTTGGGGTGGATCTATGGCTTTTGGTATTTTCTTGTGTTTTCTGGGGTGATCCTGTTCTTGTTTGTCGTGTTTTTGACGTGTTTTGTGGTCTCCCTTGGGTTTTAGTTGGCTTCTTATTGGTCATCATGTTGGAATAGTTTAAATTGTGGGTTTTGGAGAACATCAGGCAGGTTTAGGGGGACATTTGGGATGGATCTATGGCTTTTGGGATTTTCTTGTGTTTTCTGGGGTGATCCTGTTGTTTTTTGGCGTGTGTTTGACGTGCTTTGTGGTTTCCGTTCGGTGTTGTTGGGTTCCTAATGGTTTTTATGGTGGTCGGGAGTGGACTTTGGGATTTGGAGAACATCAGGTAGGTTTAGGGGGACTTTTGGGGTGGATCTATGGCTTTGGGGATTTTCTTCCAGTTTTGGGGTTGATCGCGTTCTTGTTTGGGTTGTTTTTGAAGTGTTTTGTTGTCTCCATTGGATTTCGTTGGGTTCTCATTGGTCGTTAAGGTAAATGGGAGTGGATTGTGGGTTTTGGAGAAGATCAGGTGAGTTTAGGATGGTTTAGTGGGGAAATTCATACTTTTTTTTTTTTTTTTTCTTCTGATCCAGTTCTTTTTTGGCGTGTTTTTGACGTGTTATGGGGTCTCCAACGGGTTTCGTTGGGTTTTCCTTTGTCATCGTGGTGGAAAAAGGTAAATAGTGGGTTTTGGAGAACTTCAGGTAGGTTTAGGGGGACTTTTGGGGCAGATTCATGGTTTTTGGGGTTTTCTTTTGTTTTTTTTTTGTCTGGTCCCGTTCTTTTTTGGGAAGTTTTTGAGGTGTTTGGGGTTGTCCGTTGGGTTTTGTTGGGTTCTCGGTCATCATGGTGGAAAAGGGTAAATTGTGGGTTTTGGAGAACATCAGGTGAGTTTAAGGAATTTGGGGGTGTGAATCTATGGTTTTGGGGGCTTTCTTCTGTTTTTTTTTTTTTTAGGGTTTTCTTCTGTTTTTGGGGTGGTCTCGTTCTTTTTTGGGGTGTTTTGTTGGGTTTTCCGTTGTCATCGTGGTGGAAAAGGGTAAATTGCGGGTTATGGAGAACATCAGGTAGGTTTAGGGTGGTTTGGGGATGGATCTATGGTTCTGGGTGTTTTCTTTCGTTTTTGGGGGTGATCGTGTTCTTTTTCAGGGTGTCTTTGACGTGTTTTGGGGTCTCTGTTGGGTTTCGTTGGGTTTTCCGTTGTCATCATGGTGGAAAATGGTAAATTGTGGGTTTTGGAGAACATCAGGTAGGTTTAGGGGGACTTTTGGGGTGGATCTATGGCTTTTGGGGTTTCCTTCTGTTATTTTGGGATGATCCTGTTCTTTTTTGGGGTGTTTATGCCGTGTTTTGGTGTCTCCGTTGGGCTTTGTTGGGTTCCTAATGGGTTTTATGGTGGTTGGGAGTGGACTTTGGGTTTTGGAGAACATCAGTGTGGTGGTTTTACCGTGCTGGGCAGCTAAACCCCACAACCGCTCTCTCACTCCCCCTCCTTTAGATGAGGAGGGGGAGAAGTAAAGCAAAGAACAACTCACGGGTTGAGATAAGGATAATTATTTAAAGGGAAATAATTATAATAATTAAATAAAGACTACCATGAACTAAACAATTTAACTAAGCGGAAGTAAAAGGGAAAAGGGGAAAAAGGGAGGAAAACAAACAAACAAAATAAATGAAAGCTATATGGAAGTGCAGAGGAAAGAAATTACTCTCTACTTCCCACAAATGAGCCATGATTGACCACGTCCTTGAAGCAAGGCCTCAACGCACGCAGCCGGTGTTCGAGAGGAGGAGCGACGTCTTCTCAACGAGAGCCCACCCCTCCCCTCTTCTTCCTGTTTCCACCTTTTATTGCTGAGTGTGACACCACATGGTATGGAATATCCCTTTGATTGGTTTAGGTCAGCTGCCATAGTGATGTTTCTCTCCTCACTTTTTGCCCACCCCCTAGGAGGGTTAGAGAAAGGCCCAATGCTGTGCCACTGCTGCTCAGCAGTAGACACAACACTGGTGTGATAACACTGCTGTTCCAGCTACAAGTACAGAGTACGGCACTGTATGGGCTGCTGCCGGGAAAGTTAACATTCCAGCCAGACCCAGTACAATCAGGTAGGTTTAGGGTGGTTTTGGGGTGGATCTATGGTTTTGGGGATTTTCTTTCGTTTTTGGGCGTGATCCTATTCTTTTTGGGGGTGTTTGTGACGTGTTTTGTGGTCTCCGTTGGGTTTTGTTGCGTTTTCCGTTGTCATCGTGGTGGAAAATGGTAAATTGCGATTTTTGGAGAACTTCAGGTAGGTTTAGGGGGACTTCTGGGGTGGATTCATGGTACTTGAGTTTTTCTTCTGTTTTTTGGGGTGATCCTGTTCTTTTCTGGGGTATTTTTGACGTGTTTTTGGGTCTCCGTTGGGTTTCGTTGTGTTGTCGGTCGTCGTTAAGTTCAATGGGAGTGGATTGTGGGGTTTGGAGACGATCAGGTGAGTTTAGGGTGGTTTTGGGGGGAAATTCATGGTATTGGGGTTTTCTCTTCTGATCCAGTTCTTTTTTGGCGTGTTTTTGATGTGTTTTTGGGTCTCCGTTGGGTTTTGTTCGTAATCATGTTGGAAAATGGAAAGTTCTGGGTTTTGGAGAACACCTGGTAGGTTTAGGATGGTTTGGGGATGGATCTATGGTTTTGTTTTTTTTTTTCTGTTTTTTTTTGGGGTTGATCCTGTTCTTTTTTGGGGTGTTTTTGACGTGTTTTGGGGTCTCCGCTGGGTTTTACTTGGCTTCTTCTTGGTCATCATGGTGGAAAAGTGTAAATTGTGGGTTTTGGAGATCATCATGTAGGTTAATGGGGACTTTTGGGGTGGATCTATGGCTTTTGGGATTATCTTCCAGGTTTGGGGTTGATCGCGTTCTTGTTTGGGGTGTTTTTGAAGTGTTTTGTGGTCTCCATTGGATTTCGTTGGGTTCTCGTTGGTCGTTAAGTTCAATGGGAGTGGATTGTGGGTTTTGGAGAAGATCAAGTGAGTTTAGGGTGGTTTGAAGGGAAATTCATGGTATTGGGGTTTTTTCTTCTGATCCAGTTCTTTTTTGGCGTGTTTTTGACGTGTTTTTGGGTCTCCGTTGGGTTTTAGTTGGGTTTTGTTCGTAATCATGTTGGAAAATGGAAAATTCTGGGTTTTGGAGAACACCTGGTAGGTTTAGGATGGTTTGGGGATGGATCTATGGTTTTGTTTTGTTTTTTTTTTTTCTGTTTTTTGGGCGGTTAATCCTGTTCTTTTTTGGGGTGTTTTTGACGTGTTTTGGGGTCTCCGCTGGGTTTTACTTGGCTTCTTCTTGGTCATCATGGTGGAAAAGTGTAAATTGTGGGTTTTGGAGATCATCATGTAGGTTTGGGGGGACTTTTGGGGTGGATCTATGGCTTTTGGGGTTTTCTTTCGTTTTTGGGGGTGATCCTGTTCTTGTTTGGGTTGTTTATGACGTTTTTTGGGGTCTCCGTTGGATGTTGTTGGGTTCCTAATGGTTTTTATGGTGGTCGGGAGTGGACTTTGGGATTTGGAGAACATCAGGTAGGTCTAGGGGGACCTTTGGGGTGGATCTATGGTTTTGGGGTATTTTCTTCCAGTTTTCTGGGGTGATCCTGTTCTTTTTTGTGGTGTTTTTGACGTGTTTTGTGGTCTCCGTTAGGTTTTGTTGGGTTCTTGTATTAATCATGGTGAATGGGAGTGAAATGTGGGATTTGGAGAAGATCAGGTGGGTTTAGGGTGGTTTTGTGGGGAAATTCATGTTTTTTTTTTTTTTCTTCTTATCCAGTTCTTTTTTGGGGTGTTTTTAACGTTTTTTGGGGTCTCCGTTGGGTTTCGTTTGGTTTTCCGCTGTCATCATGGTGGAAAATGGTAAATTGTGGGTTTTGGAGAACATCAGGTAGGTTTAGGGTGGTTTTGGGGTGGATCTATGGTTTTGGGGTTTTCTTCTGTTTTTGGTTTTTTTTTTTTTTTTTTTTTTTTTTTTTTTTTTTTTTGTGGTGATCGTGTTCTTTTTTGGGGTGTTTTTGACGTGTTTTGGGGTCTCCATTGGGTTTTACTTGGCTTCTTATTAGTCATCATGGTGGAAAAGTGTAAATTGTGGGTTTTGGAGGACATCAGGTAGGTTTAGGGGGACCTTTGGGGTGGATCTATGGCTTTTGGTATTTTCTTGTGTTTTCTGGGGTGATCCTGTTCTTGTTTGGCGTGTTTTTGACGTGTTTTGTGGTCTCCCTTGGGTTTTAGTTGGCTTCTTATTGGTCATCATGTTGGAATAGTTTAAATTGTGGGTTTTGGAGAACATCAGGCAGGTTTAGTGGGACATTTGGGATGGATCTATGGCTTTTGGGATTTTCTTGTGTTTTCTGGGGTGATCCTGTTGTTTTTTGGCGTGTGTTTGACGTGCTTTGTGGTTTCCGTTCGGTGTTGTTGGGTTCCTAATGGTTTTTATGGTGGTCGGGAGTGGACTTTGGGATTTGGAGAACATCAGGTAGGTTTAGGGGGACTTTTGGGGTGGATCTATGGCTTTGGGGATTTTCTTCCAGTTTTGGGGTTGATCGCGTTCTTGTTTGGGTTGTTTTTGAAGTGTTTTGTTGTCTCCATTGGATTTCGTTGGGTTCTCGTTGGTCGTTAAGGTAAATGGGAGTGGATTGTGGGTTTTGGAGAAGATCAGGTGAGTTTAGGATGGTTTAGTGGGGAAATTCATACTTTTTTTTTTTTTTTTTCTTCTGATCCAGTTCTTTTTTGGCGTGTTTTTGACGTGTTATGGGGTCTCCAACGGGTTTCGTTGGGTTTTCCTTTGTCATCGTGGTGGAAAAAGGTAAATAGTGGGTTTTGGAGAACTTCAGGTAGGTTTAGGGGGACTTTTGGGGCAGATTCATGGTTTTTGGGGTTTTCTTTTGTTTTTTTTTTTGTCTGGTCCCGTTCTTTTTTGGGAAGTTTTTGAGGTGTTTGGGGTTGTCCGTTGGGTTTTGTTGGGTTCTCGGTCATCATGGTGGAAAAGGGTAAATTGTGGGTTTTGGAGAACATCAGGTGAGTTTAAGGAATTTGGGGGTGTGAATCTATGGTTTTGGGGGCTTTCTTCTGTTTTTTTTTTTTTTAGGGTTTTCTTCTGTTTTTGGGGTGGTCTCGTTCTTTTTTGGGGTGTTTTGTTGGGTTTTCCGTTGTCATCGTGGTGGAAAAGGGTAAATTGCGGGTTATGGAGAACATCAGGTAGGTTTAGGGTGGTTTGGGGATGGATCTATGGTTCTGGGTGTTTTCTTTCGTTTTTGGGGGTGATCGTGTTCTTTTTCGGGGTGTCTTTGACGTGTTTTGGGGTCTCTGTTGGGTTTCGTTGGGTTTTCCGTTGTCATCATGGTGGAAAATGGTAAATTGTGGGTTTTGGAGAACATCAGGTAGGTTTAGGGGGACTTTTGGGGTGGATCTATGGCTTTTGGGGTTTCCTTCTGTTATTTTGGGATGATCCTGTTCTTTTTTGGGGTGTTTATGCCGTGTTTTGGTGTCTCCGTTGGGCTTTGTTGGGTTCCTAATGGGTTTTATGGTGGTTGGGAGTGGACTTTGGGTTTTGGAGAACATCAGTGTGGTGGTTTTACCGTGCTGGGCAGCTAAACCCCACAACCGCTCTCTCACTCCCCCTCCTTTAGATGAGGAGGGGGAGAAGTAAAGCAAAGAACAACTCACGGGTTGAGATAAGGATAATTATTTAAAGGGAAATAATTATAATAATTAAATAAAGACTACCATGAACTAAACAATTTAACTAAGGGGAAGTAAAAGGGAAAAGGGGAAAAAGGGAGGAAAACAAACAAACAAAATAAATGAAAGCTATATGGAAGTGCAGAGGAAAGAAATTACTCTCTACTTCCCACAAATGAGCCATGATTGACCACGTCCTTGAAGCAAGGCCTCAACGCACGCAGCCGGTGTTCGAGAGGAGGAGCGACGTCTTCTCAACGAGAGCCCACCCCTCCCCTCTTCTTCCTGTTTCCACCTTTTATTGCTGAGTGTGACACCACATGGTATGGAATATCCCTTTGATTGGTTTAGGTCAGCTGCCATAGTGATGTTTCTCTCCTCACTTTTTGCCCACCCCCTAGGAGGGTTAGAGAAAGGCCCAATGCTGTGCCACTGCTGCTCAGCAGTAGACACAACACTGGTGTGATAACACTGCTGTTCCAGCTACAAGTACAGAGTACGGCACTGTATGGGCTGCTGCCGGGAAAGTTAACATTCCAGCCAGACCCAGTACAATCAGGTAGGTTTAGGGTGGTTTTGGGGTGGATCTATGGTTTTGGGGATTTTCTTTCATTTTTGGGCGTGATCCTATTCTTTTTGGGGGTGTTTGTGACGTGTTTTGTGGTCTCCGTTGGGTTTTGTTGCGTTTTCCGTTGTCATCGTGGTGGAAAATGGTAAATTGCGATTTTTGGAGAACTTCAGGTAGGTTTAGGGGGACTTCTGGGGTGGATTCATGGTACTTGAGTTTTTCTTCTGTTTTTTGGGGTGATCCTGTTCTTTTCTGGGGTATTTTTGACGTGTTTTTGGGTCTCCGTTGGGTTTCGTTGTGTTGTCGGTCGTCGTTAAGTTCAATGGGAGTGGATTGTGGGGTTTGGAGACGATCAGGTGAGTTTAGGGTGGTTTTGGGGGGAAATTCATGGTATTGGGGTTTTCTCTTCTGATCCAGTTCTTTTTTGGCGTGTTTTTGATGTGTTTTTGGGTCTCCGTTGGGTTTTGTTCGTAATCATGTTGGAAAATGGAAAGTTCTGGGTTTTGGAGAACACCTGGTAGGTTTAGGATGGTTTGGGGATGGATCTATGGTTTTGTTTTTTTTTTTCTGTTTTTTTTTGGGGTTGATCCTGTTCTTTTTTGGGGTGTTTTTGACGTGTTTTGGGGTCTCCGCTGGGTTTTACTTGGCTTCTTCTTGGTCATCATGGTGGAAAAGTGTAAATTGTGGGTTTTGGAGATCATCATGTAGGTTAATGGGGACTTTTGGGGTGGATCTATGGCTTTTGGGATTATCTTCCAGGTTTGGGGTTGATCGCGTTCTTGTTTGGGGTGTTTTTGAAGTGTTTTGTGGTCTCCATTGGATTTCGTTGGGTTCTCGTTGGTCGTTAAGTTCAATGGGAGTGGATTGTGGGTTTTGGAGAAGATCAAGTGAGTTTAGGGTGGTTTGAAGGGAAATTCATGGTATTGGGGTTTTTTCTTCTGATCCAGTTCTTTTTTGGCGTGTTTTTGACGTGTTTTTGGGTCTCCGTTGGGTTTTAGTTGGGTTTTGTTCGTAATCATGTTGGAAAATGGAAAATTCTGGGTTTTGGAGAACACCTGGTAGGTTTAGGATGGTTTGGGGATGGATCTATGGTTTTGTTTTGTTTTGTTTTTTCTGTTTTTTGGGCGGTTAATCCTGTTCTTTTTTGGGGTGTTTTTGACGTGTTTTGGGGTCTCCGCTGGGTTTTACTTGGCTTCTTCTTGGTCATCATGGTGGAAAAGTGTAAATTGTGGGTTTTGGAGAACATCAGGTAGGTTTAGGGGGAATCTTGCGGTGGATCTTTGGCTTTTGGGATTTTCTTTCGTTTTTGCGTGTGATCGCGTTCTTTTTTGGGTTGTTTTTGACGTGTTTTGTGGTCTCCGTTGGGTTTTGTTGGGTTTTCCTTTGTCATCATGGTGGAAAAGTGTAAATTGTGGGTTTTGGAGATCATCATGTAGGTTTGGGGGGACTTTTGGGGTGGATCTATGGCTTTTGGGGTTTTCTTTCGTTTTTGGGGGTGATCCTGTTCTTGTTTGGGTTGTTTATGACGTTTTTTGGGGTCTCCGTTGGATGTTGTTGGGTTCCTAATGGTTTTTATGGTGGTCGGGAGTGGACTTTGGGATTTGGAGAACATCAGGTAGGTCTAGGGGGACCTTTGGGGTGGATCTATGGTTTTGGGGTATTTTCTTCCAGTTTTCTGGGGTGATCCTGTTCTTTTTTGTGGTGTTTTTGACGTGTTTTGTGGTCTCCGTTAGGTTTTGTTGGGTTCTTGTATTAATCATGGTGAATGGGAGTGAAATGTGGGATTTGGAGAAGATCAGGTGGGTTTAGGGTGGTTTTGTGGGGAAATTCATGTTTTTTTTTTTTTTCTTCTTATCCAGTTCTTTTTTGGGGTGTTTTTAACGTTTTTTGGGGTCTCCGTTGGGTTTCGTTTGGTTTTCCGCTGTCATCATGGTGGAAAATGGTAAATTGTGGGTTTTGGAGAACATCAGGTAGGTTTAGGGTGGTTTTGGGGTGGATCTATGGTTTTGGGGTTTTCTTCTGTTTTTGGTTTTTTTTTTTTTTTTTTTTTTTTTTTTTTTTTTTTTGTGGTGATCGTGTTCTTTTTTGGGGTGTTTTTGACGTGTTTTGGGGTCTCCATTGGGTTTTACTTGGCTTCTTATTAGTCATCATGGTGGAAAAGTGTAAATTGTGGGTTTTGGAGGACATCAGGTAGGTTTAGGGGGACCTTTGGGGTGGATCTATGGCTTTTGGTATTTTCTTGTGTTTTCTGGGGTGATCCTGTTCTTGTTTGGCGTGTTTTTGACGTGTTTTGTGGTCTCCCTTGGGTTTTAGTTGGCTTCTTATTGGTCATCATGTTGGAATAGTTTAAATTGTGGGTTTTGGAGAACATCAGGCAGGTTTAGTGGGACATTTGGGATGGATCTATGGCTTTTGGGATTTTCTTGTGTTTTCTGGGGTGATCCTGTTGTTTTTTGGCGTGTGTTTGACGTGCTTTGTGGTTTCCGTTCGGTGTTGTTGGGTTCCTAATGGTTTTTATGGTGGTCGGGAGTGGACTTTGGGATTTGGAGAACATCAGGTAGGTTTAGGGGGACTTTTGGGGTGGATCTATGGCTTTGGGGATTTTCTTCCAGTTTTGGGGTTGATCGCGTTCTTGTTTGGGTTGTTTTTGAAGTGTTTTGTTGTCTCCATTGGATTTCGTTGGGTTCTCGTTGGTCGTTAAGGTAAATGGGAGTGGATTGTGGGTTTTGGAGAAGATCAGGTGAGTTTAGGATGGTTTAGTGGGGAAATTCATACTTTTTTTTTTTTTTTTTCTTCTGATCCAGTTCTTTTTTGGCGTGTTTTTGACGTGTTATGGGGTCTCCAACGGGTTTCGTTGGGTTTTCCTTTGTCATCGTGGTGGAAAAAGGTAAATAGTGGGTTTTGGAGAACTTCAGGTAGGTTTAGGGGGACTTTTGGGGCAGATTCATGGTTTTTGGGGTTTTCTTTTGTTTTTTTTTTTGTCTGGTCCCGTTCTTTTTTGGGAAGTTTTTGAGGTGTTTGGGGTTGTCCGTTGGGTTTTGTTGGGTTCTCGGTCATCATGGTGGAAAAGGGTAAATTGTGGGTTTTGGAGAACATCAGGTGAGTTTAAGGAATTTGGGGGTGTGAATCTATGGTTTTGGGGGCTTTCTTCTGTTTTTTTTTTTTTTAGGGTTTTCTTCTGTTTTTGGGGTGGTCTCGTTCTTTTTTGGGGTGTTTTGTTGGGTTTTCCGTTGTCATCGTGGTGGAAAAGGGTAAATTGCGGGTTATGGAGAACATCAGGTAGGTTTAGGGTGGTTTGGGGATGGATCTATGGTTCTGGGTGTTTTCTTTCGTTTTTGGGGGTGATCGTGTTCTTTTTCGGGGTGTCTTTGACGTGTTTTGGGGTCTCTGTTGGGTTTCGTTGGGTTTTCCGTTGTCATCATGGTGGAAAATGGTAAATTGTGGGTTTTGGAGAACATCAGGTAGGTTTAGGGGGACTTTTGGGGTGGATCTATGGCTTTTGGGGTTTCCTTCTGTTATTTTGGGATGATCCTGTTCTTTTTTGGGGTGTTTATGCCGTGTTTTGGTGTCTCCGTTGGGCTTTGTTGGGTTCCTAATGGGTTTTATGGTGGTTGGGAGTGGACTTTGGGTTTTGGAGAACATCAGTGTGGTGGTTTTACCGTGCTGGGCAGCTAAACCCCACAACCGCTCTCTCACTCCCCCTCCTTTAGATGAGGAGGGGGAGAAGTAAAGCAAAGAACAACTCACGGGTTGAGATAAGGATAATTATTTAAAGGGAAATAATTATAATAATTAAATAAAGACTACCATGAACTAAACAATTTAACTAAGGGGAAGTAAAAGGGAAAAGGGGAAAAAGGGAGGAAAACAAACAAACAAAATAAATGAAAGCTATATGGAAGTGCAGAGGAAAGAAATTACTCTCTACTTCCCACAAATGAGCCATGATTGACCACGTCCTTGAAGCAAGGCCTCAACGCACGCAGCCGGTGTTCGAGAGGAGGAGCGACGTCTTCTCAACGAGAGCCCACCCCTCCCCTCTTCTTCCTGTTTCCACCTTTTATTGCTGAGTGTGACACCACATGGTATGGAATATCCCTTTGATTGGTTTAGGTCAGCTGCCATAGTGATGTTTCTCTCCTCACTTTTTGCCCACCCCCTAGGAGGGTTAGAGAAAGGCCCAATGCTGTGCCACTGCTGCTCAGCAGTAGACACAACACTGGTGTGATAACACTGCTGTTCCAGCTACAAGTACAGAGTACGGCACTGTATGGGCTGCTGCCGGGAAAGTTAACATTCCAGCCAGACCCAGTACAATCAGGTAGGTTTAGGGTGGTTTTGGGGTGGATCTATGGTTTTGGGGATTTTCTTTCGTTTTTGGGCGTGATCCTATTCTTTTTGGGGGTGTTTGTGACGTGTTTTGTGGTCTCCGTTGGGTTTTGTTGCGTTTTCCGTTGTCATCGTGGTGGAAAATGGTAAATTGCGATTTTTGGAGAACTTCAGGTAGGTTTAGGGGGACTTCTGGGGTGGATTCATGGTACTTGAGTTTTTCTTCTGTTTTTTGGGGTGATCCTGTTCTTTTCTGGGGTATTTTTGACGTGTTTTTGGGTCTCCGTTGGGTTTCGTTGTGTTGTCGGTCGTCGTTAAGTTCAATGGGAGTGGATTGTGGGGTTTGGAGACGATCAGGTGAGTTTAGGGTGGTTTTGGGGGGAAATTCATGGTATTGGGGTTTTCTCTTCTGATCCAGTTCTTTTTTGGCGTGTTTTTGATGTGTTTTTGGGTCTCCGTTGGGTTTTGTTCGTAATCATGTTGGAAAATGGAAAGTTCTGGGTTTTGGAGAACACCTGGTAGGTTTAGGATGGTTTGGGGATGGATCTATGGTTTTGTTTTTTTTTTTCTGTTTTTTTTTGGGGTTGATCCTGTTCTTTTTTGGGGTGTTTTTGACGTGTTTTGGGGTCTCCGCTGGGTTTTACTTGGCTTCTTCTTGGTCATCATGGTGGAAAAGTGTAAATTGTGGGTTTTGGAGATCATCATGTAGGTTAATGGGGACTTTTGGGGTGGATCTATGGCTTTTGGGATTATCTTCCAGGTTTGGGGTTGATCGCGTTCTTGTTTGGGGTGTTTTTGAAGTGTTTTGTGGTCTCCATTGGATTTCGTTGGGTTCTCGTTGGTCGTTAAGTTCAATGGGAGTGGATTGTGGGTTTTGGAGAAGATCAAGTGAGTTTAGGGTGGTTTGAAGGGAAATTCATGGTATTGGGGTTTTTTCTTCTGATCCAGTTCTTTTTTGGCGTGTTTTTGACGTGTTTTTGGGTCTCCGTTGGGTTTTAGTTGGGTTTTGTTCGTAATCATGTTGGAAAATGGAAAATTCTGGGTTTTGGAGAACACCTGGTAGGTTTAGGATGTTTTGGGGATGGATCTATGGTTTTGTTTTGTTTTGTTTTTTCTGTTTTTTGGGCGGTTAATCCTGTTCTTTTTTGGGGTGTTTTTGACGTGTTTTGGGATCTCCGCTGGGTTTTACTTGGCTTCTTCTTGGTCATCATGGTGGAAAAGTGTAAATTGTGGGTTTTGGAGAACATCAGGTAGGTTTAGGGGGAATCTTGCGGTGGATCTTTGGCTTTTGGGATTTTCTTTCGTTTTTGCGTGTGATCGCGTTCTTTTTTGGGTTGTTTTTGACGTGTTTTGTGGTCTCCGTTGGGTTTTGTTGGGTTTTCCTTTGTCATCATGGTGGAAAAGTGTAAATTGTGGGTTTTGGAGATCATCATGTAGGTTTGGGGGGACTTTTGGGGTGGATCTATGGCTTTTGGGGTTTTCTTTCGTTTTTGGGGGTGATCCTGTTCTTGTTTGGGTTGTTTATGACGTTTTTTGGGGTCTCCGTTGGATGTTGTTGGGTTCCTAATGGTTTTTATGGTGGTCGGGAGTGGACTTTGGGATTTGGAGAACATCAGGTAGGTCTAGGGGGACCTTTGGGGTGGATCTATGGTTTTGGGGTATTTTCTTCCAGTTTTCTGGGGTGATCCTGTTCTTTTTTGTGGTGTTTTTGACGTGTTTTGTGGTCTCCGTTAGGTTTTGTTGGGTTCTTGTATTAATCATGGTGAATGGGAGTGAAATGTGGGATTTGGAGAAGATCAGGTGGGTTTAGGGTGGTTTTGTGGGGAAATTCATGTTTTTTTTTTTTTTCTTCTTATCCAGTTCTTTTTTGGGGTGTTTTTAACGTTTTTTGGGGTCTCCGTTGGGTTTCGTTTGGTTTTCCGCTGTCATCATGGTGGAAAATGGTAAATTGTGGGTTTTGCAGAACATCAGGTAGGTTTAGGGTGGTTTTGGGGTGGATCTATGGTTTTGGGGTTTTCTTCTGTTTTTGTTTTTTTTTTTTTTGTTGTTTTTGTTTTTGTTTTTTTGTGGTGATCGTGTTCTTTTTTGGGGTGTTTTTGACGTGTTTTGGGGTCTCCATTGGGTTTTACTTGGCTTCTTATTAGTCATCATGGTGGAAAAGTGTAAATTGTGGGTTTTGGAGGACATCAGGTAGGTTTAGGGGGACCTTTGGGGTGGATCTATGGCTTTTGGTATTTTCTTGTGTTTTCTGGGGTGATCCTGTTCTTGTTTGTCGTGTTTTTGACGTGTTTTGTGGTCTCCCTTGGGTTTTAGTTGGCTTCTTATTGGTCATCATGTTGGAATAGTTTAAATTGTGGGTTTTGGAGAACATCAGGCAGGTTTAGGGGGACATTTGGGATGGATCTATGGCTTTTGGGATTTTCTTGTGTTTTCTGGGGTGATCCTGTTGTTTTTTGGCGTGTGTTTGACGTGCTTTGTGGTTTCCGTTCGGTGTTGTTGGGTTCCTAATGGTTTTTATGGTGGTCGGGAGTGGACTTTGGGATTTGGAGAACATCAGGTAGGTTTAGGGGGACTTTTGGGGTGGATCTATGGCTTTGGGGATTTTCTTCCAGTTTTGGGGTTGATCGCGTTCTTGTTTGGGTTGTTTTTGAAGTGTTTTGTTGTCTCCATTGGATTTCGTTGGGTTCTCGTTGGTCGTTAAGGTAAATGGGAGTGGATTGTGGGTTTTGGAGAAGATCAGGTGAGTTTAGGATGGTTTAGTGGGGAAATTCATACTTTTTTTTTTTTTTTTTCTTCTGATCCAGTTCTTTTTTGGCGTGTTTTTGACGTGTTATGGGGTCTCCAACGGGTTTCGTTGGGTTTTCCTTTGTCATCGTGGTGGAAAAAGGTAAATAGTGGGTTTTGGAGAACTTCAGGTAGGTTTAGGGGGACTTTTGGGGCAGATTCATGGTTTTTGGGGTTTTCTTTTGTTTTTTTTTTTGTCTGGTCCCGTTCTTTTTTGGGAAGTTTTTGAGGTGTTTGGGGTTGTCCGTTGGGTTTTGTTGGGTTCTCGGTCATCATGGTGGAAAAGGGTAAATTGTGGGTTTTGGAGAACATCAGGTGAGTTTAAGGAATTTGGGGGTGTGAATCTATGGTTTTGGGGGCTTTCTTCTGTTTTTTTTTTTTTAGGGTTTTCTTCTGTTTTTGGGGTGGTCTCGTTCTTTTTTGGGGTGTTTTGTTGGGTTTTCCGTTGTCATCGTGGTGGAAAAGGGTAAATTGCGGGTTATGGAGAACATCAGGTAGGTTTAGGGTGGTTTGGGGATGGATCTATGGTTCTGGGTGTTTTCTTTCGTTTTTGGGGGTGATCGTGTTCTTTTTCGGGGTGATCGTGTTCTTTTTCGGGGTGTCTTTGACGTGTTTTGGGGTCTCTGTTGGGTTTCGTTGGGTTTTCCGTTGTCATCATGGTGGAAAATGGTAAATTGTGGGTTTTGGAGAACATCAGGTAGGTTTAGGGGGACTTTTGGGGTGGATCTATGGCTTTTGGGGTTTCCTTCTGTTATTTTGGGATGATCCTGTTCTTTTTTGGGGTGTTTATGCCGTGTTTTGGTGTCTCCGTTGGGCTTTGTTGGGTTCCTAATGGGTTTTATGGTGGTTGGGAGTGGACTTTGGGTTTTGGAGAACATCAGTGTGGTGGTTTTACCGTGCTGGGCAGCTAAACCCCACAACCGCTCTCTCACTCCCCCTCCTTTAGATGAGGAGGGGGAGAAGTAAAGCAAAGAACAACTCACGGGTTGAGATAAGGATAATTATTTAAAGGGAAATAATTATAATAATTAAATAAAGACTACCATGAACTAAACAATTTAACTAAGGGGAAGTAAAAGGGAAAAGGGGAAAAAGGGAGGAAAACAAACAAACAAAATAAATGAAAGCTATATGGAAGTGCAGAGGAAAGAAATTACTCTCTACTTCCCACAAATGAGCCATGATTGACCACGTCCTTGAAGCAAGGCCTCAACGCACGCAGCCGGTGTTCGAGAGGAGGAGCGACGTCTTCTCAACGAGAGCCCACCCCTCCCCTCTTCTTCCTGTTTCCACCTTTTATTGCTGAGTGTGACACCACATGGTATGGAATATCCCTTTGATTGGTTTAGGTCAGCTGCCATAGTGATGTTTCTCTCCTCACTTTTTGCCCACCCCCTAGGAGGGTTAGAGAAAGGCCCAATGCTGTGCCACTGCTGCTCAGCAGTAGACACAACACTGGTGTGATAACACTGCTGTTCCAGCTACAAGTACAGAGTACGGCACTGTATGGGCTGCTGCCGGGAAAGTTAACATTCCAGCCAGACCCAGTACAATCAGGTAGGTTTAGGGTGGTTTTGGGGTGGATCTATGGTTTTGGGGATTTTCTTTCGTTTTTGGGCGTGATCCTATTCTTTTTGGGGGTGTTTGTGACGTGTTTTGTGGTCTCCGTTGGGTTTTGTTGCGTTTTCCGTTGTCATCGTGGTGGAAAATGGTAAATTGCGATTTTTGGAGAACTTCAGGTAGGTTTAGGGGGACTTCTGGGGTGGATTCATGGTACTTGAGTTTTTCTTCTGTTTTTTGGGGTGATCCTGTTCTTTTCTGGGGTATTTTTGACGTGTTTTTGGGTCTCCGTTGGGTTTCGTTGTGTTGTCGGTCGTCGTTAAGTTCAATGGGAGTGGATTGTGGGGTTTGGAGACGATCAGGTGAGTTTAGGGTGGTTTTGGGGGGAAATTCATGGTATTGGGGTTTTCTCTTCTGATCCAGTTCTTTTTTGGCGTGTTTTTGATGTGTTTTTGGGTCTCCGTTGGGTTTTGTTCGTAATCATGTTGGAAAATGGAAAGTTCTGGGTTTTGGAGAACACCTGGTAGGTTTAGGATGGTTTGGGGATGGATCTATGGTTTTGTTTTTTTTTTTTCTGTTTTTTTTGGGGGTTGATCCTGTTCTTTTTTGGGGTGTTTTTGACGTGTTTTGGGGTCTCCGCTGGGTTTTACTTGGCTTCTTCTTGGTCATCATGGTGGAAAAGTGTAAATTGTGGGTTTTGGAGATCATCATGTAGGTTAATGGGGACTTTTGGGGTGGATCTATGGCTTTTGGGATTATCTTCCAGGTTTGGGGTTGATCGCGTTCTTGTTTGGGGTGTTTTTGAAGTGTTTTGTGGTCTCCATTGGATTTCGTTGGGTTCTCGTTGGTCGTTAAGTTCAATGGGAGTGGATTGTGGGTTTTGGAGAAGATCAAGTGAGTTTAGGGTGGTTTGAAGGGAAATTCATGGTATTGGGGTTTTTTCTTCTGATCCAGTTCTTTTTTGGCGTGTTTTTGACGTGTTTTTGGGTCTCCGTTGGGTTTTAGTTGGGTTTTGTTCGTAATCATGTTGGAAAATGGAAAATTCTGGGTTTTGGAGAACACCTGGTAGGTTTAGGATGGTTTGGGGATGGATCTATGGTTTTGTTTTGTTTTGTTTTTTCTGTTTTTTGGGCGGTTAATCCTGTTCTTTTTTGGGGTGTTTTTGACGTGTTTTGGGGTCTCCGCTGGGTTTTACTTGGCTTCTTCTTGGTCATCATGGTGGAAAAGTGTAAATTGTGGGTTTTGGAGAACATCAGGTAGGTTTAGGGGGAATCTTGCGGTGGATCTTTGGCTTTTGGGATTTTCTTTCGTTTTTGCGTGTGATCGCGTTCTTTTTTGGGTTGTTTTTGACGTGTTTTGTGGTCTCCGTTGGGTTTTGTTGGGTTTTCCTTTGTCATCATGGTGGAAAAGTGTAAATTGTGGGTTTTGGAGATCATCATGTAGGTTTGGGGGGACTTTTGGGGTGGATCTATGGCTTTTGGGGTTTTCTTTCGTTTTTGGGGGTGATCCTGTTCTTGTTTGGGTTGTTTATGACGTTTTTTGGGGTCTCCGTTGGATGTTGTTGGGTTCCTAATGGTTTTTATGGTGGTCGGGAGTGGACTTTGGGATTTGGAGAACATCAGGTAGGTCTAGGGGGACCTTTGGGGTGGATCTATGGTTTTGGGGTATTTTCTTCCAGTTTTCTGGGGTGATCCTGTTCTTTTTTGTGGTGTTTTTGACGTGTTTTGTGGTCTCCGTTAGGTTTTGTTGGGTTCTTGTATTAATCATGGTGAATGGGAGTGAAATGTGGGATTTGGAGAAGATCAGGTGGGTTTAGGGTGGTTTTGTGGGGAAATTCATGTTTTTTTTTTTTTTCTTCTTATCCAGTTCTTTTTTGGGGTGTTTTTAACGTTTTTTGGGGTCTCCGTTGGGTTTCGTTTGGTTTTCCGCTGTCATCATGGTGGAAAATGGTAAATTGTGGGTTTTGGAGAACATCAGGTAGGTTTAGGGTGGTTTTGGGGTGGATCTATGGTTTTGGGGTTTTCTTCTGTTTTTGTTTTTTTTTTTTTTTGTTTGTTTTTGTTTTTGTTTTTTTGTGGTGATCGTGTTCTTTTTTGGGGTGTTTTTGACGTGTTTTGGGGTCTCCATTGGGTTTTACTTGGCTTCTTATTAGTCATCATGGTGGAAAAGTGTAAATTGTGGGTTTTGGAGGACATCAGGTAGGTTTAGGGGGACCTTTGGGGTGGATCTATGGCTTTTGGTATTTTCTTGTGTTTTCTGGGGTGATCCTGTTCTTGTTTGTCGTGTTTTTGACGTGTTTTGTGGTCTCCCTTGGGTTTTAGTTGGCTTCTTATTGGTCATCATGTTGGAATAGTTTAAATTGTGGGTTTTGGAGAACATCAGGCAGGTTTAGGGGGACATTTGGGATGGATCTATGGCTTTTGGGATTTTCTTGTGTTTTCTGGGGTGATCCTGTTGTTTTTTGGCGTGTGTTTGACGTGCTTTGTGGTTTCCGTTCGGTGTTGTTGGGTTCCTAATGGTTTTTATGGTGGTCGGGAGTGGACTTTGGGATTTGGAGAACATCAGGTAGGTTTAGGGGGACTTTTGGGGTGGATCTATGGCTTTGGGGATTTTCTTCCAGTTTTGGGGTTGATCGCGTTCTTGTTTGGGTTGTTTTTGAAGTGTTTTGTTGTCTCCATTGGATTTCGTTGGGTTCTCGTTGGTCGTTAAGGTAAATGGGAGTGGATTGTGGGTTTTGGAGAAGATCAGGTGAGTTTAGGATGGTTTAGTGGGGAAATTCATACTTTTTTTTTTTTTTTTTTTCTTCTGATCCAGTTCTTTTTTGGCGTGTTTTTGACGTGTTATGGGGTCTCCAACGGGTTTCGTTGGGTTTTCCTTTGTCATCGTGGTGGAAAAAGGTAAATAGTGGGTTTTGGAGAACTTCAGGTAGGTTTAGGGGGACTTTTGGGGCAGATTCATGGTTTTTGGGGTTTTCTTTTGTTTTTTTTTTTTGTCTGGTCCCGTTCTTTTTTGGGAAGTTTTTGAGGTGTTTGGGGTTGTCCGTTGGGTTTTGTTGGGTTCTCGGTCATCATGGTGGAAAAGGGTAAATTGTGGGTTTTGGAGAACATCAGGTGAGTTTAAGGAATTTGGGGGTGTGAATCTATGGTTTTGGGGGCTTTCTTCTGTTTTTTTTTTTTTTAGGGTTTTCTTCTGTTTTTGGGGTGGTCTCGTTCTTTTTTGGGGTGTTTTGTTGGGTTTTCCGTTGTCATCGTGGTGGAAAAGGGTAAATTGCGGGTTATGGAGAACATCAGGTAGGTTTAGGGTGGTTTGGGGATGGATCTATGGTTCTGGGTGTTTTCTTTCGTTTTTGGGGGTGATCGTGTTCTTTTTCGGGGTGTCTTTGACGTGTTTTGGGGTCTCTGTTGGGTTTCGTTGGGTTTTCCGTTGTCATCATGGTGGAAAATGGTAAATTGTGGGTTTTGGAGAACATCAGGTAGGTTTAGGGGGACTTTTGGGGTGGATCTATGGCTTTTGGGGTTTCCTTCTGTTATTTTGGGATGATCCTGTTCTTTTTTGGGGTGTTTATGCCGTGTTTTGGTGTCTCCGTTGGGCTTTGTTGGGTTCCTAATGGGTTTTATGGTGGTTGGGAGTGGACTTTGGGTTTTGGAGAACATCAGTGTGGTGGTTTTACCGTGCTGGGCAGCTAAACCCCACAACCGCTCTCTCACTCCCCCTCCTTTAGATGAGGAGGGGGAGAAGTAAAGCAAAGAACAACTCACGGGTTGAGATAAGGATAATTATTTAAAGGGAAATAATTATAATAATTAAATAAAGACTACCATGAACTAAACAATTTAACTAAGGGGAAGTAAAAGGGAAAAGGGGAAAAAGGGAGGAAAACAAACAAACAAAATAAATGAAAGCTATATGGAAGTGCAGAGGAAAGAAATTACTCTCTACTTCCCACAAATGAGCCATGATTGACCACGTCCTTGAAGCAAGGCCTCAACGCACGCAGCCGGTGTTCGAGAGGAGGAGCGACGTCTTCTCAACGAGAGCCCACCCCTCCCCTCTTCTTCCTGTTTCCACCTTTTATTGCTGAGTGTGACACCACATGGTATGGAATATCCCTTTGATTGGTTTAGGTCAGCTGCCATAGTGATGTTTCTCTCCTCACTTTTTGCCCACCCCCTAGGAGGGTTAGAGAAAGGCCCAATGCTGTGCCACTGCTGCTCAGCAGTAGACACAACACTGGTGTGATAACACTGCTGTTCCAGCTACAAGTACAGAGTACGGCACTGTATGGGCTGCTGCCGGGAAAGTTAACATTCCAGCCAGACCCAGTACAATCAGGTAGGTTTAGGGTGGTTTTGGGGTGGATCTATGGTTTTGGGGATTTTCTTTCGTTTTTGGGCGTGATCCTATTCTTTTTGGGGGTGTTTGTGACGTGTTTTGTGGTCTCCGTTGGGTTTTGTTGCGTTTTCCGTTGTCATCGTGGTGGAAAATGGTAAATTGCGATTTTTGGAGAACTTCAGGTAGGTTTAGGGGGACTTCTGGGGTGGATTCATGGTACTTGAGTTTTTCTTCTGTTTTTTGGGGTGATCCTGTTCTTTTCTGGGGTATTTTTGACGTGTTTTTGGGTCTCCGTTGGGTTTCGTTGTGTTGTCGGTCGTCGTTAAGTTCAATGGGAGTGGATTGTGGGGTTTGGAGACGATCAGGTGAGTTTAGGGTGGTTTTGGGGGGAAATTCATGGTATTGGGGTTTTCTCTTCTGATCCAGTTCTTTTTTGGCGTGTTTTTGATGTGTTTTTGGGTCTCCGTTGGGTTTTGTTCGTAATCATGTTGGAAAATGGAAAGTTCTGGGTTTTGGAGAACACCTGGTAGGTTTAGGATGGTTTGGGGATGGATCTATGGTTTTGTTTTTTTTTTTTCTGTTTTTTTTGGGGGTTGATCCTGTTCTTTTTTGGGGTGTTTTTGACGTGTTTTGGGGTCTCCGCTGGGTTTTACTTGGCTTCTTCTTGGTCATCATGGTGGAAAAGTGTAAATTGTGGGTTTTGGAGATCATCATGTAGGTTAATGGGGACTTTTGGGGTGGATCTATGGCTTTTGGGATTATCTTCCAGGTTTGGGGTTGATCGCGTTCTTGTTTGGGGTGTTTTTGAAGTGTTTTGTGGTCTCCATTGGATTTCGTTGGGTTCTCGTTGGTCGTTAAGTTCAATGGGAGTGGATTGTGGGTTTTGGAGAAGATCAAGTGAGTTTAGGGTGGTTTGAAGGGAAATTCATGGTATTGGGGTTTTTTCTTCTGATCCAGTTCTTTTTTGGCGTGTTTTTGACGTGTTTTTGGGTCTCCGTTGGGTTTTAGTTGGGTTTTGTTCGTAATCATGTTGGAAAATGGAAAATTCTGGGTTTTGGAGAACACCTGGTAGGTTTAGGATGGTTTGGGGATGGATCTATGGTTTTGTTTTGGTTTTTTTTTTCTGTTTTTTGGGCGGTTAATCCTGTTCTTTTTTGGGGTGTTTTTGACGTGTTTTGGGGTCTCCGCTGGGTTTTACTTGGCTTCTTCTTGGTCATCATGGTGGAAAAGTGTAAATTGTGGGTTTTGGAGAACATCAGGTAGGTTTAGGGGGACCTTTGGGGTGGATCTATGGCTTTTGGTATTTTCTTGTGTTTTCTGGGGTGATCGTGTTCTTGTTTGGGGTGTTTTTGACGTGTTTTGTGGTCTCCGTTGGGTTTCGTTGGGTTTTCCGTGGTCATCATGGTGGAAAAGGGTAAATTGTAGGTTTTAGAGAACATCGGGTAGTTTTAGGTTGGCTTTGGGGTGGATCTATGGTTTTGGGGGATTTCTTCTGTTTTTTAGGGTTTTCTTCTCTTTTTGGGGTGGTCCCGATCTTTTCTGGGGTGTTTCTAATGTGTTTTGGGTTCTCTGTTGCGTTTTGTTTTGATTGTACTGTGGTTTTGAGGTGTTTTGGGTTCTTCATTGGTTTTCGTTGGGTTCTTGTTTGTCATTATGGTGAATGGGAGTGAAATGTCGATTTGGAGAAGATCAGGTGAGTTTAGGGTGGTTTTGGGGGGAAATTCATGGTTTTTGTTTTATTTTTTTCTTCTGATCCAGTTGTTTTTTGGGGTGTTTTTGACGTGTTTTGGGGTCTCCGTTGGTTTTTGTTGGGTTTCAATTGCGTTTTCTAATGGTTGGGAGTGGATTGTACATTTAGGAGAACATCAGGTAGGTTTAAAGCTTTTTGAGAGGTTAAATGACGTATTTTCTTCTGATCCAGTTTGCTTTTGGGGTGTTTTTGAGGTGTTTTGGAGTTTCCGTTGCGTTTCGTTGAGTTCCTAATGGGTTTTATGGTGGTTGGGAGTGGACTTTGGGATTTGGAGAACATCAGGTAGGTTTAGGGTGGTTTGGGGATTGGATCCGTGCTTTTTGGGGTTTTCTTTCGTTTTGGGGGGTGATCCTGTTCTTGTTTGGGGTGTTTTTGACGTGTTTTTGGGTCTCCCTTGGGTTTCGTTGGGTTCTCGTCTGTCGTTAAGGTAAATGGAAGTGCATTTTTGGTTTTGGAGAAGATCAGGTGAGTTTAGGGTGGTTTGGGGGGAAAATTCATAGCTTTGGGTTTTTTTTCTTCTTATCCAGTTCTTTTTTGGCGTTTTTTTGACGCGTTTTGGGGTCTCCGTTGGGTTTCGTTGGGTTTTCCGTGGTCATTATGGTGGAAAAGTTTAAATTGTTGGTTTTGGAGAACATCGGGTAGGTTTAGGGTGGTTTTGGGGTGGATCTATGGCTTTTGGTGTTTTCTTTCGTTTTTAGGGGTTATCCCGTTCTTGTTTGGGGTGTTTTTGACTTGTTTTGGGGTCTCCGTTGGGTTTCGTTGTGTTTTCCATGGTCATCATGGTGGAAAAGGGTAAATTGTGGGTTTTGGAGAACATCAGGTAGGTTTACGGTTGTTTTGGGGTGGATCTATGATTTTGAGGGATTTTCTTCCAATTTTGGGGGTGATCCCTTTCTTTTCTGGGGTGTTTTTGACGTGTTTTGGGGTCTCCTTTGGGTTTTCGTTTGGTTCATGTTGGTCATCATGGTGAAAAAGCATAAATTGTGGCTTTTGGAGAACATCAGGTAGGTTTAGGGGGACATTTGGTGTGGATCTATGGCTTTTGCGGTTTTCTTTCGTTTTTAGGGGTTATCCTGTTCTTTTTTGGGGTGTTTTTGACGTGTTTTGTGGTCTCCCTTGGGCTTCGTTGGGTTTTCCGTGGTCATCATGGTGGAAAAGGGTAAATTGTAGGTTTTAGATAACATCGGGTAGTTTTAGGGTGGCTTTAGGGTGGATCTATGGTTTTGGGGGATTTCTTCTGTTTTTTAGGGTTTTCTTCTGTTTTTGGGGTGGTCCCGATCTTTTCTGGGGTGTTTCTAATGTGTTTTGGGTTCTCTGTTGCATTTGTTTTGATTGTACTGTGGTTTTGAGGTGTTTTGGGTTCTTCATTGGTTTTCGTTGGGTTCTTGTTTGTCATTATGGTGAATGGGAGTGAAATGTCGATTTGGAGAAGATCAGGTGAGTTTAGGGTGGTTTTGCGGGGAAATTCATAGTTTTTGTTTTTGTTTTTGTTTTTGTTTTTGTTTTTGTTTTTGTTTTTGATCCAGTTGTTTTTTGGGGTGTTTTTGACGTGTTTTGGGGTCTCCTTTGGTTTTTCGTTTGGTTCATGTTGGTCATCATGGTGAAAAAGCGTAAACTGTGGCTTTTGGAGAACATCAGGTAGGTTTAGGGTAGTTTTGGGATTGGATCCGTGCTTTTTGGGGTTTTCTTTCGTTTTTAGGGGTTATCCTGTTCTTGTTTGGGGTGTTTTTGATGTGTTTTGTGGTCTCCCTTGGGCTTCGTTGGGTTTTTCGTGGTCATCATGGTGGAAAATATTAAATTGTGGGTTTTGCAGAACATCAGGTGAGTTTAAGGTTTTTTGGGGGGTGAATCTATGGTTTTGGGGGATTTCTTCTGTTTTTTAGGGTTTTCTTCTGTTTTTGGGGTGGTCCCGATCTTTTCTGGGGTGTTTCTAATGTGTTTTGGGTTCTCTGTTGCATTTGTTTTGATTGTACTGTGGTTTTGAGGTGTTTTGGGTTCTTCATTGGTTTTCGTTGGGTTCTTGTTTGTCATTATGGTGAATGGGAGTGAAATGTTGATTTGGAGAAGATCAGGTGAGTTTAGGGTGGTTTTGCGGGGAAATTCATAGTTTTTGTTTTTGTTTTTGTTTTTTTCTTCTGATCCAGTTGTTTTTTGGGGTGTTTTTGACGTGTTTTGGGGTCTCCTTTGGTTTTTCGTTTGGTTCATGTTGGTCATCATGGTGAAAAAGCGTAAATTGTGGCTTTTGGAGAACATCAGGTAGGTTTAGGGGGACTTTTGGTGTGGATCTATGGCTTTTGGGGTTTTCTTTCGTTTTTAGGGGTTATCCTGTTCTTTTTTGGGGTGTTTTTGACGTGTTTTGTGGTCTCCCTTGGGCTTCGTTGGGTTTTTCGTGGTCATCATGGTGGAAAATATTAAATTGTGGGTTTTGTAGAACATCAGGTGAGTTTAAGGTTTTTTGGGGGTGAATCTATGGTTTTGGGGGATTTCTTCTGTTTTTTTAGGGTTTTCTTCTGTTTTTGGGGTGGTCCCGATCTTTTCTGGGGTGTTTTTGACGTGTTTTGGTTTCTCCGTTGCATTTTGTTTTGTTCTTGTTGGTCATTATGTTAAATAGGAGTGGATTGTGGGTTTTGGAGAAGATCAGGTAGGTTTATGGTTTTTTGGGGGTGAAATCATGGCATTTTGTTATTTTTTTTTTAGGATCTGGGTTGATTTTGGGGTTGTTTTGAGGTGTTTTGGGGTTTCCCTTTCGTTTCGTTGAGTTCCTAATGGGTTTTATGGTGGTTGGGAGTGGACTTTGGGATTTGGAGAACATCAGGTAGGTTTAGGGTGGTTTGGGGATTGGATCCGTGCTTTTTGGGGTTTTCTTTCGTTTTGGGGGGTGATCCTGTTCTTGTTTGGGGTGTTTTTGACGTGTTTTTGGGTCTCCCTTGGGTTTCGTTGGGTTCTCGTCTGTCGTTAAGGTAAATGGAAGTGCATTTTTGGTTTTGGAGAAGATCAGGTGAGTTTAGGGTGGTTTGGGGGGAAAATTCATAGCTTTGGGTTTTTTTCTTCTTATCCAGTTCTTTTTTGTCGTGTTTTTGACGCGTTTTGGGGTCTCCGTTGGGTTTCGTTGGGTTTTCCGTGGTCATTATGGTGGAAAAGTTTAAATTGTTGGTTTTGGAGAACATCGGGTAGGTTTAGGGTGGTTTTGGGGTGGATCTATGGCTTTTGGTGTTTTCTTTCGTTTTTAGGGGTTATCCCGTTCTTGTTTGGGGTGTTTTTGACTTGTTTTGGGGTCTCCGTTGGGTTTCGTTGTGTTTTCCATGGTCATCATGGTGGAAAAGGGTAAATTGTGGGTTTTGGAGAACATCAGGTAGGTTTACGGTTGTTTTGGGGTGGATCTATGATTTTGAGGGATTTTCTTCCAATTTTGGGGGTGATCCCTTTCTTTTCTGGGGTGTTTTTGACGTGTTTTGGGGTCTCCTTTGGGTTTTCGTTTGGTTCATGTTGGTCATCATGGTGAAAAAGCGTAAATTGTGGCTTTTGGAGAACATCAGGTAGGTTTAGGGGGACTTTTGGGGTGGATCTATGGCTTTGGGGATTTTCTTCCAGTTTTGGGGTTGATCGCATTCTTTTTTGGGTTGTTTTTGAAGTGTTTTGTTGTCTCCATTGGATTTCGTTGGGTTCTCGTTGGTCGTTAAGGTAAATGGGAGTGGATTGTGGGTTTTGGAGAAGATCAGGTGAGTTTAGGATGGTTTAGTGGGGAAATTCATACTTTTTTTTTTTTTTTTTTCTTCTGATCCAGTTCTTTTTTGGCGTGTTTTTGACGTGTTATGGGGTCTCCAACGGGTTTCGTTGGGTTTTCCTTTGTCATCGTGGTGGAAAAAGGTAAATAGTGGGTTTTGGAGAACTTCAGGTAGGTTTAGGGGGACTTTTGGGGCAGATTCATGGTTTTTGGGGTTTTCTTTTGTTTTTTTTTTGTCTGGTCCCGTTCTTTTTTGGGAAGTTTTTGAGGTGTTTGGGGTTGTCCGTTGGGTTTTGTTGGGTTCTCGGTCATCATGGTGGAAAAGGGTAAATTGTGGGTTTTGGAGAACATCAGGTGAGTTTAAGGAATTTGGGGGTGTGAATCTATGGTTTTGGGGGCTTTCTTCTGTTTTTTTTTTTTTTTAGGGTTTTCTTCTGTTTTTGGGGTGGTCTCGTTCTTTTTTGGGGTGTTTTGTTGGGTTTTCCGTTGTCATTGTGGTGGAAAAGGGTAAATTGCGGGTTATGGAGAACATCAGGTAGGTTTAGGGTGGTTTGGGGATGGATCTATGGTTCTGGGTGTTTTCTTTCGTTTTTGGGGGTGATCGTGTTCTTTTTCGGGGTGTCTTTGACGTGTTTTGGGGTCTCTGTTGGGTTTCGTTGGGTTTTCCGTTGTCATCATGGTGGAAAATGGTAAATTGTGGGTTTTGGAGAACATCAGGTAGGTTTAGGGGGACTTTTGGGGTGGATCTATGGCTTTTGGGGTTTCCTTCTGTTATTTTGGGATGATCCTGTTCTTTTTTGGGGTGTTTATGCCGTGTTTTGGTGTCTCCGTTGGGCTTTGTTGGGTTCCTAATGGGTTTTATGGTGGTTGGGAGTGGACTTTGGGTTTTGGAGAACATCAGTGTGGTGGTTTTACCGTGCTGGGCAGCTAAACCCCACAACCGCTCTCTCACTCCCCCTCCTTTAGATGAGGAGGGGGAGAAGTAAAGCAAAGAACAACTCACGGGTTGAGATAAGGATAATTATTTAAAGGGAAATAATTATAATAATTAAATAAAGACTACCATGAACTAAACAATTTAACTAAGGGGAAGTAAAAGGGAAAAGGGGAAAAAGGGAGGAAAACAAACAAACAAAATAAATGAAAGCTATATGGAAGTGCAGAGGAAAGAAATTACTCTCTACTTCCCACAAATGAGCCATGATTGACCACGTCCTTGAAGCAAGGCCTCAACGCACGCAGCCGGTGTTCGAGAGGAGGAGCGACGTCTTCTCAACGAGAGCCCACCCCTCCCCTCTTCTTCCTGTTTCCACCTTTTATTGCTGAGTGTGACACCACATGGTATGGAATATCCCTTTGATTGGTTTAGGTCAGCTGCCATAGTGATGTTTCTCTCCTCACTTTTTGCCCACCCCCTAGGAGGGTTAGAGAAAGGCCCAATGCTGTGCCACTGCTGCTCAGCAGTAGACACAACACTGGTGTGATAACACTGCTGTTCCAGCTACAAGTACAGAGTACGGCACTGTATGGGCTGCTGCCGGGAAAGTTAACATTCCAGCCAGACCCAGTACAATCAGGTAGGTTTAGGGTGGTTTTGGGGTGGATCTATGGTTTTGGGGATTTTCTTTCGTTTTTGGGCGTGATCCTATTCTTTTTGGGGGTGTTTGTGACGTGTTTTGTGGTCTCCGTTGGGTTTTGTTGCGTTTTCCGTTGTCATCGTGGTGGAAAATGGTAAATTGCGATTTTTGGAGAACTTCAGGTAGGTTTAGGGGGACTTCTGGGGTGGATTCATGGTACTTGAGTTTTTCTTCTGTTTTTTGGGGTGATCCTGTTCTTTTCTGGGGTATTTTTGACGTGTTTTTGGGTCTCCGTTGGGTTTCGTTGTGTTGTCGGTCGTCGTTAAGTTCAATGGGAGTGGATTGTGGGGTTTGGAGACGATCAGGTGAGTTTAGGGTGGTTTTGGGGGGAAATTCATGGTATTGGGGTTTTCTCTTCTGATCCAGTTCTTTTTTGGCGTGTTTTTGATGTGTTTTTGGGTCTCCGTTGGGTTTTGTTCGTAATCATGTTGGAAAATGGAAAGTTCTGGGTTTTGGAGAACACCTGGTAGGTTTAGGATGGTTTGGGGATGGATCTATGGTTTTGTTTTTTTTTTCTGTTTTTTTTGGGGGTTGATCCTGTTCTTTTTTGGGGTGTTTTTGACGTGTTTTGGGGTCTCCGCTGGGTTTTACTTGGCTTCTTCTTGGTCATCATGGTGGAAAAGTGTAAATTGTGGGATTTGGAGATCATCATGTAGGTTAATGGGGACTTTTGGGGTGGATCTATGGCTTTTGGGATTATCTTCCAGGTTTGGGGTTGATCGCGTTCTTGTTTGGGGTGTTTTTGAAGTGTTTTGTGGTCTCCATTGGATTTCGTTGGGTTCTCGTTGGTCGTTAAGTTCAATGGGAGTGGATTGTGGGTTTTGGAGAAGATCAAGTGAGTTTAGGGTGGTTTGAAGGGAAATTCATGGTATTGGGGTTTTTTCTTCTGATCCAGTTCTTTTTTGGCGTGTTTTTGACGTGTTTTTGGGTCTCCGTTGGGTTTTAGTTGGGTTTTGTTCGTAATCATGTTGGAAAATGGAAAATTCTGGGTTTTGGAGAACACCTGGTAGGTTTAGGATGGTTTGGGGATGGATCTATGGTTTTGTTTTGTTTTTTTTTTCTGTTTTTTGGGCGGTTAATCCTGTTCTTTTTTGGGGTGTTTTTGACGTGTTTTGGGGTCTCCGCTGGGTTTTACTTGGCTTCTTCTTGGTCATCATGGTGGAAAAGTGTAAATTGTGGGTTTTGGAGAACATCAGGTAGGTTTAGGGGGAATCTTGCGGTGGATCTTTGGCTTTTGGGATTTTCTTTCGTTTTTGCGTGTGATCGCGTTCTTTTTTGGGTTGTTTTTGACGTGTTTTGTGGTCTCCGTTGGGTTTTGTTGGGTTTTCCTTTGTCATCATGGTGGAAAAGTGTAAATTGTGGGTTTTGGAGATCATCATGTAGGTTTGGGGGGACTTTTGGGGTGGATCTATGGCTTTTGGGGTTTCCTTCTGTTATTTTGGGATGATCCTGTTCTTTTTTGGGGTGTTTATGCCGTGTTTTGGTGTCTCCGTTGGGCTTTGTTGGGTTCCTAATGGGTTTTATGGTGGTTGGGAGTGGACTTTGGGTTTTGGAGAACATCAGGTAGGTTTAGGGTGGTTTTGGGGTGGATCTATGGTTTTGGGGTTTTCTTCTGTGTTTTTTTTTGGTTTTTTTTTGTTTTTTTTTTTTTTTTTTGTGATCCTATCCTTTTGGGGGTGTTTGTGACGTGTTTTGTGGTCTCCGTTGGGTTTTGTTGCGTTTTTCTATTTTCATCGTGTTGGAAAATGGTAAATTGCGATTTTTGGAGAACTTCAGGTAGGTTTAGGGGGACTTTTGGGGTGGATTCATGGTACTTGAGTTTTTCTTCTGTTTTTTGGGGTGATCCTGTTCTTTTCTGGGGTATTTTTGACGTTTTTTTGGGTCTCCGTTGTGTTTCGTTGTGTTGTCGGTCGTCGTTAAGTTCAATGGGAGTGGATTGTGGGGTTTGGAGATGATCAGGTGAGTTTAGGGTGGTTTTGGGGGGAAATTCATGGTATTGGGGTTTTTTCTTCTGATCCATTTTTTTTTTTTGGCGTGTTTTAGATGTGTTTTTGGGTCTCTGTTGGGTTTTACTTGGCTTCATATTGGTCATCATGGTGGAAAATTGTAAATTGTGGGTTTTGTAGAACATCAGGTAGGTTTAGGGTGGTTTTGGGGTGGATCTATGGTTTTGGGGTTTTCTTCTGTTTTTTTGTTTTTTTTTTTTTTTTTTTTTTTGTGATCCTGTTCATTTTTGGGTTTTTTTTGACGTGTTTTGGGGTCTCCGTTGCGTTTTACTTTACTTCTTATTAGTCATCATGGTGGAAAAGTGTAAGTTGTTGGTTTTGGAGAATATCAGGTAGGTTTAGGGGGACCTTTGGGGTGGATCTATGGCTTTTGGTATTTTCTTGTGTTTTCTGGGGTGATCGTGTTCTTGTTTGGGGTGTTTTTGACGTGTTTTGTGGTCTCCGTTGGGTTTCGTTGGGTTTTCCGTGGTCATCATGGTGGAAAAGGGTAAATTGTAGGTTTTAGAGAACATCGGGTAGTTTTAGGGTGGCTTTGGGGTGGATCTATGGTTTTGGGGGATTTCTTCTGTTTTTTAGGGTTTTCTTCTGTTTTTGGGGTGGTCCCGATCTTTTCTGGGGTGTTTCTAATGTGTTTTGGGTTCTCTGTTGCGTTTTGTTTTGATTGTACTGTGGTTTTGACGTGTTTTGGGTTCTTCATTGGTTTTCGTTGGGTTCTTGTTTGTCATTATGGTGAATGGGAGTGAAATGTCGATTTGGAGAAGATCAGGTGAGTTTAGGGTGGTTTTGGGGGGAAATTCATGGTTTTTGTTTTATTTTTTTCTTCTGATCCAGTTGTTTTTTGGGGTGTTTTTGACGTGTTTTGGGGTCTCCGTTGGTTTTTGTTGGGTTTCAATTGCGTTTTCTAGTGGTTGGGAGTGGATTGTACATTTAGGAGAACATCAGGTAGGTTTAAAGCTTTTTGAGAGGTTAAATGACGTATTTTCTTCTGATCCAGTTTGCTTTTGGGGTGTTTTTGAGGTGTTTTGGAGTTTCCGTTGCGTTTCGTTGAGTTCCTAATGGGTTTTATGGTGGTTGGGAGTGGACTTTGGGATTTGGAGAACATCAGGTAGGTTTAGGGTGGTTTGGGGATTGGATCCGTGCTTTTTGGGGTTTTCTTTCGTTTTGGGGGGTGATCCTGTTCTTGTTTGGGGTGTTTTTGACGTGTTTTTGGGTCTCCCTTGGGTTTCGTTGGGTTCTCGTCTGTCGTTAAGGTAAATGGAAGTGCATTTTTGGTTTTGGAGAAGATCAGGTGAGTTTAGGGTGGTTTGGGGGGAAAATTCATAGCTTTGGGTTTTTTTCTTCTTATCCAGTTCTTTTTTGTCGTGTTTTTGACGCGTTTTGGGGTCTCCGTTGGGTTTCGTTGGGTTTTCCGTGGTCATTATGGTGGAAAAGTTTAAATTGTTGGTTTTGGAGAACATCGGGTAGGTTTAGGGTGGTTTTGGGGTGGATCTATGGCTTTTGGTGTTTTCTTTCGTTTTTAGGGGTTATCCCGTTCTTGTTTGGGGTGTTTTTGACTTGTTTTGGGGTCTCCGTTGGGTTTCGTTGTGTTTTCCATGGTCATCATGGTGGAAAAGGGTAAATTGTGGGTTTTGGAGAACATCAGGTAGGTTTAGGGGGACTTTTGGTGTGGATCTATGGCTTTTGGGGTTTTCTTTCGTTTTTAGGGGTTATCCTGTTCTTTTTTGGGGTGTTTTTGACGTGTTTTGTGGTCTCCCTTGGGCTTCGTTGGGTTTTCCGTGGTCATCATGGTGGAAAAGGGTAAATTGTAGGTTTTAGATAACATCGGGTAGTTTTAGGGTGGCTTTAGGGTGGATCTATGGTTTTGGGGGATTTCTTCTGTTTTTTAGGGTTTTCTTCTGTTTTTGGGGTGGTCCCGATCTTTTCTGGGGTGTTTCTAATGTGTTTTGGGTTCTCTGTTGCATTTGTTTTGATTGTACTGTGGTTTTGAGGTGTTTTGGGTTCTTCATTGGTTTTCGTTGGGTTCTTGTTTGTCATTATGGTGAATGGGAGTGAAATGTTGATTTGGAGAAGATCAGGTGAGTTTAGGGTGGTTTTGCGGGGAAATTCATAGTTTTTGTTTTTGTTTTTGTTTTTGTTTTTGTTTTTGTTTTTGTTTTTGATCCAGTTGTTTTTTGGGGTGTTTTTGACGTGTTTTGGGGTCTCCTTTGGTTTTTCGTTTGGTTCATGTTGGTCATCATGGTGAAAAAGCGTAAACTGTGGCTTTTGGAGAACATCAGGTAGGTTTAGGGTAGTTTTGGGATTGGATCCGTGCTTTTTGGGGTTTTCTTTCGTTTTTAGGGGTTATCCTGTTCTTGTTTGGGGTGTTTTTGACGTGTTTTGTGGTCTCCCTTGGGCTTCGTTGGGTTTTTCGTGGTCATCATGGTGGAAAATATTAAATTGTGGGTTTTGTAGAACATCAGGTGAGTTTAAGGTTTTTTGGGGGGTGAATCTATGGTTTTGGGGGATTTCTTCTGTTTTTTAGGGTTTTCTTCTGTTTTTGGGGTGGTCCCGATCTTTTCTGGGGTGTTTCTAATGTGTTTTGGGTTCTCTGTTGCATTTGTTTTGATTGTACTGTGGTTTTGAGGTGTTTTGGGTTCTTCATTGGTTTTCGTTGGGTTCTTGTTTGTCATTATGGTGAATGGGAGTGAAATGTTGATTTGGAGAAGATCAGGTGAGTTTAGGGTGGTTTTGCGGGGAAATTCATAGTTTTTGTTTTTGTTTTTGTTTTTGTTTTTGATCCAGTTGTTTTTTGGGGTGTTTTTGACGTGTTTTGGGGTCTCCTTTGGTTTTTCGTTTGGTTCATGTTGGTCATCATGGTGAAAAAGCGTAAATTGTGGCTTTTGGAGAACATCAGGTAGGTTTAGGGGGACTTTTGGTGTGGATCTATGGCTTTTGGGGTTTTCTTTCGTTTTTAGGGGTTATCCTGTTCTTTTTTGGGGTGTTTTTGACGTGTTTTGTGGTCTCCCTTGGGCTTCGTTGGGTTTTTCGTGGTCATCATGGTGGAAAATATTAAATTGTGGGTTTTGTAGAACATCAGGTGAGTTTAAGGTTTTTTGGGGGTGAATCTATGGTTTTGGGGGATTTCTTCTGTTTTTTTAGGGTTTTCTTCTGGTTTTGGGGTGGTCCCGATCTTTTCTGGGGTGTTTTTGACGTGTTTTGTTTTCTCCGTTGCATTTTGTTTTGTTCTTGTTGGTCATTATGTTAAATAGGAGTGGATTGTGGGTTTTGGAGAAGATCAGGTAGGTTTATGTTTTTTTGGGGGTGAAATCATGGCATTTTGTTATTTTTTTTTTAGGATCTGGGTTGATTTTGGGGTTGTTTTGAGGTGTTTTGGGGTTTCCCTTTCGTTTCGTTGAGTTCCTAATGGGTTTTATGGTGGTTGGGAGTGGACTTTGGGATTTGGAGAACATCAGGTAGGTTTAGGGTGGTTTGGGGATTGGATCCGTGCTTTTTGGGGTTTTCTTTCGTTTTGGGGGGTGATCCTGTTCTTGTTTGGGGTGTTTTTGACGTGTTTTTGGGTCTCCCTTGGGTTTCGTTGGGTTCTCGTCTGTCGTTAAGGTAAATGGAAGTGCATTTTTGGTTTTGGAGAAGATCAGGTGAGTTTAGGGTGGTTTGGGGGGAAAATTCATAGCTTTGGGTTTTTTTCTTCTTATCCAGTTCTTTTTTGTCGTGTTTTTGATGCGTTTTGGGGTCTCCGTTGGGTTTCGTTGGGTTTTCCGTGGTCATTATGGTGGAAAAGTTTAAATTGTTGGTTTTGGAGAACATCGGGTAGGTTTAGGGTGGTTTTGGGGTGGATCTATGGCTTTTGGTGTTTTCTTTCGTTTTTAGGGGTTATCCCGTTCTTGTTTGGGGTGTTTTTGACTTGTTTTGGGGTCTCCGTTGGGTTTCGTTGTGTTTTCCATGGTCATCATGGTGGAAAAGGGTAAATTGTGGGTTTTGGAGAACATCAGGTAGGTTTACGGTTGTTTTGGGGTGGATCTATGATTTTGAGGGATTTTCTTCCAATTTTGGGGGTGATCCCTTTCTTTTCTGGGGTGTTTTTGACGTGTTTTGGGGTCTCCTTTGGGTTTTCGTTTGGTTCATGTTGGTCATCATGGTGAAAAAGCGTAAATTGTGGCTTTTGGAGAACATCAGGTAGGTTTAGGGGGACATTTGGTGTGGATCTATGGCTTTTGGGGTTTTCTTTCGTTTTTAGGGGTTATCCTGTTCTTTTTTGGGGTGTTTTTGACGTGTTTTGGTTTCTCCGTTGCGTTTTGTTTTGTTCTTGTTGGTCATTATGTTAAATAGGAGTGGATTGTGGGTTTTGGAGAAGATCAGGTAGGTTTATGGTTTTTTGGGGGTGAAATCATGGCATTTTGCTATTTTTTTTTTAGGATCTGGGTTGATTTTGGGGTTGTTTTGAGGTGTTTTGGGGTTTCCCTTTCGTTTCGTTGAGTTCCTAATGGGTTTTATGGTGGTTGGGAGTGGACTTTGGGATTTGGAGAACATCAGGTAGGTTTAGGGTGGTTTGGGGATTGGATCCGTGCTTTTTGGGGTTTTCTTTCGTTTTGGGGGGTGATCCTGTTCTTGTTTGGGGTGTTTTTGACGTGTTTTTGGGTCTCCCTTGGGTTTCGTTGGGTTCTCGTCTGTCGTTAAGGTAAATGGAAGTGCATTTTTGGTTTTGGAGAAGATCAGGTGAGTTTAGGGTGGTTTGGGGGGAAAATTCATAGCTTTGGGTTTTTTTCTTCTTATCCAGTTCTTTTTTGTCGTGTTTTTGACGCGTTTTGGGGTCTCCGTTGGGTTTCGTTGGGTTTTCCGTGGTCATTATGGTGGAAAAGTTTAAATTGTTGGTTTTGGAGAACATCGGGTAGGTTTAGGGTGGTTTTGGGGTGGATCTATGGCTTTTGGTGTTTTCTTTCGTTTTTAGGGGTTATCCCGTTCTTGTTTGGGGTGTTTTTGACTTGTTTTGGGGTCTCCGTTGGGTTTCGTTGTGTTTTCCATGGTCATCATGGTGGAAAAGGGTAAATTGTGGGTTTTGGAGAACATCAGGTAGGTTTACGGTTGTTTTGGGGTGGATCTATGATTTTGAGGGATTTTCTTCCAATTTTGGGGGTGATCCCTTTCTTTTCTGGGGTGTTTTTGACGTGTTTTGGGGTCTCCTTTGGGTTTTCGTTTGGTTCATGTTGGTCATCATGGTGAAAAAGCGTAAATTGTGGCTTTTGGAGAACATCAGGTAGGTTTAGGGGGACATTTGGTGTGGATCTATGGCTTTTGGGGTTTTCTTTCGTTTTTAGGGGTTATCCTGTTCTTTTTTGGGGTGTTTTTGACGTGTTTTGGTTTCTCCGTTGCGTTTTGTTTTGTTCTTGTTGGTCATTATGTTAAATAGGAGTGGATTGTGGGTTTTGGAGAAGATCAGGTAGGTTTATGGTTTTTTGGGGGTGAAATCATGGCATTTTGCTATTTTTTTTTTAGGATCTGGGTTGATTTTGGGGTTGTTTTGAGGTGTTTTGGGGTTTCCCTTTCGTTTCGTTGAGTTCCTAATGGGTTTTATGGTGGTTGGGAGTGGACTTTGGGATTTGGAGAACATCAGGTAGGTTTAGGGTGGTTTGGGGATTGGATCCGTGCTTTTTGGGGTTTTCTTTCGTTTTGGGGGGTGATCCTGTTCTTGTTTGGGGTGTTTTTGACGTGTTTTTGGGTCTCCCTTGGGTTTCGTTGGGTTCTCGTCTGTCGTTAAGGTAAATGGAAGTGCATTTTTGGTTTTGGAGAAGATCAGGTGAGTTTAGGGTGGTTTGGGGGGAAAATTCATAGCTTTGGGTTTTTTTCTTCTTATCCAGTTCTTTTTTGGCGTGTTTTTGACGCGTTTTGGGGTCTCCGTTGGGTTTCGTTGGGTTTTCCGTGGTCATTATGGTGGAAAAGTTTAAATTGTTGGTTTTGGAGAACATCGGGTAGGTTTAGGGTGGTTTTGGGGTGGATCTATGGCTTTTGGTGTTTTCTTTCGTTTTTAGGGGTTATCCCGTTCTTGTCTGGGGTGTTTTTGACTTGTTTTGGGGTCTCCGTTGGGTTTCGTTGTGTTTTCCATGGTCATCATGGTGGAAAAGGGTAAATTGTGGGTTTTGGAGAACATCAGGTAGGTTTACGGTTGTTTTGGGGTGGATCTATGATTTTGAGGGATTTTCTTCCAATTTTGGGGGTGATCCCTTTCTTTTCTGGGGTGTTTTTGACGTGTTTTGGGGTCTCCTTTGGGTTTTCGTTTGGTTCATGTTGGTCATCATGGTGAAAAAGCGTAAATTGTTGCTTTTGGAGAACATCAGGTAGGTTTAGGGGGACTTTTGGTGTGGATCTATGGCTTTTGGGGTTTTCTTTCGTTTTTAGGGGTTATCCTGTTCTTTTTTGGGGTGTTTTTGATGTGTTTTGGTTTCTCCGTTGCGTTTTGTTTTGTTCTTGTTGGTCATTATGTTAAATAGGAGTGGATTGTGGGTTTTGGAGAAGATCAGGTAGGTTTATGGTTTTTTGGGGGTGAAATCATGGCATTTTGCTATTTTTTTTTTAGGATCTGGGTTGATTTTGGGGTTGTTTTGAGGTGTTTTGGGGTTTCCCTTTCGTTTCGTTGAGTTCCTAATGGGTTTTATGGTGGTTGGGAGTGGACTTTGGGATTTGGAGAACATCAGGTAGGTTTAGGGTGGTTTGGGGATTGGATCCGTGCTTTTTGGGGTTTTCTCTCGTTTTGGGGGGTGATCCTGTTCTTGTTTGGGGTGTTTTTGACATGTTTTTGGGTCTCCCTTGGGTTTCGTTGGGTTCTCGTCTGTCGTTAAGGTAAATGGAAGTGCATTTTTGGTTTTGGAGAAGATCAGGTGAGTTTAGGGTGGTTTGGGGGGAAAATTCATAGCTTTGGGTTTTTTTCTTCTTATCCAGTTCTTTTTTGTCGTGTTTTTGACGCGTTTTGGGGTCTCCGTTGGGTTTCGTTGGGTTTTCCGTGGTCATTATGGTGGAAAAGTTTAAATTGTTGGTTTTGGAGAACATCGGGTAGGTTTAGGGTGGTTTTGGGGTGGATCTATGGCTTTTGGTGTTTTCTTTCGTTTTTAGGGGTTATCCCGTTCTTGTTTGGGGTGTTTTTGACTTGTTTTGGGGTCTCCGTTGGGTTTCGTTGTGTTTTCCATGGTCATCATGGTGGAAAAGGGTAAATTGTGGGTTTTGGAGAACATCAGGTAGGTTTACGGTTGTTTTGGGGTGGATCTATGATTTTGAGGGATTTTCTTCCAATTTTGGGGGTGATCCCTTTCTTTTCTGGGGTGTTTTTGACGTGTTTTGGGGTCTCCTTTGGGTTTTCGTTTGGTTCATGTTGGTCATCGTGGTGAAAAATCGTAAATTGTGGCTTTTGGAGAACATCAGGTAGGTTTAGGGGGACTTTTGGTGTGGATCTATGGCTTTTGGGGTTTTCTTTCGTTTTTAGGGGTTATCCTGTTCTTTTTTGGGGTGTTTTTGACGTGTTTTGTGGTCTCCCTTGGGCTTCGTTGGGTTTTTCGTGGTCATCATGGTGGAAAATATTAAATTGTGGGTTTTGTAGAACATCAGGTGAGTTTAAGGTTTTTTGGGGGGTGAATCTATGGTTTTGGGGGATTTCTTCTTTTTTTTTAGGGTTTTCTTCTGGTTTTGGGGTGGTCCCGATCTTTTCTGGGGTGTTTTTGACGTGTTTTGGTTTCTCCGTTGCATTTTGTTTTGTTCTTGTTGGTCATTATGTTAAATAGGAGTGGATTGTGGGTTTTGGAGAAGATCAGGTAGGTTTATGTTTTTTTGGGGGTGAAATCATGGCATTTTGTTATTTTTTTTTTAGGATCTGGGTTGATTTTGGGGTTGTTTTGAGGTGTTTTGGGGTTTCCCTTTCGTTTCGTTGAGTTCCTAATGGGTTTTATGGTGGTTGGGAGTGGACTTTGGGATTTGGAGAACATCAGGTAGGTTTAGGGTGGTTTGGGGATTGGATCCGTGCTTTTTGGGGTTTTCTTTCGTTTTGGGGGTGATCCTGTTCTTGTTTGGGGTGTTTTTGACGTGTTTTTGGGTCTCCCTTGGGTTTCGTTGGGTTCTCGTCTGTCGTTAAGGTAAATGGAAGTGCATTTTTGGTTTTGGAGAAGATCAGGTGAGTTTAGGGTGGTTTGGGGGTAAAATTCATAGCTTTGGGTTTTTTTCTTCTTATCCAGTTCTTTTTTGTCGTGTTTTTGACGCGTTTTGGGGTCTCCGTTGGGTTTCGTTGGGTTTTCCGTGGTCATTATGGTGGAAAAGTTTAAATTGTTGGTTTTGGAGAACATCGGGTAGGTTTAGGGTGGTTTTGGGGTGGATCTATGGCTTTTGGTGTTTTCTTTCGTTTTTAGGGGTTATCCCGTTCTTGTTTGGGGTGTTTTTGACTTGTTTTGGGGTCTCCGTTGGGTTTCGTTGTGTTTTCCATGGTCATCATGGTGGAAAAGGGTAAATTGTGGGTTTTGGAGAACATCAGGTAGGTTTACGGTTGTTTTGGGGTGGATCTATGATTTTGAGGGATTTTCTTCCAATTTTGGGGGTGATCCCTTTCTTTTCTGGGGTGTTTTTGACGTGTTTTGGGGTCTCCTTTGGGTTTTCGTTTGGTTCATGTTGGTCATCATGGTGAAAAAGCGTAAATTGTGGCTTTTGGAGAACATCAGGTAGGTTTAGGGGGACATTTGGTGTGGATCTATGGCTTTTGGGGTTTTCTTTCGTTTTTAGGGGTTATCCTGTTCTTTTTTGGGGTGTTTTTGACGTGTTTTGGTTTCTCCGTTGCGTTTTGTTTTGTTCTTGTTGGTCATTATGTTAAATAGGAGTGGATTGTGGGTTTTGGAGAAGATCAGGTAGGTTTATGGTTTTTTGGGGGTGAAATCATGGCATTTTGCTATTTTTTTTTTAGGATCTGGGTTGATTTTGGGGTTGTTTTGAGGTGTTTTGGGGTTTCCCTTTCGTTTCGTTGAGTTCCTAATGGGTTTTATGGTGGTTGGGAGTGGACTTTGGGATTTGGAGAACATCAGGTAGGTTTAGGGTGGTTTGGGGATTGGATCCGTGCTTTTTGGGGTTTTCTCTCGTTTTGGGGGGTGATCCTGTTCTTGTTTGGGGTGTTTTTGACATGTTTTTGGGTCTCCCTTGGGTTTCGTTGGGTTCTCGTCTGTCGTTAAGGTAAATGGAAGTGCATTTTTGGTTTTGGAGAAGATCAGGTGAGTTTAGGGTGGTTTGGGGGTAAAATTCATAGCTTTGGGTTTTTTTCTTCTTATCCAGTTCTTTTTTGTCGTGTTTTTGACGCGTTTTGGGGTCTCCGTTGGGTTTCGTTGGGTTTTCCGTGGTCATTATGGTGGAAAAGTTTAAATTGTTGGTTTTGGAGAACATCGGGTAGGTTTAGGGTGGTTTTGGGGTGGATCTATGGCTTTTGGTGTTTTCTTTCGTTTTTAGGGGTTATCCCGTTCTTGTTTGGGGTGTTTTTGACTTGTTTTGGGGTCTCCGTTGGGTTTCGTTGTGTTTTCCATGGTCATCATGGTGGAAAAGGGTAAATTGTGGGTTTTGGAGAACATCAGGTAGGTTTACGGTTGTTTTGGGGTGGATCTATGATTTTGAGGGATTTTCTTCCAATTTTGGGGGTGATCCCTTTCTTTTCTGGGGTGTTTTTGACGTGTTTTGGGGTCTCCTTTGGGTTTTCGTTTGGTTCATGTTGGTCATCATGGTGAAAAAGCGTAAATTGTGGCTTTTGGAGAACATCAGGTAGGTTTAGGGGGACTTTTGGTGTGGATCTATGGCTTTTGGGGTTTTCTTTCGTTTTTAGGGGTTATCCTGTTCTTTTTTGGGGTGTTTTTGACGTGTTTTGTGGTCTCCCTTGGGCTTCGTTGGGTTTTTCGTGGTCATCATGGTGGAAAATATTAAATTGTGGGTTTTGTAGAACATCAGGTGAGTTTAAGGTTTTTTGGGGGTGAATCTATGGTTTTGGGGGATTTCTTCTGTTTTTTTAGGGTTTTCTTCTGGTTTTGGGGTGGTCCCGATCTTTTCTGGGGTGTTTTTGACGTGTTTTGGTTTCTCCGTTGCATTTTGTTTTGTTCTTGTTGGTCATTATGTTAAATAGGAGTGGATTGTGGGTTTTGGAGAAGATCAGGTAGGTTTATGTTTTTTTGGGGGTGAAATCATGGCATTTTGTTATTTTTTTTTTAGGATCTGGGTTGATTTTGGGGTTGTTTTGAGGTGTTTTGGGGTTTCCCTTTCGTTTCGTTGAGTTCCTAATGGGTTTTATGGTGGTTGGGAGTGGACTTTGGGATTTGGAGAACATCAGGTAGGTTTAGGGTGGTTTGGGGATTGGATCCGTGCTTTTTGGGGTTTTCTTTCGTTTTGGGGGGTGATCCTGTTCTTGTTTGGGGTGTTTTTGACGTGTTTTTGGGTCTCCCTTGGGTTTCGTTGGGTTCTCGTCTGTCGTTAAGGTAAATGGAAGTGCATTTTTGGTTTTGGAGAAGATCAGGTGAGTTTAGGGTGGTTTGGGGGGAAAATTCATAGCTTTGGGTTTTTTTCTTCTTATCCAGTTCTTTTTTGTCGTGTTTTTGACGCGTTTTGGGGTCTCCGTTGGGTTTCGTTGGGTTTTCCGTGGTCATTATGGTGGAAAAGTTTAAATTGTTGGTTTTGGAGAACATCGGGTAGGTTTAGGGTGGTTTTGGGGTGGATCTATGGCTTTTGGTGTTTTCTTTCGTTTTTAGGGGTTATCCCGTTCTTGTTTGGGGTGTTTTTGACTTGTTTTGGGGTCTCCGTTGGGTTTCGTTGTGTTTTCCATGGTCATCATGGTGGAAAAGGGTAAATTGTGGGTTTTGGAGAACATCAGGTAGGTTTACGGTTGTTTTGGGGTGGATCTATGATTTTGAGGGATTTTCTTCCAATTTTGGGGGTGATCCCTTTCTTTTCTGGGGTGTTTTTGACGTGTTTTGGGGTCTCCTTTGGGTTTTCGTTCGGTTCATGTTGGTCATCATGGTGAAAAAGCGTAGATTGTGGCTTTTGGAGAACATCAGGTAGGTTTAGGGGGACTTTTGGTGTGGATCTATGGCTTTTGGGGTTTTCTTTCGTTTTTAAGGGTTATCCTGTTCTTTTTTGGTTTTTTTTTTTGACTTGTTTTGTGGTCTCCGTTGCGTTTCGTTGGGTTTTCCGTGGTCATCATGGTGGAAAAGGGTAAATTGTAGGTTTTAGAGAACATCGGGTAGTTTTAGGGTGGCTTTGGGGTGGATCTATGGTTTTGGGGGATTTCTTCTGTTTTTTAGGGTTTTCTTCTGTTTTTGGGGTGGTCCCGATCTTTTCTGGGGTGTTTCTAATGTGTTTTGGGTTCTCTGTTGCGTTTTGTTTTGATTGTGCTGTGGTTTTGAGGTGTTTTGGGTTCTTCATTGGTTTTTGTTGGGTTCTTGTTTGTCATTATGGTGAATGGGAGTGAAATGTTGATTTGGAGAAGATCAGGTGAGTTTAGGGCGGTTTTGCGGGGAAATTCATAGTTTTTGTTTTTGTTTTTGTTTTTTTTCTTCTGATCCAGTTGTTTTTTGGGGTGTTTTTGACGTGTTTTGGGGTCTCCTTTGGGTTTTCGTTTGGTTCATGTTGGTCATCATGGTGAAAAAGCGTAAATTGTGGCTTTTGGAGAACATCAGGTAGGTTTAGGGGGACTTTTGGTGTGGATCTATGGCTTTTGGGGTTTTCTTTCGTTTTTAGGGGTTATCCTGTTCTTTTTTGGGGTGTTTTTGACGTGTTTTGTGGTCTCCCTTGGGCTTCGTTGGGTTTTTCGTGGTCATCATGGTGGAAAATATTAAATTGTGGGTTTTGCAGAACATCAGGTGAGTTTAAGGTTTTTTGGGGGGTGAATCTATGGTTTTGGGGGATTTCTTCTGTTTTTTTAGGGTTTTCTTCTGGTTTTGGGGTGGTCCCGATCTTTTCTGGGGTGTTTTTGACGTGTTTTGGTTTCTCCGTTGCGTTTTGTTTTGTTCTTGTTGGTCATTATGTTAAATAGGAGTGGATTGTGGGTTTTGGAGAAGATCAGGTAGGCTTATGGTTTTTTGGGGGTGAAATCATGGCATTTTGTTATTTTTTTTTTTAGGATCTGGGTTGATTTTGGGGTTGTTTTGAGGTGTTTTGGGGTTTCCCTTTCGTTTCGTTGAGTTCCTAATGGGTTTTATGGTGGTTGGGAGTGGACTTTGGGATTTGGAGAACATCAGGTAGGTTTAGGGTGGTTTGGGGATTGGATCCGTGCTTTTTGGGGTTTTCTTTCGTTTTGGGGTGTGATCCTGTTCTTGTTTGGGGTGTTTTTGACGTGTTTTTGGGTCTCCCTTGGGTTTCGTTGGGTTCTCGTCTGTCGTTAAGGTAAATGGAAGTGCATTTTTGGTTTTGGAGAAGATCAGGTGAGTTTAGGGTGGTTTGGGGGTAAAATTCATAGCTTTGGGTTTTTTTCTTCTTATCCAGTTCTTTTTTGTCGTGTTTTTGACGCGTTTTGGGGTCTCCGTTGGGTTTCGTTGGGTTTTCCGTGGTCATTATGGTGGAAAAGTTTAAATTGTTGGTTTTGGAGAACATCGGGTAGGTTTAGGGTGGTTTTGGGGTGGATCTATGGCTTTTGGTGTTTTCTTTCGTTTTTAGGGGTTATCCCGTTCTTGTTTGGGGTGTTTTTGACTTGTTTTGGGGTCTCCGTTGGGTTTCGTTGTGTTTTCCATGGTCATCATGGTGGAAAAGGGTAAATTGTGGGTTTTGGAGAACATCAGGTAGGTTTACGGTTGTTTTGGGGTGGATCTATGATTTTGAGGGATTTTCTTCCAATTTTGGGGGTGATCCCTTTCTTTTCTAGGGTGTTTTTGACGTGTTTTGGGGTCTCCTTTGGGTTTTCGTTCGGTTCATGTTGGTCATCATGGTGAAAAAGCGTAGATTGTGGCTTTTGGAGAACATCAGGTAGGTTTAGGGGGACTTTTGGTGTGGATCTATGGCTTTTGGGGTTTTCTTTCGTTTTTAAGGGTTATCCTGTTCTTTTTTGGTTTTTTTTTTTGACTTGTTTTGTGGTCTCCGTTGCGTTTCGTTGGGTTTTCCGTGGTCATCATGGTGGAAAAGGGTAAATTGTAGGTTTTAGAGAACATCGGGTAGTTTTAGGGTGGCTTTGGGGTGGATCTATGGTTTTGGGGGATTTCTTCTGTTTTTTAGGGTTTTCTTCTGTTTTTGGGGTGGTCCCGATCTTTTCTGGGGTGTTTCTAATGTGTTTTGGGTTCTCTGTTGCGTTTTGTTTTGATTGTGCTGTGGTTTTGAGGTGTTTTGGGTTCTTCATTGGTTTTTGTTGGGTTCTTGTTTGTCATTATGGTGAATGGGAGTGAAATGTTGATTTGGAGAAGATCAGGTGAGTTTAGGGCGGTTTTGCGGGGAAATTCATAGTTTTTGTTTTTGTTTTTCTTTTTTTCCTCTGATCCAGTTGTTTTTTGGGGTGTTTTTGACGTGTTTTGGGGTCTCCTTTGGGTTTTCGTTTGGTTCATGTTGGTCATCATGGTGAAAAAGCGTAAATTGTGGCTTTTGGAGAACATCAGGTAGGTTTAGGGTGCTTTGGGGTGGATCTATGGCTTTTGGTGTTTTCTTTCGTTTTTAGGGGTTATCCCGTTCTTGTTTGGGGTGTTTTTGACTTGTTTTGGGGTCTCCGTTGGGTTTCGTTGTGTTTTCCATGGTCATCATGGTGGAAAAGGGTAAATTGTGGGTTTTGGAGAACATCAGGTAGGTTTACGGTTGTTTTGGGGTGGATCTATGATTTTGAGGGATTTTCTTCCAATTTTGGGGGTGATCCCTTTCTTTTCTGGGGTGTTTTTGACGTGTTTTGGGGTCTCCTTTGGGTTTTCGTTTGGTTCATGTTGGTCATCATGGTGAAAAAGCGTAAATTGTGGCTTTTGGAGAACATCAGGTAGGTTTAGGGGGACTTTTGGTGTGGATCTATGGCTTTTGGGGTTTTCTTTCGTTTTTAAGGGTTATCCTGTTCTTTTTTGTTTTTTTTTTTTTGACGTGTTTTGTGGTCTCCCTTGGGCTTCGTTGGGTTTTCCGTGGTCATCATGGTGGAAAAGGGTAAATTGTAGGTTTTAGAGAACATCGGGTAGTTTTAGGGTGGCTTTGGGGTGTGAATCTATGGTTTTGGGGGATTTCTTCTGTTTTTTAGGGTTTTCTTCTGTTTTTGGGGTGGTCCCGATCTTTTCTGGGGTGTTTCTAATGTGTTTTGGGTTCTCTGTTGCGTTTTGTTTTGATTGTGCTGTGGTTTTGAGGTGTTTTGGGTTCTTCATTGGTTTTCGTTGGGTTCTTGTTTGTCATTATGGTGAATGGGAGTGAAATGTCGATTTGGAGAAGATCAGGTGAGTTTAGGGTGGTTTTGCGGGGAAATTCATATTTTTTGTTTTTGTTTTTGTTTTTGTTTTGTTTTGTTTTTTTGATCCAGTTCTTTGTTGGGGTGTTTTTGACGTATTTTGGGGTCTCCTTTGGTTTTTCGTTTGGTTCATGTTGGTCATCATGGTGAAAAAGCGTAAATTGTGGCTTTTGGAGAACATCAGGTAGGTTTAGGGGGACTTTTGGTGTGGATCTATGGCTTTTGGGGTTTTCTTTCGTTTTTAGGGGTTATCCTGTTCTTTTTTGGGGTGTTTTTGACGTGTTTTGTGGTCTCCCTTGGGCTTCGTTGGGTTTTTCGTGGTCATCATGGTGGAAAATATTAAATTGTGGGTTTTGTAGAACATCAGGTGAGTTTAAGGTTTTTTGGGGGGTGAATCTATGGTTTTGGGGGATTTCTTCTGTTTTTTTAGGGTTTCCTTCTGGTTTTGGGGTGGTCCCGATCTTTTCTGGGGTGTTTTTGACGTGTTTTGGGTTCTCCGTTGCGTTTTGTTTTGTTCTTGTTGGTCATTATGTTAAATAGGAGTGGATTGTGGGTTTTGGAGAAGATCAGGTAGGTTTATGTTTTTTTGGGGGTGAAATCATGGCATTTTGTTATTTTTTTTTTAGGATCTGGGTTGATTTTGGGGTTGTTTTGAGGTGTTTTGGGGTTTCCCTTTCGTTTCGTTGAGTTCCTAATGGGTTTTATGGTGGTTGGGAGTGGACTTTGGGATTTGGAGAACATCAGGTAGGTTTAGGGTGGTTTGGGGATTGGATCCGTGCTTTTTGGGGTTTTCTCTCGTTTTGGGGGGTGATCCTGTTCTTGTTTGGGGTGTTTTTGACGTGTTTTTGGGTCTCCCTTGGGTTTCGTTGGGTTCTCGTCTGTCGTTAAGGTAAATGGAAGTGCATTTTTGGTTTTGGAGAAGATCAGGTGAGTTTAGGGTGGTTTGGGGGGAAAATTCATAGCTTTGGGTTTTTTTCTTCTTATCCAGTTCTTTTTTGTCGTGTTTTTGACGCGTTTTGGGGTCTCCGTTGGGTTTCGTTGGGTTTTCCGTGGTCATTATGGTGGAAAAGTTTAAATTGTTGGTTTTGGAGAACATCGGGTAGGTTTAGGGTGGTTTTGGGGTGGATCTATGGCTTTTGGTGTTTTCTTTCGTTTTTAGGGGTTATCCCGTTCTTGTTTGGGGTGTTTTTGACTTGTTTTGGGGTCTCCGTTGGGTTTCGTTGTGTTTTCCATGGTCATCATGGTGGAAAAGGGTAAATTGTGGGTTTTGGAGAACATCAGGTAGGTTTACGGTTGTTTTGGGGTGGATCTATGATTTTGAGGGATTTTCTTCCAATTTTGGGGGTGATCCCTTTCTTTTCTGGGGTGTTTTTGACGTGTTTTGGGGTCTCCTTTGGGTTTTTGTTTGGTTCATGTTGGTCATCATGGTGAAAAAGCGTAAATTGTGGCTTTTGGAGAACATCAGGTAGGTTTAGGGGGACTTTTGGTGTGGATCTATGGCTTTTGGGGTTTTCTTTCGTTTTTAGGGGTTATCCTGTTCTTTTTTGGGGTGTTTTTGACGTGTTTTGGTTTCTCCGTTGCGTTTTGTTTTGTTCTTGTTGGTCATTATGTTAAATAGGAGTTGATTGTGGGTTTTGGAGAAGATCAGGTAGGTTTATGGTTTTTTGGGGGTGAAATCATGGCATTTTGTTATTTTTTTTTTAGGATCTGGGTTGATTTTGGGGTTGTTTTGAGGTGTTTTGGGGTTTCCCTTTCGTTTCGTTGAGTTCCTAATGGGTTTTATGGTGGTTGGGAGTGGACTTTGGGATTTGGAGAACATCAGGTAGGTTTAGGGTGGTTTGGGGATTGGATCCGTGCTTTTTGGGGTTTTCTCTCGTTTTGGGGGGTGATCCTGTTCTTGTTTGGGGTGTTTTTGACGTGTTTTTGGGTCTCCCTTGGGTTTCGTTGGGTTCTCGTCTGTCGTTAAGGTAAATGGAAGTGCATTTTTGGTTTTGGAGAAGATCAGGTGAGTTTAGGGTGGTTTGGGGGGAAAATTCATAGCTTTGGGTTTTTTTCTTCTTATCCAGTTCTTTTTTGTCGTGTTTTTGACGCGTTTTGGGGTCTCCGTTGGGTTTCGTTGGGTTTTCCGTGGTCATTATGGTGGAAAAGTTTAAATTGTTGGTTTTGGAGAACATCGGGTAGGTTTAGGGTGGTTTTGGGGTGGATCTATGGCTTTTGGTGTTTTCTTTCGTTTTTAGGGGTTATCCCGTTCTTGTTTGGGGTGTTTTTGACTTGTTTTGGGGTCTCCGTTGGGTTTCGTTGTGTTTTCCATGGTCATCATGGTGGAAAAGGGTAAATTGTGGGTTTTGGAGAACATCAGGTAGGTTTACGGTTGTTTTGGGGTGGATCTATGATTTTGAGGGATTTTCTTCCAATTTTGGGGGTGATCCCTTTCTTTTCTGGGGTGTTTTTGACGTGTTTTGGGGTCTCCTTTGGGTTTTCGTTCGGTTCATGTTGGTCATCATGGTGAAAAAGCGTAAATTGTGGCTTTTGGAGAACATCAGGTAGGTTTAGGGGGACTTTTGGTGTGGATCTATGGCTTTTGGGGTTTTCTTTCGTTTTTAGGGGTTATCCTGTTCTTTTTTGGGGTGTTTTTGACGTGTTTTGTGGTCTCCCTTGGGCTTCGTTGGGTTTTTCGTGGTCATCATGGTGGAAAAGGGTAAATTGTGGGTTTTGGAGAACATCAGGTAGCTTTACGGTTGTTTTGGGGTGGATCTATGATTTTGAGGGATTTTCTTCCAATTTTGGGGGTGATCCCTTTCTTTTCTGGGGTGTTTTTGACGTGTTTTGGGGTCTCCTTTGGGTTTTCGTTTGGTTCATGTTGGTCATCATGGTGAAAAAGCGTAAATTGTGGCTTTTGGGGAACATCAGGTAGGTTTAGGGGGACTTTTGGTGTGGATCTATGGCTTTTGGGGTTTTCTTTCGTTTTTAGGGGTTATCCTGTTCTTTTTTGGGGTGTTTTTGACGTGTTTTGTGGTCTCCCTTGGGCTTCGTTGGGTTTTTCGTGGTCATCATGGTGGAAAATATTAAATTGTGGGTTTTGTAGAACATCAGGTGAGTTTAAGGTTTTTTGGGGGGTGAATCTATGGTTTTGGGGGATTTCTTCTGTTTTTTTAGGGTTTTCTTCTGGTTTTGGGGTGGTCCCGATCTTTTCTGGGGTGTTTTTGACGTGTTTTGGTTTCTCCGTTGCGTTTTGTTTTGTTCTTGTTGGTCATTATGTTAAATCGGAGTGGATTGTGGGTTTTGGAGAAGATCAGGTAGGTTTATGTTTTTTTGGGGGTGAAATCATGGCATTTTGTTATTTTTTTTTTAGGATCTGGGTTGATTTTGGGGTTGTTTTGAGGTGTTTTGGGGTTTCCCTTTCGTTTCGTTGAGTTCCTAATGGGTTTTATGGTGGTTGGGAGTGGACTTTGGGATTTGGAGAACATCAGGTAGGTTTAGGGTGGTTTGGGGATTGGATCCGTGCTTTTTGGGGTTTTCTTTCGTTTTGGGGGGTGATCCTGTTCTTGTTTGGGGTGTTTTTGACGTGTTTTTGGGTCTCCCTTGGGTTTCGTTGGGTTCTCGTCTGTCGTTAAGGTAAATGGAAGTGCATTTTTGGTTTTGGAGAAGATCAGGTGAGTTTAGGGTGGTTTGGGGGGAAAATTCATAGCTTTGGGTTTTTTTCTTCTTATCCAGTTCTTTTTTGTCGTGTTTTTGACGCGTTTTGGGGTCTCCGTTGGGTTTCGTTGGGTTTTCCGTGGTCATTATGGTGGAAAAGTTTAAATTGTTGGTTTTGGAGAACATCAGGTAGGTTTAGGGTGGTTTTGGGGTGGATCTATGGCTTTTGGTGTTTTCTTTCGTTTTTAGGGGTTATCCCGTTCTTGTTTGGGGTGTTTTTGACTTGTTTTGGGGTCTCCGTTGGGTTTCGTTGTGTTTTCCATGGTCATCATGGTGGAAAAGGGTAAATTGTGGGTTTTGGAGAACATCAGGTAGGTTTACGGTTGTTTTGGGGTGGATCTATGATTTTGAGGGATTTTCTTCCAATTTTGGGGGTGATCCCTTTCTTTTCTGGGGTGTTTTTGACGTGTTTTGGGGTCTCCTTTGGGTTTTCGTTTGGTTCATGTTGGTCATCATGGTGAAAAAGCGTAAATTGTGGCTTTTGGAGAACATCAGGTAGGTTTAGGGGGACTTTTGGTGTGGATCTATGGCTTTTGGGGTTTTCTTTCGTTTTTAGGGGTTTTCCTGTTCTTTTTTGGGGTGTTTTTGACGTGTTTTGTGGTCTCCCTTGGGCTTCGTTGGGTTTTCCGTGGTCATCATGGTGGAAAAGGGTAAATTGTAGGTTTTAGAGAACATCGGGTAGTTTTAGGGTGGCTTTAGGGTGGATCTATGGTTTTGGGGGATTTCTTCTGTTTTTTAGGGTTTTCTTCTGTTTTTGGGGTGGTCCCGATCTTTTCTGGGGTGTTTCTAATGTGTTTTGGGTTCTCTGTTGCGTTTTGTTTTGATTGTGCTGTGGTTTTGAGGTGTTTTGGGTTCTTCATTGGTTTTCGTTGGGTTCTTGTTTGTCATTATGGTGAATGGGAGTGAAATGTCGATTTGGAGAAGATCAGGTGAGTTTAGGGTGGTTTTGCGGGGAAATTCATAGTTTTTGTTTTTGTTTTTGTTTTTGTTTTTGTTTTTGATCCAGTTCTTTGTTGGGGTGTTTTTGACGTGTTTTGGGGTCTCCTTTGGTTTTTCGTTTGGTTCATGTTGGTCATCATGGTGAAAAAGCGTAAATTGTGGCTTTTGGAGAACATCAGGTAGGTTTAGGGGGACATTTGGTGTGGATCTATGGCTTTTGCGGTTTTCTTTCGTTTTTAGGGGTTATCCTGTTCTTTTTTGGGGTGTTTTTGACGTGTTTTGTGGTCTCCCTTGGGCTTCGTTGGGTTTTTCGTGGTCATCATGGTGGAAAATATTAAATTGTGGGTTTTGTAGAACATCAGGTGAGTTTAAGGTTTTTTGGGGGGTGAATCTATGGTTTTGGGGGATTTCTTCTGTTTTTTTAGGGTTTTCTTCTGGTTTTGGGGTGGTCCCGATCTTTTCTGGGGTGTTTTTGACGTGTTTTGGTTTCTCCGTTGCGTTTTGTTTTGTTCTTGTTGGTCATTATGTTAAATAGGAGTGGATTGTGGGTTTTGGAGAAGATCAGGTAGGTTTATGGTTTTTTGGGGGTGAAATCATGGCATTTTGTTATTTTTTTTTTAGGATCTGGGTTGATTTTGGGGTTGTTTTGAGGTGTTTTGGGGTTTCCCTTTCGTTTCGTTGAGTTCCTAATGGGTTTTATGGTGGTTGGGAGTGGACTTTGGGATTTGGAGAACATCAGGTAGGTTTACGGTTGTTTTGGGGTGGATCTATGATTTTGAGGGATTTTCTTCCAATTTTGGGGGTGATCCCTTTCTTTTCTGGGGTGTTTTTGACGTGTTTTGGGGTCTCCTTTGGGTTTTCGTTTGGTTCATGTTGGTCATAATGGTGAAAAAGCGTAAATTGTGGCTTTTGGAGAACATCAGGTAGGTTTAGGGGGACTTTTGGTGTGGATCTATGGCTTTTGGGGTTTTCTTTCGTTTTTAGGGGTTATCCTGTTCTTTTTTGGGGTGTTTTTGACTTGTTTTGTGGTCTCCGTTGCGTTTCGTTGGGTTTTCCGTGGTCATCATGGTGGAAAAGGGTAAATTGTAGGTTTTAGAGAACATCGGGTAGTTTTAGGGTGGCTTTGGGGTGGATCTATGGTTTTGGGGGATTTCTTCTGTTTTTTAGGGTTTTCTTCTGTTTTTGGGGTGGTCCCGATCTTTTCTGGGGTGTTTCTAATGTGTTTTGGGTTCTCTGTTGCGTTTTGTTTTGATTGTGCTGTGGTTTTGAGGTGTTTTGGGTTCTTCATTGGTTTTCGTTGGGTTCTTGTTTGTCATTATGGTGAATGGGAGTGAAATGTCGATTTGGAGAAGATCAGGTGAGGTTAGGGCGGTTTTGCGGGGAAATTCATAGTTTTTGTTTTTGTTTTTGTTTTTGTTTTTGTTTTTGATCCAGTTCTTTGTTGGGGTGTTTTTGACGTGTTTTGGGGTCTCCTTTGGGTTTTCGTTTGGTTCATGTTGGTCATCATGGTGAAAAAGCGTAAATTGTGGCTTTTGGAGAACATCAGGTAGGTTTAGGGGGACTTTTGGTGTGGATCTATGGCTTTTGGGGTTTTCTTTCGTTTTTAGGGGTTATCCTGTTCTTTTTTGGGGTGTTTTTGACGTGTTTTGTGGTCTCCCTTGGGCTTCGTTGGGTTTTTCGTGGTCATCATGGTGGAAAATATTAAATTGTGGGTTTTGTAGAACATCAGGTGAGTTTAAGGTTTTTTGGGGGGTGAATCTATGGTTTTGGGGGATTTCTTCTGTTTTTTTAGGGTTTTCTTCTGGTTTTGGGGTGGTCCCGATCTTTTCTGGGGTGTTTTTGACGTGTTTTGGGTTCTCCGTTGCGTTTTGTTTTGTTCTTGTTGGTCATTATGTTAAATAGGAGTGGATTGTGGGTTTTGGAGAAGATCAGGTAGGTTTATGGTTTTTTGGGGGTGAAATCATGGCATTTTGTTATTTTTTTTTTAGGATCTGGGTTGATTTTGGGGTTGTTTTGAGGTGTTTTGGGGTTTCCCTTTCGTTTCGTTGAGTTCCTAATGGGTTTTATGGTGGTTGGGAGTGGACTTTGGGATTTGGAGAACATCAGGTAGGTTTAGGGTGGTTTGGGGATTGGATCCGTGCTTTTTGGGGTTTTCTTTCGTTTTGGGGGGTGATCCTGTTCTTGTTTGGGGTGTTTTTGACGTGTTTTTGGGTCTCCCTTGGGTTTCGTTGGGTTCTCGTCTGTCGTTAAGGTAAATGGAAGTGCATTTTTGGTTTTGGAGAAGATCAGGTGAGTTTAGGGTGGTTTGGGGGGAAAATTCATAGCTTTGGGTTTTTTTCTTCTTATCCAGTTCTTTTTTGTCGTGTTTTTGACGCGTTTTGGGGTCTCCGTTGGGTTTCGTTGGGTTTTCCGTGGTCATTATGGTGGAAAAGTTTAAATTGTTGGTTTTGGAGAACATCGGGTAGGTTTAGGGTGGTTTTGGGGTGGATCTATGGCTTTTGGTGTTTTCTTTCGTTTTTAGGGGTTATCCCGTTCTTGTTTGGGGTGTTTTTGACTTGTTTTGGGGTCTCCGTTGGGTTTCGTTGTGTTTTCCATGGTCATCATGGTGGAAAAGGGTAAATTGTGGGTTTTGGAGAACATCAGGTAGGTTTACGGTTGTTTTGGGGTGGATCTATGATTTTGAGGGATTTTCTTCCAATTTTGGGGGTGATCCCTTTCTTTTCTGGGGTGTTTTTGACGTGTTTTGGGGTCTCCTTTGGGTTTTCGTTTGGTTCATGTTGGTCATCATGGTGAAAAAGCGTAAATTGTGGCTTTTGGAGAACATCAGGTAGGTTTAGGGGGACTTTTGGTGTGGATCTATGGCTTTTGGGGTTTTCTTTCGTTTTTAGGGGTTTTCCTGTTCTTTTTTGGGGTGTTTTTGACGTGTTTTGTGGTCTCCGTTGCGTTTCGTTGGGTTTTCCGTGGTCATCATGGTGGAAAAGGGTAAATTGTAGGTTTTAGAGAACATCGGGTAGTTTTAGGGTGGCTTTGGGGTGAATCTATGGTTTTGGGGGATTTCTTCTGTTTTTTAGGGTTTTCTTCTTTTTTTGGGGTGGTCCCGATCTTTTCTGGGGTGTTTCTAATGTGTTTTGGGTTCTCTGTTGCATTTGTTTTGATTGTACTGTGGTTTTGAGGTGTTTTGGGTTCTTCATTGGTTTTCGTTGGGTTCTTGTTTGTCATTATGGTGAATGGGAGTGAAATGTCGATTTGGAGAAGATCAGGTGAGTTTAGGGCGGTTTTGCGGGGAAATTCATAGTTTTTGTTTTTGTTTTTGTTTTTGTTTTTGATCCAGTTCTTTGTTGGGGTGTTTTTGACGTGTTTTGGGGTCTCCTTTGGTTTTTCGTTTGGTTCATGTTGGTCATCATGGTGAAAAAGCGTAAATTGTGGCTTTTGGAGAACATCAGGTAGGTTTAGGGGGACTTTTGGTGTGGATCTATGGCTTTTGGGGTTTTCTTTCGTTTTTAGGGGTTATCCTGTTCTTTTTTGGGGTGTTTTTGACGTGTTTTGTGGTCTCCCTTGGGCTTCGTTGGGTTTTTCGTGGTCATCATGGTGGAAAATATTAAATTGTGGGTTTTGCAGAACATCAGGTGAGTTTAAGGTTTTTTGGGGGGTGAATCTATGGTTTTGGGGGATTTCTTCTTTTTTTTTAGGGTTTTCTTCTGGTTTTGGGGTGGTCCCGATCTTTTCTGGGGTGTTTTTGATGTGTTTTGGGTTCTCCGTTGCGTTTTGTTTTGTTCTTGTTGGTCATTATGTTAAATAGGAGTGGATTGTGGGTTTTGGAGAAGATCAGGTAGGTTTATGTTTTTTTGGGGGTGAAATCATGGCATTTTGTTATTTTTTTTTTAGGATCTGGGTTGATTTTGGGGTTGTTTTGAGGTGTTTTGGGGTTTCCCTTTCGTTTCGTTGAGTTCCTAATGGGTTTTATGGTGGTTGGGAGTGGACTTTGGGATTTGGAGAACATCAGGTAGGTTTACGGTTGTTTTGGGGTGGATCTATGATTTTGAGGGATTTTCTTCCAATTTTGGGGGTGATCCCTTTCTTTTCTGTGGTTTTTTTGACGTGTTTTGGGGTCTCCTTTGGGTTTTCGTTTGGTTCATGTTGGTCATCATGGTGAAAAAGCGTAGATTGTGGCTTTTGGAGAACATCAGGTAGGTTTAGGGGGACTTTTGGTGTGGATCTATGGCTTTTGGGGTTTTCTTTCGTTTTTAAGGGTTATCCTGTTCTTTTTTGTTTTTTTTTTTTGACTTGTTTTGTGGTCTCCGTTGCGTTTCGTTGGGTTTTCCTTGGTCATCATGGTGGAAAAGGGTAAATTGTAGGTTTTAGAGAACATCGGGTAGTTTTAGGGTGGCTTTGGGGTGGATCTATGGTTTTGGGGGATTTCTTCTGTTTTTTAGGGTTTTCTTCTGTTTTTGGGGTGGTCCCGATCTTTTCTGGGGTGTTTCTAATGTGTTTTGGGTTCTCTGTTGCGTTTTGTTTTGATTGTGCTGTGGTTTTGAGGTGTTTTGGGTTCTTCATTGGTTTTCGTTGGGTTCTTGTTTCTCATTATGGTGAATGGGAGTGAAATGTCGATTTGGAGAAGATCAGGTGAGTTTAGGGTGGTTTTGCGGGGAAATTCATAGTTTTTGTTTTTGTTTTTGTTTTTGATCCAGTTCTTTGTTGGGGTGTTTTTGACGTGTTTTGGGGTCTCCTTTGGGTTTTCGTTTGGTTCATGTTGGTCATAATGGTGAAAAAGCGTAAATTGTGGCTTTTGGAGAACATCAGGTAGGTTTAGGGGGACTTTTGGTGTGGATCTATGGCTTTTGGGGTTTTCTTTCGTTTTTAGGGGTTATCCTGTTCTTTTTTGGGGTGTTTTTGACGTGTTTTGTGGTCTCCCTTGGGCTTCGTTGGGTTTTTCGTGGTCATCATGGTGGAAAATATTAAATTGTGGGTTTTGTAGAACATCAGGTGAGTTTAAGGTTTTTTGGGGGGTGAATCTATGGTTTTGGGGGATTTCTTCTGTTTTTTTAGGGTTTTCTTCTGGTTTTGGGGTGGTCCCGATCTTTTCTGGGGTGTTTTTGACGTGTTTTGGTTTCTCCGTTGCGTTTTGTTTTTTTCTTGTTGGTCATTATGTTAAATAGGAGTGGATTGTGGGTTTTGGAGAAGATCAGGTAGGTTTATGTTTTTTTGGGGGTGAAATCATGGCATTTTGTTATTTTTTTTTTAGGATCTGGGTTGATTTTGGGGTTGTTTTGAGGTGTTTTGGGGTTTCCCTTTCGTTTCGTTGAGTTCCTAATGGGTTTTATGGTGGTTGGGAGTGGACTTTGGGATTTGGAGAACATCAGGTAGGTTTAGGGTGGTTTGGGGATTGGATCCGTGCTTTTTGGGGTTTTCTTTCGTTTTGGGGGGTGATCCTGTTCTTGTTTGGGGTGTTTTTGACGTGTTTTTGGGTCTCCCTTGGGTTTCGTTGGGTTCTCGTCTGTCGTTAAGGTAAATGGAAGTGCATTTTTGGTTTTGGAGAAGATCAGGTGAGTTTAGGGTGGTTTGGGGGGAAAATTCATAGCTTTGGGTTTTTTTCTTCTTATCCAGTTCTTTTTTGTCGTGTTTTTGACGCGTTTTGGGGTCTCCGTTGGGTTTCGTTGGGTTTTCCGTGGTCATTATGGTGGAAAAGTTTAAATTGTTGGTTTTGGAGAACATCGGGTAGGTTTAGGGTGGTTTTGGGGTGGATCTATGGCTTTTGGTGTTTTCTTTCGTTTTTAGGGGTTATCCCGTTCTTGTTTGGGGTGTTTTTGACTTGTTTTGGGGTCTCCGTTGGGTTTCGTTGTGTTTTCCATGGTCATCATGGTGGAAAAGGGTAAATTGTGGGTTTTGGAGAACATCAGGTAGGTTTACGGTTGTTTTGGGGTGGATCTATGATTTTGAGGGATTTTCTTCCAATTTTGGGGGTGATCCCTTTCTTTTCTGGGGTGTTTTTGACGTGTTTTGGGGTCTCCTTTGGGTTTTCGTTTGGTTCATGTTGGTCATCATGGTGAAAAAGCGTAAATTGTGGCTTTTGGAGAACATCAGGTAGGTTTAGGGGGACTTTTGGTGTGGATCTATGGCTTTTGGGGTTTTCTTTCGTTTTTAGGGGTTTTCCTGTTCTTTTTTGGGGTGTTTTTGACGTGTTTTGTGGTCTCCGTTGCGTTTCGTTGGGTTTTCCTTGGTCATCATGGTGGAAAAGGGTAAATTGTAGGTTTTAGAGAACATCGGGTAGTTTTAGGGTGGCTTTGGGGTGGATCTATGGTTTTGGGGGATTTCTTCTGTTTTTTAGGGTTTTCTTCTGTTTTTGGGGTGGTCCCGATCTTTTCTGGGGTGTTTCTAATGTGTTTTGGGTTCTCTGTTGCGTTTTGTTTTGATTGTGCTGTGGTTTTGAGGTGTTTTGGGTTCTTCATTGGTTTTCGTTGGGTTCTTGTTTGTCATTATGGTGAATGGGAGTGAAATGTCGATTTGGAGAAGATCAGGTGAGTTTAGGGTGGTTTTGCGGGGAAATTCATAGTTTTTGTTTTTGTTTTTGTTTTTGATCCAGTTCTTTGTTGGGGTGTTTTTGACGTGTTTTGGGGTCTCCTTTGGGTTTTCGTTTGGTTCATGTTGGTCATAATGGTGAAAAAGCGTAAATTGTGGCTTTTGGAGAACATCAGGTAGGTTTAGGGGGACTTTTGGTGTGGATCTATGGCTTTTGGGGTTTTCTTTCGTTTTTAGGGGTTATCCTGTTCTTTTTTGGGGTGTTTTTGACGTGTTTTGTGGTCTCCCTTGGGCTTCGTTGGGTTTTTCGTGGTCATCATGGTGGAAAATATTAAATTGTGGGTTTTGTAGAACATCAGGTGAGTTTAAGGTTTTTTGGGGGGTGAATCTATGGTTTTGGGGGATTTCTTCTGTTTTTTTAGGGTTTTCTTCTGGTTTTGGGGTGGTCCCGATCTTTTCTGGGGTGTTTTTGACGTGTTTTGGTTTCTCCGTTGCGTTTTGTTTTGTTCTTGTTGGTCATTATGTTAAATAGGAGTGGATTGTGGGTTTTGGAGAAGATCAGGTAGGTTTATGTTTTTTTGGGGGTGAAATCATGGCATTTTGTTATTTTTTTTTTAGGATCTGGGTTGATTTTGGGGTTGTTTTGAGGTGTTTTGGGGTTTCCCTTTCGTTTCGTTGAGTTCCTAATGGGTTTTATGGTGGTTGGGAGTGGACTTTGGGATTTGGAGAACATCAGGTAGGTTTAGGGTGGTTTGGGGATTGGATCCGTGCTTTTTGGGGTTTTCTTTCGTTTTGGGGGGTGATCCTGTTCTTGTTTGGGGTGTTTTTGACGTGTTTTTGGGTCTCCCTTGGGTTTCGTTGGGTTCTCGTCTGTCGTTAAGGTAAATGGAAGTGCATTTTTGGTTTTGGAGAAGATCAGGTGAGTTTAGGGTGGTTTGGGGGGAAAATTCATAGCTTTGGGTTTTTTTCTTCTTATCCAGTTCTTTTTTGTCGTGTTTTTGACGCGTTTTGGGGTCTCCGTTGGGTTTCGTTGGGTTTTCCGTGGTCATTATGTTGGAAAAGTTTAAATTGTTGGTTTTGGAGAACATCAGGTAGGTTTAGGGTGGTTTTGGGGTGGATCTATGGCTTTTGGTGTTTTCTTTCGTTTTTAGGGGTTATCCCGTTCTTGTTTGGGGTGTTTTTGACTTGTTTTGGGGTCTCCGTTGGGTTTCGTTGTGTTTTCCATGGTCATCATGGTGGAAAAGGGTAAATTGTGGGTTTTGGAGAACATCAGGTAGGTTTACGGTTGTTTTGGGGTGGATCTATGATTTTGAGGGATTTTCTTCCAATTTTGGGGGTGATCCCTTTCTTTTCTGGGGTGTTTTTGACGTGTTTTGGGGTCTCCTTTGGGTTTTCGTTCGGTTCATGTTGGTCATCATGGTGAAAAAGCGTAAATTGTGGCTTTTGGAGAACATCAGGTAGGTTTAGGGGGACTTTTGCTGTGGATCTATGGCTTTTGGGGTTTTCTTTCGTTTTTAGGGGTTTTCCTGTTCTTTTTTGGGGTGTTTTTGACGTGTTTTGTGGTCTCCCTTGGGCTTCGTTGGGTTTTTCGTGGTCATCATGGTGGAAAAGGGTAAATTGTAGGTTTTAGAGAACATCGGGTAGTTTTAGGGTGGCTTTGGGGTGAATCTATGGTTTTGGGGGATTTCTTCTGTTTTTTAGGGTTTTCTTCTTTTTTTGGGGTGGTCCCGATCTTTTCTGCGGTGTTTCTAATGTGTTTTGGGTTCTCTGTTGCATTTGTTTTGATTGTACTGTGGTTTTGAGGTGTTTTGGGTTCTTCATTGGTTTTCGTTGGGTTCTTGTTTGTCATTATGGTGAATGGGAGTGAAATGTCGATTTGGAGAAGATCAGGTGAGTTTAGGGCGGTTTTGCGGGGAAATTCATAGTTTTTGTTTTTGTTTTTGTTTTTGTTTTTGATCCTGTTCTTTTTTGGGGTGTTTTTGACGTGTTTTGTGGTCTCCCTTGGGCTTCGTTGGGTTTTTCGTGGTCATCATGGTGGAAAATATTAAATTGTGGGTTTTGTAGAACATCAGGTGAGTTTAAGGTTTTTTGGGGGGTGAATCTATGGTTTTGGGGGATTTCTTCTGTTTTTTTAGGGTTTTCTTCTGGTTTTGGGGTGGTCCCGATCTTTTCTGGGGTGTTTTTGACGTGTTTTGGGTTCTCCGTTGCGTTTTGTTTTGTTCTTGTTGGTCATTATGTTAAATAGGAGTGGATTGTGGGTTTTGGAGAAGATCAGGTAGGTTTATGTTTTTTTGGGGGTGAAATCATGGCATTTTGTTATTTTTTTTTTAGGATCTGGGTTGATTTTGGGGTTGTTTTGAGGTGTTTTGGGGTTTCCCTTTCGTTTCGTTGAGTTCCTAATGGGTTTTATGGTGGTTGGGAGTGGACTTTGGGATTTGGAGAACATCAGGTAGGTTTACGGTTGTTTTGGGGTGGATCTATGATTTTGAGGGATTTTCTTCCAATTTTGGGGGTGATCCCTTTCTTTTCTGTGGTTTTTTTGACGTGTTTTGGGGTCTCCTTTGGGTTTTCGTTTGGTTCATGTTGGTCATCATGGTGAAAAAGCGTAGATTGTGGCTTTTGGAGAACATCAGGTAGGTTTAGGGGGACTTTTGGTGTGGATCTATGGCTTTTGGGGTTTTCTTTCGTTTTTAAGGGTTATCCTGTTCTTTTTTGGTTTTTTTTTTTGACTTGTTTTGTGGTCTCCGTTGCGTTTCGTTGGGTTTTTCGTGGTCATCATGGTGGAAAAGGGTAAATTGTAGGTTTTAGAGAACATCGGGTAGTTTTAGGGTGGCTTTGGGGTGAATCTATGGTTTTGGGGGATTTCTTCTGTTTTTTAGGGTTTTCTTCTTTTTTTGGGGTGGTCCCGATCTTTTCTGGGGTGTTTCTAATGTGTTTTGGGTTCTCTGTTGCATTTGTTTTGATTGTACTGTGGTTTTGAGGTGTTTTGGGTTCTTCATTGGTTTTCGTTGGGTTCTTGTTTGTCATTATGGTGAATGGGAGTGAAATGTCGATTTGGAGAAGATCAGGTGAGTTTAGGGCGGTTTTGCGGGGAAATTCATAGTTTTTGTTTTTGTTTTTGTTTTTGTTTTTGATCCAGTTCTTTGTTGGGGTGTTTTTGACGTGTTTTGGGGTCTCCTTTGGTTTTTCGCTTGGTTCATGTTGGTCATCATGGTGAAAAAGCGTAAATTGTGGCTTTTGGAGAACATCAGGTAGGTTTAGGGGGACTTTTGGTGTGGATCTATGGCTTTTGGGGTTTTCTTTCGTTTTTAGGGGTTATCCTGTTCTTTTTTGGGGTGTTTTTGACGTGTTTTGTGGTCTCCCTTGGGCTTCGTTGGGTTTTTCGTGGTCATCATGGTGGAAAATATTAAATTGTGGGTTTTGTAGAACATCAGGTGAGTTTAAGGTTTTTTGGGGGGTGAATCTATGGTTTTGGGGGATTTCTTCTGTTTTTTTAGGGTTTTCTTCTGGTTTTGGGGTGGTCCCGATCTTTTCTGGGGTGTTTTTGACGTGTTTTGGGTTCTCCGTTGCGTTTTGTTTTGTTCTTGTTGGTCATTATGTTAAATAGGAGTGGATTGTGGGTTTTGGAGAAGATCAGGTAGGTTTATGTTTTTTTGGGGGTGAAATCATGGCATTTTGTTATTTTTTTTTTAGGATCTGGGTTGATTTTGGGGTTGTTTTGAGGTGTTTTGGGGTTTCCCTTTCGTTTCGTTGAGTTCCTAATGGGTTTTATGGTGGTTGGGAGTGGACTTTGGGATTTGGAGAACATCAGGTAGGTTTAGGGTGGTTTGGGGATTGGATCCGTGCTTTTTGGGGTTTTCTTTCGTTTTGGGGGGTGATCCTGTTCTTGTTTGGGGTGTTTTTGACGTGTTTTTGGGTCTCCCTTGGGTTTCGTTGGGTTCTCGTCTGTCGTTAAGGTAAATGGAAGTGCATTTTTGGTTTTGGAGAAGATCAGGTGAGTTTAGGGTGGTTTGGGGGGAAAATTCATAGCTTTGGGTTTTTTTCTTCTTATCCAGTTCTTTTTTGTCGTGTTTTTGACGCGTTTTGGGGTCTCCGTTGGGTTTCGTTGGGTTTTCCGTGGTCATTATGGTGGAAAAGTTTAAATTGTTGGTTTTGGAGAACATCGGGTAGGTTTAGGGTGGTTTTGGGGTGGATCTATGGCTTTTGGTGTTTTCTTTCGTTTTTAGGGGTTATCCCGTTCTTGTTTGGGGTGTTTTTGACTTGTTTTGGGGTCTCCGTTGGGTTTCGTTGTGTTTTCCATGGTCATCATGGTGGAAAAGGGTAAATTGTGGGTTTTGGAGAACATCAGGTAGGTTTACGGTTGTTTTGGGGTGGATCTATGATTTTGAGGGATTTTCTTCCAATTTTGGGGGTGATCCCTTTCTTTTCTGGGGTGTTTTTGACGTGTTTTGGGGTCTCCTTTGGGTTTTCGTTTGGTTCATGTTGGTCATCATGGTGAAAAAGCGTAAATTGTGGCTTTTGGAGAACATCAGGTAGGTTTAGGGGGACTTTTGGTGTGGATCTATGGCTTTTGGGGTTTTCTTTCGTTTTTAGGGGTTTTCCTGTTCTTTTTTGGGGTGTTTTTGACGTGTTTTGTGGTCTCCGTTGCGTTTCGTTGGGTTTTCCTTGGTCATCATGGTGGAAAAGGGTAAATTGTAGGTTTTAGAGAACATCGGGTAGTTTTAGGGTGGCTTTGGGGTGGATCTATGGTTTTGGGGGATTTCTTCTGTTTTTTAGGGTTTTCTTCTGTTTTTGGGGTGGTCCCGATCTTTTCTGGGGTGTTTCTAATGTGTTTTGGGTTCTCTGTTGCGTTTTGTTTTGATTGTGCTGTGGTTTTGAGGTGTTTTGGGTTCTTCATTGGTTTTCGTTGGGTTCTTGTTTGTCATTATGGTGAATGGGAGTGAAATGTCGATTTGGAGAAGATCAGGTGAGTTTAGGGTGGTTTTGCGGGGAAATTCATAGTTTTTGTTTTTGTTTTTGTTTTTGATCCAGTTCTTTGTTGGGGTGTTTTTGACGTGTTTTGGGGTCTCCTTTGGGTTTTCGTTTGGTTCATGTTGGTCATAATGGTGAAAAAGCGTAAATTGTGGCTTTTGGAGAACATCAGGTAGGTTTAGGGGGACTTTTGGTGTGGATCTATGGCTTTTGGGGTTTTCTTTCGTTTTTAGGGGTTATCCTGTTCTTTTTTGGGGTGTTTTTGACGTGTTTTGTGGTCTCCCTTGGGCTTCGTTGGGTTTTTCGTGGTCATCATGGTGGAAAATATTAAATTGTGGGTTTTGTAGAACATCAGGTGAGTTTAAGGTTTTTTGGGGGGTGAATCTATGGTTTTGGGGGATTTCTTCTGTTTTTTTAGGGTTTTCTTCTGGTTTTGGGGTGGTCCCGATCTTTTCTGGGGTGTTTTTGACGTGTTTTGGTTTCTCCGTTGCGTTTTGTTTTTTTCTTGTTGGTCATTATGTTAAATCGGAGTGGATTGTGGGTTTTGGAGAAGATCAGGTAGGTTTATGTTTTTTTGGGGGTGAAATCATGGCATTTTGTTATTTTTTTTTTAGGATCTGGGTTGATTTTGGGGTTGTTTTGAGGTGTTTTGGGGTTTCCCTTTCGTTTCGTTGAGTTCCTAATGGGTTTTATGGTGGTTGGGAGTGGACTTTGGGATTTGGAGAACATCAGGTAGGTTTAGGGTGGTTTGGGGATTGGATCCGTGCTTTTTGGGGTTTTCTTTCGTTTTGGGGGGTGATCCTGTTCTTGTTTGGGGTGTTTTTGACGTGTTTTTGGGTCTCCCTTGGGTTTCGTTGGGTTCTCGTCTGTCGTTAAGGTAAATGGAAGTGCATTTTTGGTTTTGGAGAAGATCAGGTGAGTTTAGGGTGGTTTGGGGGGAAAATTCATAGCTTTGGGTTTTTTTCTTCTTATCCAGTTCTTTTTTGTCGTGTTTTTGACGCGTTTTGGGGTCTCCGTTGGGTTTCGTTGGGTTTTCCGTGGTCATTATGTTGGAAAAGTTTAAATTGTTGGTTTTGGAGAACATCAGGTAGGTTTAGGGTGGTTTTGGGGTGGATCTATGGCTTTTGGTGTTTTCTTTCGTTTTTAGGGGTTATCCCGTTCTTGTTTGGGGTGTTTTTGACTTGTTTTGGGGTCTCCGTTGGGTTTCGTTGTGTTTTCCATGGTCATCATGGTGGAAAAGGGTAAATTGTGGGTTTTGGAGAACATCAGGTAGGTTTACGGTTGTTTTGGGGTGGATCTATGATTTTGAGGGATTTTCTTCCAATTTTGGGGGTGATCCCTTTCTTTTCTGGGGTGTTTTTGACGTGTTTTGGGGTCTCCTTTGGGTTTTCGTTCGGTTCATGTTGGTCATCATGGTGAAAAAGCGTAAATTGTGGCTTTTGGAGAACATCAGGTAGGTTTAGGGGGACTTTTGCTGTGGATCTATGGCTTTTGGGGTTTTCTTTCGTTTTTAGGGGTTTTCCTGTTCTTTTTTGGGGTGTTTTTGACGTGTTTTGTGGTCTCCCTTGGGCTTCGTTGGGTTTTTCGTGGTCATCATGGTGGAAAAGGGTAAATTGTAGGTTTTAGAGAACATCGGGTAGTTTTAGGGTGGCTTTGGGGTGAATCTATGGTTTTGGGGGATTTCTTCTGTTTTTTAGGGTTTTCTTCTTTTTTTGGGGTGGTCCCGATCTTTTCTGCGGTGTTTCTAATGTGTTTTGGGTTCTCTGTTGCATTTGTTTTGATTGTACTGTGGTTTTGAGGTGTTTTGGGTTCTTCATTGGTTTTCGTTGGGTTCTTGTTTGTCATTATGGTGAATGGGAGTGAAATGTCGATTTGGAGAAGATCAGGTGAGTTTAGGGCGGTTTTGCGGGGAAATTCATAGTTTTTGTTTTTGTTTTTGTTTTTGTTTTTGATCCTGTTCTTTTTTGGGGTGTTTTTGACGTGTTTTGTGGTCTCCCTTGGGCTTCGTTGGGTTTTTCGTGGTCATCATGGTGGAAAATATTAAATTGTGGGTTTTGTAGAACATCAGGTGAGTTTAAGGTTTTTTGGGGGGTGAATCTATGGTTTTGGGGGATTTCTTCTGTTTTTTTAGGGTTTTCTTCTGGTTTTGGGGTGGTCCCGATCTTTTCTGGGGTGTTTTTGACGTGTTTTGGGTTCTCCGTTGCGTTTTGTTTTGTTCTTGTTGGTCATTATGTTAAATAGGAGTGGATTGTGGGTTTTGGAGAAGATCAGGTAGGTTTATGTTTTTTTGGGGGTGAAATCATGGCATTTTGTTATTTTTTTTTTAGGATCTGGGTTGATTTTGGGGTTGTTTTGAGGTGTTTTGGGGTTTCCCTTTCGTTTCGTTGAGTTCCTAATGGGTTTTATGGTGGTTGGGAGTGGACTTTGGGATTTGGAGAACATCAGGTAGGTTTACGGTTGTTTTGGGGTGGATCTATGATTTTGAGGGATTTTCTTCCAATTTTGGGGGTGATCCCTTTCTTTTCTGTGGTTTTTTTGACGTGTTTTGGGGTCTCCTTTGGGTTTTCGTTTGGTTCATGTTGGTCATCATGGTGAAAAAGCGTAGATTGTGGCTTTTGGAGAACATCAGGTAGGTTTAGGGGGACTTTTGGTGTGGATCTATGGCTTTTGGGGTTTTCTTTCGTTTTTAAGGGTTATCCTGTTCTTTTTTGGTTTTTTTTTTTGACTTGTTTTGTGGTCTCCGTTGCGTTTCGTTGGGTTTTTCGTGGTCATCATGGTGGAAAAGGGTAAATTGTAGGTTTTAGAGAACATCGGGTAGTTTTAGGGTGGCTTTGGGGTGAATCTATGGTTTTGGGGGATTTCTTCTGTTTTTTAGGGTTTTCTTCTTTTTTTGGGGTGGTCCCGATCTTTTCTGGGGTGTTTCTAATGTGTTTTGGGTTCTCTGTTGCATTTGTTTTGATTGTACTGTGGTTTTGAGGTGTTTTGGGTTCTTCATTGGTTTTCGTTGGGTTCTTGTTTGTCATTATGGTGAATGGGAGTGAAATGTCGATTTGGAGAAGATCAGGTGAGTTTAGGGCGGTTTTGCGGGGAAATTCATAGTTTTTGTTTTTGTTTTTGTTTTTGTTTTTGATCCAGTTCTTTGTTGGGGTGTTTTTGACGTGTTTTGGGGTCTCCTTTGGTTTTTCGCTTGGTTCATGTTGGTCATCATGGTGAAAAAGCGTAAATTGTGGCTTTTGGAGAACATCAGGTAGGTTTAGGGGGACTTTTGGTGTGGATCTATGGCTTTTGGGGTTTTCTTTCGTTTTTAGGGGTTATCCTGTTCTTTTTTGGGGTGTTTTTGACGTGTTTTGTGGTCTCCCTTGGGCTTCGTTGGGTTTTTCGTGGTCATCATGGTGGAAAATATTAAATTGTGGGTTTTGTAGAACATCAGGTGAGTTTAAGGTTTTTTGGGGGGTGAATCTATGGTTTTGGGGGATTTCTTCTGTTTTTTTAGGGTTTTCTTCTGGTTTTGGGGTGGTCCCGATCTTTTCTGGGGTGTTTTTGACGTGTTTTGGGTTCTCCGTTGCGTTTTGTTTTGTTCTTGTTGGTCATTATGTTAAATAGGAGTGGATTGTGGGTTTTGGAGAAGATCAGGTAGGTTTATGTTTTTTTGGGGGTGAAATCATGGCATTTTGTTATTTTTTTTTTAGGATCTGGGTTGATTTTGGGGTTGTTTTGAGGTGTTTTGGGGTTTCCCTTTCGTTTCGTTGAGTTCCTAATGGGTTTTATGGTGGTTGGGAGTGGACTTTGGGATTTGGAGAACATCAGGTAGGTTTACGGTTGTTTTGGGGTGGATCTATGATTTTGAGGGATTTTCTTCCAATTTTGGGGGTGATCCCTTTCTTTTCTGTGGTTTTTTTGACGTGTTTTGGGGTCTCCTTTGGGTTTTCGTTTGGTTCATGTTGGTCATCATGGTGAAAAAGCGTAGATTGTGGCTTTTGGAGAACATCAGGTAGGTTTAGGGGGACTTTTGGTGTGGATCTATGGCTTTTGGGGTTTTCTTTCGTTTTTAAGGGTTATCCTGTTCTTTTTTGGTTTTTTTTTTTGACTTGTTTTGTGGTCTCCGTTGCGTTTCGTTGGGTTTTCCTTGGTCATCATGGTGGAAAAGGGTAAATTGTAGGTTTTAGAGAACATCGGGTAGTTTTAGGGTGGCTTTGGGGTGGATCTATGGTTTTGGGGGATTTCTTCTGTTTTTTAGGGTTTTCTTCTGTTTTTGGGGTGGTCCCGATCTTTTCTGGGGTGTTTCTAATGTGTTTTGGGTTCTCTGTTGCATTTGTTTTGATTGTACTGTGGTTTTGAGGTGTTTTGGGTTCTTCATTGGTTTTCGTTGGGTTCTTGTTTGTCATTATGGTGAATGGGAGTGAAATGTCGATTTGGAGAAGATCAGGTGAGTTTAGGGCGGTTTTGCGGGGAAATTCATAGTTTTTGTTTTTGTTTTTGTTTTTGTTTTTGATCCAGTTCTTTGTTGGGGTGTTTTTGACGTGTTTTGGGGTCTCCTTTGGTTTTTCGCTTGGTTCATGTTGGTCATCATGGTGAAAAAGCGTAAATTGTGGCTTTTGGAGAACATCAGGTAGGTTTAGGGGGACTTTTGGTGTGGATCTATGGCTTTTGGGGTTTTCTTTCGTTTTTAGGGGTTATCCTGTTCTTTTTTGGGGTGTTTTTGACGTGTTTTGTGGTCTCCCTTGGGCTTCGTTGGGTTTTTCGTGGTCATCATGGTGGAAAATATTAAATTGTGGGTTTTGTAGAACATCAGGTGAGTTTAAGGTTTTTTGGGGGGTGAATCTATGGTTTTGGGGGATTTCTTCTGTTTTTTTAGGGTTTTCTTCTGGTTTTGGGGTGGTCCCGATCTTTTCTGGGGTGTTTTTGACGTGTTTTGGGTTCTCCGTTGCGTTTTGTTTTGTTCTTGTTGGTCATTATGTTAAATAGGAGTGGATTGTGGGTTTTGGAGAAGATCAGGTAGGTTTATGGTTTTTTGGGGGTGAAATCATGGCATTTTGTTATTTTTTTTTTAGGATCTGGGTTGATTTTGGGGTTGTTTTGAGGTGTTTTGGGGTTTCCCTTTCGTTTCGTTGAGTTCCTAATGGGTTTTATGGTGGTTGGGAGTGGACTTTGGGATTTGGAGAACATCAGGTAGGTTTACGGTTGTTTTGGGGTGGATCTATGATTTTGAGGGATTTTCTTCCAATTTTGGGGGTGATCCCTTTCTTTTCTGTGGTTTTTTTGACGTGTTTTGGGGTCTCCTTTGGGTTTTCGTTTGGTTCATGTTGGTCATCATGGTGAAAAAGCGTAGATTGTGGCTTTTGGAGAACATCAGGTAGGTTTAGGGGGACTTTTGGTGTGGATCTATGGCTTTTGGGGTTTTCTTTCGTTTTTAAGGGTTATCCTGTTCTTTTTTGGTTTTTTTTTTTGACTTGTTTTGTGGTCTCCGTTGCGTTTCGTTGGGTTTTCCTTGGTCATCATGGTGGAAAAGGGTAAATTGTAGGTTTTAGAGAACATCGGGTAGTTTTAGGGTGGCTTTGGGGTGGATCTATGGTTTTGGGGGATTTCTTCTGTTTTTTAGGGTTTTCTTCTGTTTTTGGGGTGGTCCCGATCTTTTCTGGGGTGTTTCTAATGTGTTTTGGGTTCTCTGTTGCGTTTTGTTTTGATTGTGCTGTGGTTTTGAGGTGTTTTGGGTTCTTCATTGGTTTTCGTTGGGTTCTTGTTTGTCATTATGGTGAATGGGAGTGAAATGTCGATTTGGAGAAGATCAGGTGAGTTTAGGGTGGTTTTGCGGGGAAATTCATAGTTTTTGTTTTTGTTTTTGTTTTTGATCCAGTTCTTTGTTGGGGTGTTTTTGACGTGTTTTGGGGTCTCCTTTGGGTTTTCGTTTGGTTCATGTTGGTCATAATGGTGAAAAAGCGTAAATTGTGGCTTTTGGAGAACATCAGGTAGGTTTAGGGGGACTTTTGGTGTGGATCTATGGCTTTTGGGGTTTTCTTTCGTTTTTAGGGGTTATCCTGTTCTTTTTTGGGGTGTTTTTGACGTGTTTTGTGGTCTCCCTTGGGCTTCATTGGGTTTTTCGTGGTCATCATGGTGGAAAATATTAAATTGTGGGTTTTGTAGAACATCAGGTGAGTTTAAGGTTTTTTGGGGGGTGAATCTATGGTTTTGGGGGATTTCTTCTGTTTTTTTAGGGTTTTCTTCTGGTTTTGGGGTGGTCCCGATCTTTTCTGGGGTGTTTTTGACGTGTTTTGGTTTCTCCGTTGCGTTTTGTTTTTTTCTTGTTGGTCATTATGTTAAATCGGAGTGGATTGTGGGTTTTGGAGAAGATCAGGTAGGTTTATGTTTTTTTGGGGGTGAAATCATGGCATTTTGTTATTTTTTTTTTAGGATCTGGGTTGATTTTGGGGTTGTTTTGAGGTGTTTTGGGGTTTCCCTTTCGTTTCGTTGAGTTCCTAATGGGTTTTATGGTGGTTGGGAGTGGACTTTGGGATTTGGAGAACATCAGGTAGGTTTAGGGTGGTTTGGGGATTGGATCCGTGCTTTTTGGGGTTTTCTTTCGTTTTGGGGGGTGATCCTGTTCTTGTTTGGGGTGTTTTTGACGTGTTTTTGGGTCTCCCTTGGGTTTCGTTGGGTTCTCGTCTGTCGTTAAGGTAAATGGAAGTGCATTTTTGGTTTTGGAGAAGATCAGGTGAGTTTAGGGTGGTTTGGGGGGAAAATTCATAGCTTTGGGTTTTTTTCTTCTTATCCAGTTCTTTTTTGTCGTGTTTTTGACGCGTTTTGGGGTCTCCGTTGGGTTTCGTTGGGTTTTCCGTGGTCATTATGGTGGAAAAGTTTAAATTGTTGGTTTTGGAGAACATCAGGTAGGTTTAGGGTGGTTTTGGGGTGGATCTATGGCTTTTGGTGTTTTCTTTCGTTTTTAGGGGTTATCCCGTTCTTGTTTGGGGTGTTTTTGACTTGTTTTGGGGTCTCCGTTGGGTTTCGTTGTGTTTTCCATGGTCATCATGGTGGAAAATATTAAATTGTGGGTTTTGTAGAACATCAGGTGAGTTTAAGGTTTTTTGGGGGGTGAATCTATGGTTTTGGGGGATTTCTTCTGTTTTTTTTAGGGTTTTCTTCTGGTTTTGGGGTGGTCCCGATCTTTTCTGGGGTGTTTTTGACGTGTTTTGGTTTCTCCGTTGCGTTTTGTTTTGTTCTTGTTGGTCATTATGTTAAATCGGAGTGGATTGTGGGTTTTGGAGAAGATCAGGTAGGTTTACGTTTTTTTGGGGGTGAAATCATGGCATTTTGTTATTTTTTTTTTAGGATCTGGGTTGATTTTGGGGTTGTTTTGAGGTGTTTTGGGGTTTCCCTTTCGTTTCGTTGAGTTCCTAATGGGTTTTATGGTGGTTGGGAGTGGACTTTGGGATTTGGAGAACATCAGGTAGGTTTACGGTTGTTTTGGGGTGGATCTATGATTTTGAGGGATTTTCTTCCAATTTTGGGGGTGATCCCTTTCTTTTCTGTGGTTTTTTTGACGTGTTTTGGGGTCTCCTTTGGGTTTTCGTTTGGTTCATGTTGGTCATCATGGTGAAAAAGCGTAGATTGTGGCTTTTGGAGAACATCAGGTAGGTTTAGGGGGACTTTTGGTGTGGATCTATGGCTTTTGGGGTTTTCTTTCGTTTTTAAGGGTTATCCTGTTCTTTTTTGGTTTTTTTTTTTGACTTGTTTTGTGGTCTCCGTTGCGTTTCGTTGGGTTTTCCTTGGTCATCATGGTGGAAAAGGGTAAATTGTAGGTTTTAGAGAACATCGGGTAGTTTTAGGGTGGCTTTGGGGTGGATCTATGGTTTTGGGGGATTTCTTCTGTTTTTTAGGGTTTTCTTCTGTTTTTGGGGTGGTCCCGATCTTTTCTGGGGTGTTTCTAATGTGTTTTGGGTTCTCTGTTGCGTTTTGTTTTGATTGTGCTGTGGTTTTGAGGTGTTTTGGGTTCTTCATTGGTTTTCGTTGGGTTCTTGTTTGTCATTATGGTGAATGGGAGTGAAATGTCGATTTGGAGAAGATCAGGTGAGTTTAGGGTGGTTTTGCGGGGAAATTCATAGTTTTTGTTTTTGTTTTTGTTTTTGATCCAGTTCTTTGTTGGGGTGTTTTTGACGTGTTTTGGGGTCTCCTTTGGGTTTTCGTTTGGTTCATGTTGGTCATCATGGTGAAAAAGCGTAAATTGTGGCTTTTGGAGAACATCAGGTAGGTTTAGGGGGACTTTTGGTGTGGATCTATGGCTTTTGGGGTTTTCTTTCGTTTTTAGGGGTTATCCTGTTCTTTTTTGGGGTGTTTTTGACGTGTTTTGTGGTCTCCCTTGGGCTTCGTTGGGTTTTTCGTGGTCATCATGGTGGAAAATATTAAATTGTGGGTTTTGTAGAACATCAGGTGAGTTTAAGGTTTTTTGGGGGGTGAATCTATGGTTTTGGGGGATTTCTTCTGTTTTTTTAGGGTTTTCTTCTGGTTTTGGGGTGGTCCCGATCTTTTCTGGGGTGTTTTTGACGTGTTTTGGTTTCTCCGTTGCGTTTTGTTTTTTTCTTGTTGGTCATTATGTTAAATCGGAGTGGATTGTGGGTTTTGGAGAAGATCAGGTAGGTTTATGTTTTTTTGGGGGTGAAATCATGGCATTTTGTTATTTTTTTTTTAGGATCTGGGTTGATTTTGGGGTTGTTTTGAGGTGTTTTGGGGTTTCCCTTTCGTTTCGTTGAGTTCCTAATGGGTTTTATGGTGGTTGGGAGTGGACTTTGGGATTTGGAGAACATCAGGTAGGTTTAGGGTGGTTTGGGGATTGGATCCGTGCTTTTTGGGGTTTTCTTTCGTTTTGGGGGGTGATCCTGTTCTTGTTTGGGGTGTTTTTGACGTGTTTTTGGGTCTCCCTTGGGTTTCGTTGGGTTCTCGTCTGTCGTTAAGGTAAATGGAAGTGCATTTTTGGTTTTGGAGAAGATCAGGTGAGTTTAGGGTGGTTTGGGGGGAAAATTCATAGCTTTGGGTTTTTTTCTTCTTATCCAGTTCTTTTTTGTCGTGTTTTTGACGCGTTTTGGGGTCTCCGTTGGGTTTCGTTGGGTTTTCCGTGGTCATTATGGTGGAAAAGTTTAAATTGTTGGTTTTGGAGAACATCGGGTAGGTTTAGGGTGGTTTTGGGGTGGATCTATGGCTTTTGGTGTTTTCTTTCGTTTTTAGGGGTTATCCCGTTCTTGTTTGGGGTGTTTTTGACTTGTTTTGGGGTCTCCGTTGGGTTTCGTTGTGTTTTCCATGGTCATCATGGTGGAAAAGGGTAAATTGTGGGTTTTGGAGAACATCAGGTAGGTTTACGGTTGTTTTGGGGTGGATCTATGATTTTGAGGGATTTTCTTCCAATTTTGGGGGTGATCCCTTTCTTTTCTGGGGTGTTTTTGACGTGTTTTGGGGTCTCCTTTGGGTTTTCGTTTGGTTCATGTTGGTCATCATGGTGAAAAAGCGTAAATTGTGGCTTTTGGAGAACATCAGGTAGGTTTAGGGGGACTTTTGGTGTGGATCTATGGCTTTTGGGGTTTTCTTTCGTTTTTAGGGGTTATCCTGTTCTTTTTTGGGGTGTTTTTGACGTGTTTTGTGGTCTCCGTTGGGTTCCGTTGGGTTTTCCATGGTCATCATGGTGGAAAAGGGTAAATTGTAGGTTTTAGAGAACATCGGGTAGTTTTAGGGTGGCTTTGGGGTGGATCTATGGTTTTGGGGGATTTCTTCTGTTTTTTAGGGTTTTCTTCTGTTTTTGGGGTGGTCCCGATCTTTTCTGGGGTGTTTCTAATGTGTTTTGGGTTCTCTGTTGCGTTTTGTTTTGATTGTACTGTGGTTTTGACGTGTTTTGGGTTCTTCATTGGTTTTCGTTGGGTTCTTGTTTGTCATTATGGTGAATGGGAGTGAAATGTCGATTTGGAGAAGATCAGGTGAGTTTAGGGTGGTTTTGCGGGGAAATTCATAGTTTTTGTTTTTGTTTTTGTTTTTGATCCAGTTCTTTGTTGGGGTGTTTTTGACGTGTTTTGGGGTCTCCTTTGGGTTTTCGTTTGGTTCATGTTGGTCATCATGGTGAAAAAGCGTAAATTGTGGCTTTTGGAGAACATCAGGTAGGTTTAGGGGGACTTTTGGTGTGGATCTATGGCTTTTGGGGTTTTCTTTCGTTTTTAGGGGTTATCCTGTTCTTTTTTGGGGTGTTTTTGACGTGTTTTGTGGTCTCCCTTGGGCTTCGTTGGGTTTTTCGTGGTCATCATGGTGGAAAATATTAAATTGTGGGTTTTGTAGAACATCAGGTGAGTTTAAGGTTTTTTGGGGGGTGAATCTATGGTTTTGGGGGATTTCTTCTGTTTTTTTAGGGTTTTCTTCTGGTTTTGGGGTGGTCCCGATCTTTTCTGGGGTGTTTTTGACGTGTTTTGGTTTCTCCGTTGCGTTTTGTTTTTTTCTTGTTGGTCATTATGTTAAATCGGAGTGGATTGTGGGTTTTGGAGAAGATCAGGTAGGTTTATGTTTTTTTGGGGGTGAAATCATGGCATTTTGTTATTTTTTTTTTAGGATCTGGGTTGATTTTGGGGTTGTTTTGAGGTGTTTTGGGGTTTCCCTTTCGTTTCGTTGAGTTCCTAATGGGTTTTATGGTGGTTGGGAGTGGACTTTGGGATTTGGAGAACATCAGGTAGGTTTAGGGTGGTTTGGGGATTGGATCCGTGCTTTTTGGGGTTTTCTTTCGTTTTGGGGGGTGATCCTGTTCTTGTTTGGGGTGTTTTTGACGTGTTTTTGGGTCTCCCTTGGGTTTCGTTGGGTTCTCGTCTGTCGTTAAGGTAAATGGAAGTGCATTTTTGGTTTTGGAGAAGATCAGGTGAGTTTAGGGTGGTTTGGGGGGAAAATTCATAGCTTTGGGTTTTTTTCTTCTTATCCAGTTCTTTTTTGTCGTGTTTTTGACGCGTTTTGGGGTCTCCGTTGGGTTTCGTTGGGTTTTCCGTGGTCATTATGGTGGAAAAGTTTAAATTGTTGGTTTTGGAGAACATCGGGTAGGTTTAGGGTGGTTTTGGGGTGGATCTATGGCTTTTGGTGTTTTCTTTCGTTTTTAGGGGTTATCCCGTTCTTGTTTGGGGTGTTTTTGACTTGTTTTGGGGTCTCCGTTGGGTTTCGTTGTGTTTTCCATGGTCATCATGGTGGAAAAGGGTAAATTGTGGGTTTTGGAGAACATCAGGTAGGTTTACGGTTGTTTTGGGGTGGATCTATGATTTTGAGGGATTTTCTTCCAATTTTGGGGGTGATCCCTTTCTTTTCTGGGGTGTTTTTGACGTGTTTTGGGGTCTCCTTTGGGTTTTCGTTTGGTTCATGTTGGTCATCATGGTGAAAAAGCGTAAATTGTGGCTTTTGGAGAACATCAGGTAGGTTTAGGGGGACTTTTGGTGTGGATCTATGGCTTTTGGGGTTTTCTTTCGTTTTTAGGGGTTATCCTGTTCTTTTTTGGGGTGTTTTTGACGTGTTTTGTGGTCTCCGTTGGGTTCCGTTGGGTTTTCCATGGTCATCATGGTGGAAAAGGGTAAATTGTAGGTTTTAGAGAACATCGGGTAGTTTTAGGGTGGCTTTGGGGTGGATCTATGGTTTTGGGGGATTTCTTCTGTTTTTTAGGGTTTTCTTCTGTTTTTGGGGTGGTCCCGATCTTTTCTGGGGTGTTTCTAATGTGTTTTGGGTTCTCTGTTGCGTTTTGTTTTGATTGTACTGTGGTTTTGACGTGTTTTGGGTTCTTCATTGGTTTTCGTTGGGTTCTTGTTTGTCATTATGGTGAATGGGAGTGAAATGTCGATTTGGAGAAGATCAGGTGAGTTTAGGGTGGTTTTGCGGGGAAATTCATAGTTTTTGTTTTTGTTTTTGTTTTTGATCCAGTTCTTTGTTGGGGTGTTTTTGACGTGTTTTGGGGTCTCCTTTGGGTTTTCGTTTGGTTCATGTTGGTCATCATGGTGAAAAAGCGTAAATTGTGGCTTTTGGAGAACATCAGGTAGGTTTAGGGGGACTTTTGGTGTGGATCTATGGCTTTTGGGGTTTTCTTTCGTTTTTAGGGGTTATCCTGTTCTTTTTTGGGGTGTTTTTGACGTGTTTTGTGGTCTCCCTTGGGCTTCGTTGGGTTTTTCGTGGTCATCATGGTGGAAAATATTAAATTGTGGGTTTTGTAGAACATCAGGTGAGTTTAAGGTTTTTTGGGGGGTGAATCTATGGTTTTGGGGGATTTCTTCTGTTTTTTTTAGGGTTTTCTTCTGGTTTTGGGGTGGTCCCGATCTTTTCTGGGGTGTTTTTGACGTGTTTTGGTTTCTCCGTTGCGTTTTGTTTTGTTCTTGTTGGTCATTATGTTAAATCGGAGTGGATTGTGGGTTTTGGAGAAGATCAGGTAGGTTTATGTTTTTTTGGGGGTGAAATCATGGCATTTTGTTATTTTTTTTTTAGGATCTGGGTTGATTTTGGGGTTGTTTTGAGGTGTTTTGGGGTTTCCCTTTCGTTTCGTTGAGTTCCTAATGGGTTTTATGGTGGTTGGGAGTGGACTTTGGGATTTGGAGAACATCAGGTAGGTTTAGGGTGGTTTGGGGATTGGATCCGTGCTTTTTGGGGTTTTCTTTCGTTTTGGGGGGTGATCCTGTTCTTGTTTGGGGTGTTTTTGACGTGTTTTTGGGTCTCCCTTGGGTTTCGTTGGGTTCTCGTCTGTCGTTAAGGTAAATGGAAGTGCATTTTTGGTTTTGGAGAAGATCAGGTGAGTTTAGGGTGGTTTGGGGGTAAAATTCATAGCTTTGGGTTTTTTTCTTCTTATCCAGTTCTTTTTTGTCGTGTTTTTGACGCGTTTTGGGGTCTCCGTTGGGTTTCGTTGGGTTTTCCGTGGTCATTATGGTGGAAAAGTTTAAATTGTTGGTTTTGGAGAACATCGGGTAGGTTTAGGGTGGTTTTGGGGTGGATCTATGGCTTTTGGTGTTTTCTTTCATTTTTAGGGGTTATCCCGTTCTTGTTTGGGGTGTTTTTGACTTGTTTTGGGGTCTCCGTTGGGTTTCGTTGTGTTTTCCATGGTCATCATGGTGGAAAAGGGTAAATTGTGGGTTTTGGAGAACATCAGGTAGGTTTACGGTTGTTTTGGGGTGGATCTATGATTTTGAGGGATTTTCTTCCAATTTTGGGGGTGATCCCTTTCTTTGCTGGGGTGTTTTTGACGTGTTTTGGGGTCTCCTTTGGGTTTTCGTTTGGTTCATGTTGGTCATCATGGTGAAAAAGCGTAAATTGTGGCTTTTGGAGAACATCAGGTAGGTTTAGGGGGACTTTTGGTGTGGATCTATGGCTTTTGGGGTTTTCTTTCGTTTTTAGGGGTTATCCTGTTCTTTTTTGGGGTGTTTTTGACGTGTTTTGTGGTCTCCCTTGGGCTTCGTTGGGTTTTCCGTGGTCATCATGGTGGAAAAGGGTTATTTGTAGGTTTTAGAGAACATCGGGTAGTTTTAGGGTGGCTTTAGGGTGGATCTATGGTTTTGGGGGATTTCTTCTGTTTTTTAGGGTTTTCTTCTGTTTTTGGGGTGGTCCCGATCTTTTCTGGGGTGTTTCTAATGTGTTTTGGGTTCTCTGTTGCATTTGTTTTGATTGTACTGTGGTTTTGAGGTGTTTTGGGTTCTTCATTGGTTTTCGTTGGGTTCTTGTTTGTCATTATGGTGAATGGGAGTGAAATGTCGATTTGGAGAAGATCAGGTGAGTTTAGGGTGGTTTTGCGGGGAAATTCATAGTTTTTGTTTTTGTTTTTGTTTTTGTTTTTGATCCAGTTCTTTGCTGGGGTGTTTTTGACGTGTTTTGGGGTCTCCTTTGGGTTTTCGTTTGGTTCATGTTGGTCATCATGGTGAAAAAGCGTAAATTGTGGCTTTTGGAGAACATCAGGTAGGTTTAGGGGGACTTTTGGTGTGGATCTATGGCTTTTGGGGTTTTCTTTCGTTTTTAGGGGTTATCCTGTTCTTTTCTGGGGTGTTTTTGACGTGTTTTGTGGTCTCCCTTGGGCTTCGTTGGGTTTTTCGTGGTCATCATGGTGGAAAATATTAAATTGTGGGTTTTGTAGAACATCAGGTGAGTTTAAGGTTTTTTGGGGGGTGAATCTATGGTTTTGGGGGATTTCTTCTGTTTTTTTAGGGTTTTCTTCTGGTTTTGGGGTGGTCCCGATCTTTTCTGGGGTGTTTTTGACGTGTTTTGGGTTCTCCGTTGCGTTTTGTTTTGTTCTTGTTGGTCATTATGTTAAATCGGAGTGGATTGTGGGTTTTGGAGAAGATCAGGTAGGTTTATGTTTTTTTGGGGGTGAAATCATGGCATTTTGTTATTTTTTTTTTAGGATCTGGGTTGATTTTGGGGTTGTTTTGAGGTGTTTTGGGGTTTCCCTTTCGTTTCGTTGAGTTCCTAATGGGTTTTATGGTGGTTGGGAGTGGACTTTGGGATTTGGAGAACATCAGGTAGGTTTAGGGTGGTTTGGGGATTGGATCCGTGCTTTTTGGGGTTTTCTTTCGTTTTGGGGGGTGATCCTGTTCTTGTTTGGGGTGTTTTTGACGTGTTTTTGGGTCTCCCTTGGGTTTCGTTGGGTTCTCGTCTGTCGTTAAGGTAAATGGAAGTGCATTTTTGGTTTTGGAGAAGATCAGGTGAGTTTAGGGTGGTTTGGGGGTAAAATTCATAGCTTTGGGTTTTTTTCTTCTTATCCAGTTCTTTTTTGTCGTGTTTTTGACGCGTTTTGGGGTCTCCGTTGGGTTTCGTTGGGTTTTCCGTGGTCATTATGGTGGAAAAGTTTAAATTGTTGGTTTTGGAGAACATCGGGTAGGTTTAGGGTGGTTTTGGGGTGGATCTATGGCTTTTGGTGTTTTCTTTCGTTTTTAGGGGTTATCCCGTTCTTGTTTGGGGTGTTTTTGACTTGTTTTGGGGTCTCCGTTGGGTTTCGTTGTGTTTTCCATGGTCATCATGGTGGAAAAGGGTAAATTGTGGGTTTTGGAGAACATCAGGTAGGTTTACGGTTGTTTTGGGGTGGATCTATGATTTTGAGGGATTTTCTTCCAATTTTGGGGGTGATCCCTTTCTTTTCTGGGGTGTTTTTGACGTGTTTTGGGGTCTCCTTTGGGTTTTCGTTTGGTTCATGTTGGTCATCATGGTGAAAAAGCGTAAATTGTGGCTTTTGGAGAACATCAGGTAGGTTTAGGGGGACTTTTGGTGTGGATCTATGGCTTTTGGGGTTTTCTTTCGTTTTTAGGGGTTATCCTGTTCTTTTCTGGGGTGTTTTTGACGTGTTTTGTGGTCTCCCTTGGGCTTCGTTGGGTTTTCCTTGGTCATCATGGTGGAAAAGGGTAAATTGTAGGTTTTAGAGAACATCGGGTAGTTTTAGGGTGGCTTTAGGGTGGATCTATGGTTTTGGGGGATTTCTTCTGTTTTTTAGGGTTTTCTTCTGTTTTTGGGGTGGTCCCGATCTTTTCTGGGGTGTTTCTAATGTGTTTTGGGTTCTCTGTTGCATTTGTTTTGATTGTACTGTGGTTTTGAGGTGTTTTGGGTTCTTCATTGGTTTTCGTTGGGTTCTTGTTTGTCATTATGGTGAATGGGAGTGAAATGTCGATTTGGAGAAGATCAGGTGAGTTTAGGGTGGTTTTGCGGGGAAATTCATAGTTTTTGTTTTTGTTTTTGTTTTTGTTTTTGATCCAGTTCTTTGCTGGGGTGTTTTTGACGTGTTTTGGGGTCTCCTTTGGGTTTTCGTTTGGTTCATGTTGGTCATCATGGTGAAAAAGCGTAAATTGTGGCTTTTGGAGAACATCAGGTAGGTTTAGGGGGACTTTTGGTGTGGATCTATGGCTTTTGGGGTTTTCTTTCGTTTTTAGGGGTTATCCTGTTCTTTTTTGGGGTGTTTTTGACGTGTTTTGTGGTCTCCCTTGGGCTTCGTTGGGTTTTTCGTGGTCATCATGGTGGAAAATATTAAATTGTGGGTTTTGTAGAACATCAGGTGAGTTTAAGGTTTTTTGGGGGGTGAATCTATGGTTTTGGGGGATTTCTTCTGTTTTTTTAGGGTTTTCTTCTGTTTTTGGGGTGGTCCCGATCTTTTCTGGGGTGTTTTTGACGTGTTTTGGGTTCTCCGTTGCGTTTTGTTTTGTTCTTGTTGGTCATTATGTTAAATCGGAGTGGATTGTGGGTTTTGGAGAAGATCAGGTAGGTTTATGTTTTTTTGGGGGTGAAATCATGGCATTTTGTTATTTTTTTTTTAGGATCTGGGTTGATTTTGGGGTTGTTTTGAGGTGTTTTGGGGTTTCCCTTTCGTTTTGTTGAGTTCCTAATGGGTTTTATGGTGGTTGGGAGTGGACTTTGGGATTTGGAGAACATCAGGTAGGTTTAGGGTGGTTTGGGGATTGGATCCGTGCTTTTTGGGGTTTTCTTTCGTTTTGGGGGGTGATCCTGTTCTTGTTTGGGGTGTTTTTGACGTGTTTTTGGGTCTCCCTTGGGTTTCGTTGGGTTCTCGTCTGTCGTTAAGGTAAATGGAAGTGCATTTTTGGTTTTGGAGAAGATCAGGTGAGTTTAGGGTGGTTTGGGGGTAAAATTCATAGCTTTGGGTTTTTTTCTTCTTATCCAGTTCTTTTTTGTCGTGTTTTTGACGCGTTTTGGGGTCTCCGTTGGGTTTCGTTGGGTTTTCCGTGGTCATTATGGTGGAAAAGTTTAAATTGTTGGTTTTGGAGAACATCGGGTAGGTTTAGGGTGGTTTTGGGGTGGATCTATGGCTTTTGGTGTTTTCTTTCGTTTTTAGGGGTTATCCCGTTCTTGTTTGGGGTGTTTTTGACTTGTTTTGGGGTCTCCGTTGGGTTTCGTTGTGTTTTCCATGGTCATCATGGTGGAAAAGGGTAAATTGTGGGTTTTGGAGAACATCAGGTAGGTTTACGGTTGTTTTGGGGTGGATCTATGATTTTGAGGGATTTTCTTCCAATTTTGGGGGTGATCCCTTTCTTTTCTGGGGTGTTTTTGACGTGTTTTGGGGTCTCCTTTGGGTTTTCGTTTGGTTCATGTTGGTCATCATGGTGAAAAAGCGTAAATTGTGGCTTTTGGAGAACATCAGGTAGGTTTAGGGGGACTTTTGGTGTGGATCTATGGCTTTTGGGGTTTTCTTTCGTTTTTAGGGGTTATCCTGTTCTTTTTTGGGGTGTTTTTGACGTGTTTTGTGGTCTCCCTTGGGCTTCGTTGGGTTTTCCGTGGTCATCATGGTGGAAAAGGGTAAATTGTAGGTTTTAGAGAACATCGGGTAGTTTTAGGGTGGCTTTAGGGTGGATCTATGGTTTTGGGGGATTTCTTCTGTTTTTTAGGGTTTTCTTCTGTTTTTGGGGTGGTCCCGATCTTTTCTGGGGTGTTTCTAATGTGTTTTGGGTTCTCTGTTGCATTTGTTTTGATTGTACTGTGGTTTTGAGGTGTTTTGGGTTCTTCATTGGTTTTCGTTGGGTTCTTGTTTGTCATTATGGTGAATGGGAGTGAAATGTCGATTTGGAGAAGATCAGGTGAGTTTAGGGTGGTTTTGCGGGGAAATTCATAGTTTTTGTTTTTGTTTTTGTTTTTGTTTTTGATCCAGTTCTTTGCTGGGGTGTTTTTGACGTGTTTTGGGGTCTCCTTTGGGTTTTCGTTTGGTTCATGTTGGTCATCATGGTGAAAAAGCGTAAATTGTGGCTTTTGGAGAACATCAGGTAGGTTTAGGGGGACTTTTGGTGTGGATCTATGGCTTTTGGGGTTTTCTTTCGTTTTTAGGGGTTATCCTGTTCTTTTTTGGGGTGTTTTTGACGTGTTTTGTGGTCTCCCTTGGGCTTCGTTGGGTTTTTCGTGGTCATCATGGTGGAAAATATTAAATTGTGGGTTTTGTAGAACATCAGGTGAGTTTAAGGTTTTTTGGGGGGTGAATCTATGGTTTTGGGGGATTTCTTCTGTTTTTTTAGGGTTTTCTTCTGTTTTTGGGGTGGTCCCGATCTTTTCTGGGGTGTTTTTGACGTGTTTTGGGTTCTCCGTTGCGTTTTGTTTTGTTCTTGTTGGTCATTATGTTAAATCGGAGTGGATTGTGGGTTTTGGAGAAGATCAGGTAGGTTTATGTTTTTTTGGGGGTGAAATCATGGCATTTTGTTATTTTTTTTTTAGGATCTGGGTTGATTTTGGGGTTGTTTTGAGGTGTTTTGGGGTTTCCCTTTCGTTTCGTTGAGTTCCTAATGGGTTTTATGGTGGTTGGGAGTGGACTTTGGGATTTGGAGAACATCAGGTAGGTTTAGGGTGGTTTGGGGATTGGATCCGTGCTTTTTGGGGTTTTCTTTCGTTTTGGGGGGTGATCCTGTTCTTGTTTGGGGTGTTTTTGACGTGTTTTGTGGTCTCCCTTGGGCTTCGTTGGGTTTTCCGTGGTCATCATGGTGGAAAAGGGTAAATTGTAGGTTTTAGAGAACATCGGGTAGTTTTAGGGTGGCTTTAGGGTGGATCTATGGTTTTGGGGGATTTCTTCTGTTTTTTAGGGTTTTCTTCTGTTTTTGGGGTGGTCCCGATCTTTTCTGGGGTGTTTCTAATGTGTTTTGGGTTCTCTGTTGCATTTGTTTTGATTGTACTGTGGTTTTGAGGTGTTTTGGGTTCTTCATTGGTTTTCGTTGGGTTCTTGTTTGTCATTATGGTGAATGGGAGTGAAATGTCGATTTGGAGAAGATCAGGTGAGTTTAGGGTGGTTTTGCGGGGAAATTCATAGTTTTTGTTTTTGTTTTTGTTTTTGTTTTTGATCCAGTTCTTTGCTGGGGTGTTTTTGACGTGTTTTGGGGTCTCCTTTGGGTTTTCGTTTGGTTCATGTTGGTCATCATGGTGAAAAAGCGTAAATTGTGGCTTTTGGAGAACATCAGGTAGGTTTAGGGGGACTTTTGGTGTGGATCTATGGCTTTTGGGGTTTTCTTTCGTTTTTAGGGGTTATCCTGTTCTTTTTTGGGGTGTTTTTGACGTGTTTTGTGGTCTCCCTTGGGCTTCGTTGGGTTTTTCGTGGTCATCATGGTGGAAAATATTAAATTGTGGGTTTTGTAGAACATCAGGTGAGTTTAAGGTTTTTTGGGGGGTGAATCTATGGTTTTGGGGGATTTCTTCTGTTTTTTTAGGGTTTTCTTCTGTTTTTGGGGTGGTCCCGATCTTTTCTGGGGTGTTTTTGACGTGTTTTGGGTTCTCCGTTGCGTTTTGTTTTGTTCTTGTTGGTCATTATGTTAAATCGGAGTGGATTGTGGGTTTTGGAGAAGATCAGGTAGGTTTATGTTTTTTTGGGGGTGAAATCATGGCATTTTGTTATTTTTTTTTTAGGATCTGGGTTGATTTTGGGGTTGTTTTGAGGTGTTTTGGGGTTTCCCTTTCGTTTCGTTGAGTTCCTAATGGGTTTTATGGTGGTTGGGAGTGGACTTTGGGATTTGGAGAACATCAGGTAGGTTTAGGGTGGTTTGGGGATTGGATCCGTGCTTTTTGGGGTTTTCTTTCGTTTTGGGGGGTGATCCTGTTCTTGTTTGGGGTGTTTTTGACGTGTTTTTGGGTCTCCCTTGGGTTTCGTTGGGTTCTCGTCTGTCGTTAAGGTAAATGGAAGTGCATTTTTGGTTTTGGAGAAGATCAGGTGAGTTTAGGGTGGTTTGGGGGGAAAATTCATAGCTTTGGGTTTTTTTCTTCTTATCCAGTTCTTTTTTGTCGTGTTTTTGACGCGTTTTGGGGTCTCCGTTGGGTTTCGTTGGGTTTTCCGTGGTCATTATGGTGGAAAAGTTTAAATTGTTGGTTTTGGAGAACATCGGGTAGGTTTAGGGTGGTTTTGGGGTGGATCTATGGCTTTTGGTGTTTTCTTTCGTTTTTAGGGGTTATCCCGTTCTTGTTTGGGGTGTTTTTGACTTGTTTTGGGGTCTCCGTTGGGTTTCGTTGTGTTTTCCATGGTCATCATGGTGGAAAAGGGTAAATTGTGGGTTTTGGAGAACATCAGGTAGGTTTACGGTTGTTTTGGGGTGGATCTATGATTTTGAGGGATTTTCTTCCAATTTTGGGGGTGATCCCTTTCTTTGCTGGGGTGTTTTTGACGTGTTTTGGGGTCTCCTTTGGGTTTTCGTTTGGTTCATGTTGGTCATCATGGTGAAAAAGCGTAAATTGTGGCTTTTGGAGAACATCAGGTAGGTTTAGGGGGACTTTTGGTGTGGATCTATGGCTTTTGGGGTTTTCTTTCGTTTTTAGGGGTTATCCTGTTCTTTTTTGGGGTGTTTTTGACGTGTTTTGTGGTCTCCCTTGGGCTTCGTTGGGTTTTCCGTGGTCATCATGGTGGAAAAGGGTAAATTGTAGGTTTTAGATAACATCGGGTAGTTTTAGGGTGGCTTTAGGGTGGATCTATGGTTTTGGGGGATTTCTTCTGTTTTTTAGGGTTTTCTTCTGTTTTTGGGGTGGTCCCGATCTTTTCTGGGGTGTTTCTAATGTGTTTTGGGTTCTCTGTTGCATTTGTTTTGATTGTACTGTGGTTTTGAGGTGTTTTGGGTTCTTCATTGGTTTTCGTTGGGTTCTTGTTTGTCATTATGGTGAATGGGAGTGAAATGTCGATTTGGAGAAGATCAGGTGAGTTTAGGGTGGTTTTGCGGGGAAATTCATAGTTTTTGTTTTTGTTTTTGTTTTTGTTTTTGATCCAGTTCTTTGCTGGGGTGTTTTTGACGTGTTTTGGGGTCTCCTTTGGGTTTTCGTTTGGTTCATGTTGGTCATCATGGTGAAAAAGCGTAAATTGTGGCTTTTGGAGAACATCAGGTAGGTTTAGGGGGACTTTTGGTGTGGATCTATGGCTTTTGGGGTTTTCTTTCGTTTTTAGGGGTTATCCTGTTCTTTTTTGGGGTGTTTTTGACGTGTTTTGTGGTCTCCCTTGGGCTTCGTTGGGTTTTTCGTGGTCATCATGGTGGAAAATATTAAATTGTGGGTTTTGTAGAACATCAGGTGAGTTTAAGGTTTTTTGGGGGGTGAATCTATGGTTTTGGGGGATTTCTTCTGTTTTTTTAGGGTTTTCTTCTGGTTTTGGGGTGGTCCCGATCTTTTCTGGGGTGTTTTTGACGTGTTTTTGGGTCTCCCTTGGGTTTCGTTGGGTTCTCGTCTGTCGTTAAGGTAAATGGAAGTGCATTTTTGGTTTTGGAGAAGATCAGGTGAGTTTAGGGTGGTTTGGGGGGAAAATTCATAGCTTTGGGTTTTTTTCTTCTTATCCAGTTCTTTTTTGTCGTGTTTTTGACGCGTTTTGGGGTCTCCGTTGGGTTTCGTTGGGTTTTCCGTGGTCATTATGGTGGAAAAGTTTAAATTGTTGGTTTTGGAGAACATCGGGTAGGTTTAGGGTGGTTTTGGGGTGGATCTATGGCTTTTGGTGTTTTCTTTCGTTTTTAGGGGTTATCCCGTTCTTGTTTGGGGTGTTTTTGACTTGTTTTGGGGTCTCCGTTGGGTTTCGTTGTGTTTTCCATGGTCATCATGGTGGAAAAGGGTAAATTGTGGGTTTTGGAGAACATCAGGTAGGTTTACGGTTGTTTTGGGGTGGATCTATGATTTTGAGGGATTTTCTTCCAATTTTGGGGGTGATCCCTTTCTTTTCTGGGGTGTTTTTGACGTGTTTTGGGGTCTCCTTTGGGTTTTCGTTTGGTTCATGTTGGTCATCATGGTGAAAAAGCGTAAATTGTGGCTTTTGGAGAACATCAGGTAGGTTTAGGGGGACTTTTGGTGTGGATCTATGGCTTTTGGGGTTTTCTTTCGTTTTTAGGGGTTATCCTGTTCTTTTTTGGGGTGTTTTTGACGTGTTTTGTGGTCTCCCTTGGGCTTCGTTGGGTTTTCCGTGGTCATCATGGTGGAAAAGGGTAAATTGTAGGTTTTAGAGAACATCGGGTAGTTTTAGGGTGGCTTTGGGGTGGATCTATGGTTTTGGGGGATTTCTTCTGTTTTTTAGGGTTTTCTTCTGTTTTTGGGGTGGTCCCGATCTTTTCTGGGGTGTTTCTAATGTGTTTTGGGTTCTCTGTTGCATTTGTTTTGATTGTACTGTGGTTTTGAGGTGTTTTGGGTTCTTCATTGGTTTTCGTTGGGTTCTTGTTTGTCATTATGGTGAATGGGAGTGAAATGTCGATTTGGAGAAGATCAGGTGAGTTTAGGGTGGTTTTGCGGGGAAATTCATAGTTTTTGTTTTTGTTTTTGTTTTTGTTTTTGATCCAGTTCTTTGCTGGGGTGTTTTTGACGTGTTTTGGGGTCTCCTTTGGGTTTTCGTTTGGTTCATGTTGGTCATCATGGTGAAAAAGCGTAAATTGTGGCTTTTGGAGAACATCAGGTAGGTTTAGGGGGACTTTTGGTGTGGATCTATGGCTTTTGGGGTTTTCTTTCGTTTTTAGGGGTTATCCTGTTCTTTTTTGGGGTGTTTTTGACGTGTTTTGTGGTCTCCCTTGGGCTTCGTTGGGTTTTTCGTGGTCATCATGGTGGAAAATATTAAATTGTGGGTTTTGTAGAACATCAGGTGAGTTTAAGGTTTTTTGGGGGGTGAATCTATGGTTTTGGGGGATTTCTTCTGTTTTTTTAGGGTTTTCTTCTGGTTTTGGGGTGGTCCCGATCTTTTCTGGGGTGTTTTTGACGTGTTTTGGGTTCTCCGTTGCGTTTTGTTTTGTTCTTGTTGGTCATTATGTTAAATCGGAGTGGATTGTGGGTTTTGGAGAAGATCAGGTAGGTTTATGTTTTTTTGGGGGTGAAATCATGGCATTTTGTTATTTTTTTTTTAGGATCTGGGTTGATTTTGGGGTTGTTTTGAGGTGTTTTGGGGTTTCCCTTTCGTTTCGTTGAGTTCCTAATGGGTTTTATGGTGGTTGGGAGTGGACTTTGGGATTTGGAGAACATCAGGTAGGTTTAGGGTGGTTTGGGGATTGGATCCGTGCTTTTTGGGGTTTTCTTTCGTTTTGGGGGGTGATCCTGTTCTTGTTTGGGGTGTTTTTGACGTGTTTTTGGGTCTCCCTTGGGTTTCGTTGGGTTCTCGTCTGTCGTTAAGGTAAATGGAAGTGCATTTTTGGTTTTGGAGAAGATCAGGTGAGTTTAGGGTGGTTTGGGGGGAAAATTCATAGCTTTGGGTTTTTTTCTTCTTATCCAGTTCTTTTTTGTCGTGTTTTTGACGCGTTTTGGGGTCTCCGTTGGGTTTCGTTGGGTTTTCCGTGGTCATTATGGTGGAAAAGTTTAAATTGTTGGTTTTGGAGAACATCGGGTAGGTTTAGGGTGGTTTTGGGGTGGATCTATGGCTTTTGGTGTTTTCTTTCGTTTTTAGGGGTTATCCCGTTCTTGTTTGGGGTGTTTTTGACTTGTTTTGGGGTCTCCGTTGGGTTTCGTTGTGTTTTCCATGGTCATCATGGTGGAAAAGGGTAAATTGTGGGTTTTGGAGAACATCAGGTAGGTTTACGGTTGTTTTGGGGTGGATCTATGATTTTGAGGGATTTTCTTCCAATTTTGGGGGTGATCCCTTTCTTTTCTGGGGTGTTTTTGACGTGTTTTGGGGTCTCCTTTGGGTTTTCGTTTGGTTCATGTTGGTCATCATGGTGAAAAAGCGTAAATTGTGGCTTTTGGAGAACATCAGGTAGGTTTAGGGGGACTTTTGGTGTGGATCTATGGCTTTTGGGGTTTTCTTTCGTTTTTAGGGGTTATCCTGTTCTTTTTTGGGGTGTTTTTGACGTGTTTTGTGGTCTCCCTTGGGCTTCGTTGGGTTTCCGTGGTCATCATGGTGGAAAAGGGTAAATTGTAGGTTTTAGAGAACATCGGGTAGTTTTAGGGTGGCTTTAGGGTGGATCTATGGTTTTGGGGGATTTCTTCTGTTTTTTAGGGTTTTCTTCTGTTTTTGGGGTGGTCCCGATCTTTTCTGGGGTGTTTCTAATGTGTTTTGGGTTCTCTGTTGCATTTGTTTTGATTGTACTGTGGTTTTGAGGTGTTTTGGGTTCTTCATTGGTTTTCGTTGGGTTCTTGTTTGTCATTATGGTGAATGGGAGTGAAATGTCGATTTGGAGAAGATCAGGTGAGTTTAGGGTGGTTTTGCGGGGAAATTCATAGTTTTTGTTTTTGTTTTTGTTTTTGTTTTTGATCCAGTTCTTTGCTGGGGTGTTTTTGACGTGTTTTGGGGTCTCCTTTGGGTTTTCGTTTGGTTCATGTTGGTCATCATGGTGAAAAAGCGTAAATTGTGGCTTTTGGAGAACATCAGGTAGGTTTAGGGGGACTTTTGGTGTGGATCTATGGCTTTTGGGGTTTTCTTTCGTTTTTAGGGGTTATCCTGTTCTTTTTTGGGGTGTTTTTGACTTGTTTTGTGGTCTCCGTTGCGTTTCGTTGGGTTTTCCGTGGTCATCATGGTGGAAAAGGGTAAATTGTAGGTTTTAGAGAACATCGGGTAGTTTTAGGGTGGCTTTGGGGTGGATCTATGGTTTTGGGGGATTTCTTCTGTTTTTTAGGGTTTTCTTCTGTTTTTGGGGTGGTCCCGATCTTTTCTGGGGTGTTTCTAATGTGTTTTGGGTTCTCTGTTGCGTTTTGTTTTGATTGTGCTGTGGTTTTGAGGTGTTTTGGGTTCTTCATTTGTTTTCGTTGGGTTCTTGTTTGTCATTATGGTGAATGGGAGTGAAATGTCGATTTGGAGAAGATCAGGTGAGTTTAGGGCGGTTTTGCGGGGAAATTCATAGTTTTTGTTTTTGTTTTTGTTTTTGTTTTTGTTTTTGTTTTTGATCCAGTTCTTTGTTGGGGTGTTTTTGACGTGTTTTGGGGTCTCCTTTGGTTTTTCGTTTGGTTCATGTTGGTCATCATGGTGAAAAAGCGTAAATTGTGGCTTTTGGAGAACATCAGGTAGGTTTAGGGGGACATTTGGTGTGGATCTATGGCTTTTGCGGTTTTCTTTCGTTTTTAGGGGTTATCCTGTTCTTTTTTGGGGTGTTTTTGACGTGTTTTGTGGTCTCCCTTGGGCTTCGTTGGGTTTTTCGTGGTCATCATGGTGGAAAAGGGTAAATTGTGGGTTTTGGAGAACATCAGGTAGGTTTACGGTTGTTTTGGGGTGGATCTATGATTTTGAGGGATTTTCTTCCAATTTTGGGGGTGATCCCTTTCTTTTCTGGGGTGTTTTTGACGTGTTTTGGGGTCTCCTTTGGGTTTTCGTTTGGTTCATGTTGGTCATCATGGTGAAAAAGCGTAAATTGTGGCTTTTGGAGAACATCAGGTAGGTTTAGGGGGACTTTTGGTGTGGATCTATGGCTTTTGGGGTTTTCTTTCGTTTTTAGGGGTTATCCTGTTCTTTTTTGGGGTGTTTTTGACGTGTTTTGTGGTCTCCCTTGGGCTTCGTTGGGTTTTTCGTGGTCATCATGGTGGAAAAGGGTAAATTGTGGGTTTTGGAGAACATCAGGTAGCTTTACGGTTGTTTTGGGGTGGATCTATGATTTTGAGGGATTTTCTTCCAATTTTGGGGGTGATCCCTTTCTTTTCTGGGGTGTTTTTGACGTGTTTTGGGGTCTCCTTTGGGTTTTCGTTTGGTTCATGTTGGTCATCATGGTGAAAAAGCGTAAATTGTGGCTTTTGGAGAACATCAGGTAGGTTTAGGGGGACTTTTGCTGTGGATCTATGGCTTTTGGGGTTTTCTTTCATTTTTAGGGGTTATCCTGTTCTTTTTTGGGGTGTTTTTGACGTGTTTTGTGGTCTCCCTTGGGCTTCGTTGGGTTTTTCGTGGTCATCATGGTGGAAAATATTAAATTGTGGGTTTTGTAGAACATCAGGTGAGTTTAAGGTTTTTTGGGGGGTGAATCTATGGTTTTGGGGGATTTCTTCTGTTTTTTTAGGGTTTTCTTCTGGTTTTGGGGTGGTCCCGATCTTTTCTGGGGTGTTTTTGACGTGTTTTGGTTTCTCCGTTGCGTTTTGTTTTGTTCTTGTTGGTCATTATGTTAAATCGGAGTGGATTGTGGGTTTTGGAGAAGATCAGGTAGGTTTATGTTTTTTTGGGGGTGAAATCATGGCATTTTGTTATTTTTTTTTTAGGATCTGGGTTGATTTTGGGGTTGTTTTGAGGTGTTTTGGGGTTTCCCTTTTGTTTCGTTGAGTTCCTAGTGGGTTTTATGGTGGTTGGGAGTGGACTTTGGGATTTGGAGAACATCAGGTAGGTTTAGGGTGGTTTGGGGATTGGATCCGTGCTTTTTGGGGTTTTCTTTCATTTTGGGGGGTGATCCTGTTCTTGTTTGGGGTGTTTTTGACGTGTTTTTGGGTCTCCCTTGGGTTTCGTTGGGTTCTCGTCTGTCGTTAAGGTAAATGGAAGTGCATTTTTGGTTTTGGAGAAGATCAGGTGAGTTTAGGGTGGTTTGGGGGGAAAATTCATAGCTTTGGGTTTTTTTCTTCTTATCCAGTTCTTTTTTGTCGTGTTTTTGACGCGTTTTGGGGTCTCCGTTGGGTTTCGTTGGGTTTTCCGTGGTCATTATGGTGGAAAAGTTTAAATTGTTGGTTTTGGAGAACATCGGGTAGGTTTAGGGTGGTTTTGGGGTGGATCTATGGCTTTTGGTGTTTTCTTTCGTTTTTAGGGGTTATCCCGTTCTTGTTTGGGGTGTTTTTGACTTGTTTTGGGGTCTCCGTTGGGTTTCGTTGTGTTTTCCATGGTCATCATGGTGGAAAAGGGTAAATTGTGGGTTTTGGAGAACATCAGGTAGGTTTACGGTTGTTTTGGGGTGGATCTATGATTTTGAGGGATTTTCTTCCAATTTTGGGGGTGATCCCTTTCTTTTCTGGGGTGTTTTTGACGTGTTTTGGGGTCTCCTTTGGGTTTTCGTTTGGTTCATGTTGGTCATCATGGTGAAAAAGCGTAAATTGTGGCTTTTGGAGAACATCAGGTAGGTTTAGGGGGACTTTTGGTGTGGATCTATGGCTTTTGGGGTTTTCTTTCGTTTTTAGGGGTTATCCTGTTCTTTTTTGGGGTGTTTTTGACGTGTTTTGTGGTCTCCCTTGGGCTTCGTTGGGTTTTCCGTGGTCATCATGGTGGAAAAGGGTAAATTGTAGGTTTTAGAGAACATCGGGTAGTTTTAGGGTGGCTTTAGGGTGGATCTATGGTTTTGGGGGATTTCTTCTGTTTTTTAGGGTTTTCTTCTGTTTTTGGGGTGGTCCCGATCTTTTCTGGGGTGTTTCTAATGTGTTTTGGGTTCTCTGTTGCATTTGTTTTGATTGTACTGTGGTTTTGAGGTGTTTTGGGTTCTTCATTGGTTTTCGTTGGGTTCTTGTTTGTCATTATGGTGAATGGGAGTGAAATGTCGATTTGGAGAAGATCAGGTGAGTTTAGGGTGGTTTTGCGGGGAAATTCATAGTTTTTGTTTTTGTTTTTGTTTTTGTTTTTGATCCAGTTCTTTGCTGGGGTGTTTTTGACGTGTTTTGGGGTCTCCTTTGGGTTTTCGTTTGGTTCATGTTGGTCATCATGGTGAAAAAGCGTAAATTGTGGCTTTTGGAGAACATCAGGTAGGTTTAGGGGGACTTTTGGTGTGGATCTATGGCTTTTGGGGTTTTCTTTCGTTTTTAGGGGTTATCCTGTTCTTTTTTGGGGTGTTTTTGACGTGTTTTGTGGTCTCCCTTGGGCTTCGTTGGGTTTTTCGTGGTCATCATGGTGGAAAATATTAAATTGTGGGTTTTGTAGAACATCAGGTGAGTTTAAGGTTTTTTGGGGGGTGAATCTATGGTTTTGGGGGATTTCTTCTGTTTTTTTAGGGTTTTCTTCTGGTTTTGGGGTGGTCCCGATCTTTTCTGGGGTGTTTTTGACGTGTTTTGGGTTCTCCGTTGCGTTTTGTTTTGTTCTTGTTGGTCATTATGTTAAATCGGAGTGGATTGTGGGTTTTGGAGAAGATCAGGTAGGTTTATGTTTTTTTGGGGGTGAAATCATGGCATTTTGTTATTTTTTTTTTAGGATCTGGGTTGATTTTGGGGTTGTTTTGAGGTGTTTTGGGGTTTCCCTTTCGTTTCGTTGAGTTCCTAATGGGTTTTATGGTGGTTGGGAGTGGACTTTGGGATTTGGAGAACATCAGGTAGGTTTAGGGTGGTTTGGGGATTGGATCCGTGCTTTTTGGGGTTTTCTTTCGTTTTGGGGGGTGATCCTGTTCTTGTTTGGGGTGTTTTTGACGTGTTTTTGGGTCTCCCTTGGGTTTCGTTGGGTTCTCGTCTGTCGTTAAGGTAAATGGAAGTGCATTTTTGGTTTTGGAGAAGATCAGGTGAGTTTAGGGTGGTTTGGGGGGAAAATTCATAGCTTTGGGTTTTTTTCTTCTTATCCAGTTCTTTTTTGTCGTGTTTTTGACGCGTTTTGGGGTCTCCGTTGGGTTTCGTTGGGTTTTCCGTGGTCATTATGGTGGAAAAGTTTAAATTGTGGCTTTTGGAGAACATCAGGTAGGTTTAGGGGGACATTTGGTGTGGATCTATGGCTTTTGGTGTTTTCTTTCGTTTTTAGGGGTTATCCCGTTCTTGTTTGGGGTGTTTTTGACTTGTTTTGGGGTCTCCGTTGGGTTTCGTTGTGTTTTCCATGGTCATCATGGTGGAAAAGGGTAAATTGTGGGTTTTGGAGAACATCAGGTAGGTTTACGGTTGTTTTGGGGTGGATCTATGATTTTGAGGGATTTTCTTCCAATTTTGGGGGTGATCCCTTTCTTTTCTGGGGTGTTTTTGACGTGTTTTGGGGTCTCCTTTGGGTTTTCGTTTGGTTCATGTTGGTCATCATGGTGAAAAAGCGTAAATTGTGGCTTTTGGAGAACATCAGGTAGGTTTAGGGGGACTTTTGGTGTGGATCTATGGCTTTTGGGGTTTTCTTTCGTTTTTAGGGGTTATCCTGTTCTTTTTTGGGGTGTTTTTGACGTGTTTTGGTTTCTCCGTTGTGTTTTGTTTTGTTCTTGTTGGTCATTATGTTAAATAGGAGTTGATTGTGGGTTTTGGAGAAGATCAGGTAGGTTTATGGTTTTTTGGGGGTGAAATCATGGCATTTTGTTATTTTTTTTTTAGGATCTGGGTTGATTTTGGGGTTGTTTTGAGGTGTTTTGGGGTTTCCCTTTCGTTTCGTTGAGTTCCTAATGGGTTTTATGGTGGTTGGGAGTGGACTTTGGGATTTGGAGAACATCAGGTAGGTTTAGGGTGGTTTGGGGATTGGATCCGTGCTTTTTGGGGTTTTCTCTCGTTTTGGGGGGTGATCCTGTTCTTGTTTGGGGTGTTTTTGACGTGTTTTTGGGTCTCCCTTGGGTTTCGTTGGGTTCTCGTCTGTCGTTAAGGTAAATGGAAGTGCATTTTTGGTTTTGGAGAAGATCAGGTGAGTTTAGGGTGGTTTGGGGGGAAAATTCATAGCTTTGGGTTTTTTTCTTCTTATCCAGTTCTTTTTTGTCGTGTTTTTGACGCGTTTTGGGGTCTCCGTTGGGTTTCGTTGGGTTTTCCGTGGTCATTATGGTGGAAAAGTTTAAATTGTTGGTTTTGGAGAACATCGGGTAGGTTTAGGGTGGTTTTGGGGTGGATCTATGGCTTTTGGTGTTTTCTTTCGTTTTTAGGGGTTATCCCGTTCTTGTTTGGGGTGTTTTTGACTTGTTTTGGGGTCTCCGTTGGGTTTCGTTGTGTTTTCCATGGTCATCATGGTGGAAAAGGGTAAATTGTGGGTTTTGGAGAACATCAGGTAGGTTTACGGTTGTTTTGGGGTGGATCTATGATTTTGAGGGATTTTCTTCCAATTTTGGGGGTGATCCCTTTCTTTGCTGGGGTGTTTTTGACGTGTTTTGGGGTCTCCTTTGGGTTTTCGTTTGGTTCATGTTGGTCATCATGGTGAAAAAGCGTAAATTGTGGCTTTTGGAGAACATCAGGTAGGTTTAGGGGGACTTTTGGTGTGGATCTATGGCTTTTGGGGTTTTCTTTCGTTTTTAGGGGTTATCCTGTTCTTTTTTGGTTTTTTTTTTTGACTTGTTTTGTGGTCTCCCTTGGGCTTCGTTGGGTTTTCCGTGGTCATCATGGTGGAAAAGTGTAAATTGTAGGTTTTAGAGAACATCGGGTAGTTTTAGGGTGGCTTTGGGGTGGATCTATGGTTTTGGGGGATTTCTTCTGTTTTTTAGGGTTTTCTTCTGTTTTTGGGGTGGTCCCGATCTTTTCTGGGGTGTTTCTAATGTGTTTTGGGTTCTCTGTTGCGTTTTGTTTTGATTGTACTGTGGTTTTGAGGTGTTTTGGGTTCTTCATTGGTTTTCGTTGGGTTCTTGTTTGTCATTATGGTGAATGGGAGTGAAATGTCGATTTGGAGAAGATCAGGTGAGTTTAGGGTGGTTTTGCGGGGAAATTCATAGTTTTTGTTTTTGTTTTTATTTTTTTCTTCTGATCCAGTTGTTTTTTGGGGTGTTTTTGACGTGTTTTGGGGTCTCCTTTGGTTTTTCGTTTGGTTCATGTTGGTCATCATGGTGAAAAAGCGTAAATTGTGGCTTTTGGAGAACATCAGGTAGGTTTAGGGGGACTTTTGGTGTGGATCTATGGCTTTTGGGGTTTTCTTTCGTTTTTAGGGGTTATCCTGTTCTTTTTTGGGGTGTTTTTGACGTGTTTTGTGGTCTCCCTTGGGCTTCGTTGGGTTTTTCGTGGTCATCATGGTGGAAAATATTAAATTGTGGGTTTTGTAGAACATCAGGTGAGTTTAAGGTTTTTTGGGGGGTGAATCTATGGTTTTGGGGGATTTCTTCTGTTTTTTTAGGGTTTTCTTCTGGTTTTGGGGTGGTCCCGATCTTTTCTGGGGTGTTTTTGACGTGTTTTGGTTTCTCCGTTGCGTTTTGTTTTGTTCTTGTTGGTCATTATGTTAAATAGGAGTGGATTGTGGGTTTTGGAGAAGATCAGGTAGGTTTATGTTTTTTTGGGGGTGAAATCATGGCATTTTGTTATTTTTTTTTTAGGATCTGGGTTGATTTTGGGGTTGTTTTGAGGTGTTTTGGGGTTTCCCTTTTGTTTCGTTGAGTTCCTAGTGGGTTTTATGGTGGTTGGGAGTGGACTTTGGGATTTGGAGAACATCAGGTAGGTTTAGGGTGGTTTGGGGATTGGATCCGTGCTTTTTGGGGTTTTCTTTCATTTTGGGGGGTGATCCTGTTCTTGTTTGGGGTGTTTTTGACGTGTTTTTGGGTCTCCCTTGGGTTTCGTTGGGTTCTCGTCTGTCGTTAAGGTAAATGGAAGTGCATTTTTGGTTTTGGAGAAGATCAGGTGAGTTTAGGGTGGTTTGGGGGGAAAATTCATAGCTTTGGGTTTTTTTCTTCTTATCCAGTTCTTTTTTGTCGTGTTTTTGACTTGTTTTGTGGTCTCCGTTGGGTTTCGTTGGGTTTTCCGTGGTCGTTATGGTGGAAAAGTTTAAATTGTTGGTTTTGGAGAACATCGGGTAGGTTTAGGGTGGTTTTGGGGTGGATCTATGGCTTTTGGTGTTTTCTTTCGTTTTTAGGGGTTATCCCGTTCTTGTTTGGGGTGTTTTTGACTTGTTTTGGGGTCTCCGTTGGGTTTCGTTGTGTTTTCCATGGTCATCATGGTGGAAAAGGGTAAATTGTGGGTTTTGGAGAACATCAGGTAGGTTTACGGTTGTTTTGGGGTGGATCTATGATTTTGAGGGATTTTCTTCCAATTTTGGGGGTGATCCCTTTCTTTGCTGGGGTGTTTTTGACGTGTTTTGGGGTCTCCTTTGGGTTTTCGTTTGGTTCATGTTGGTCATCATGGTGAAAAAGCGTAAATTGTGGCTTTTGGAGAACATCAGGTAGGTTTAGGGGGACTTTTGGTGTGGATCTATGGCTTTTGGGGTTTTCTTTCGTTTTTAGGGGTTATCCTGTTCTTTTTTGGGGTGTTTTTGACTTGTTTTGTGGTCTCCGTTGCGTTTCGTTGGGTTTTCCGTGGTCATCATGGTGGAAAAGGGTAAATTGTAGGTTTTAGAGAACATCGGGTAGTTTTAGGGTGGCTTTGGGGTGGATCTATGGTTTTGGGGGATTTCTTCTGTTTTTTAGGGTTTTCTTCTGTTTTTGGGGTGGTCCCGATCTTTTCTGGGGTGTTTCTAATGTGTTTTGGGTTCTCTGTTGCGTTTTGTTTTGATTGTGCTGTGGTTTTGAGGTGTTTTGGGTTCTTCATTTGTTTTCGTTGGGTTCTTGTTTGTCATTATGGTGAATGGGAGTGAAATGTCGATTTGGAGAAGATCAGGTGAGTTTAGGGCGGTTTTGCGGGGAAATTCATAGTTTTTGTTTTTGTTTTTGTTTTTGTTTTTGTTTTTGATCCAGTTCTTTGTTGGGGTGTTTTTGACGTGTTTTGGGGTCTCCTTTGGTTTTTCGTTTGGTTCATGTTGGTCATCATGGTGAAAAAGCGTAAATTGTGGCTTTTGGAGAACATCAGGTAGGTTTAGGGGGACATTTGGTGTGGATCTATGGCTTTTGCGGTTTTCTTTCGTTTTTAGGGGTTATCCTGTTCTTTTTTGGGGTGTTTTTGACGTGTTTTGTGGTCTCCCTTGGGCTTCGTTGGGTTTTTCGTGGTCATCATGGTGGAAAAGGGTAAATTGTGGGTTTTGGAGAACATCAGGTAGCTTTACGGTTGTTTTGGGGTGGATCTATGATTTTGAGGGATTTTCTTCCAATTTTGGGGGTGATCCCTTTCTTTTCTGGGGTGTTTTTGACGTGTTTTGGGGTCTCCTTTGGGTTTTCGTTTGGTTCATGTTGGTCATCATGGTGAAAAAGCGTAAATTGTGGCTTTTGGAGAACATCAGGTAGGTTTAGGGGGACATTTGGTGTGGATCTATGGCTTTTGGGGTTTTCTTTCGTTTTTAGGGGTTATCCTGTTCTTTTTTGGGGTGTTTTTGACGTGTTTTGTGGTCTCCCTTGGGCTTCGTTGGGTTTTCCGTGGTCATCATGGTGGAAAAGGGTAAATTGTGGGTTTTGGAGAACATCAGGTAGCTTTACGGTTGTTTTGGGGTGGATCTATGATTTTGAGGGATTTTCTTCCAATTTTGGGGGTGATCCCTTTCTTTTCTGGGGTGTTTTTGACGTGTTTTGGGGTCTCCTTTGGGTTTTCGTTTGGTTCATGTTGGTCATCATGGTGAAAAAGCGTAAATTGTGGCTTTTGGAGAACATCAGGTAGGTTTAGGGGGACTTTTGCTGTGGATCTATGGCTTTTGGGGTTTTCTTTCGTTTTTAGGGGTTATCCTGTTCTTTTTTGGGGTGTTTTTGACGTGTTTTGTGGTCTCCCTTGGGCTTCGTTGGGTTTTCCGTGGTCATCATGGTGGAAAAGGGTAAATTGTAGGTTTTAGAGAACATCGGGTAGTTTTAGGGTGGCTTTAGGGTGGATCTATGGTTTTGGGGGATTTCTTCTGTTTTTTAGGGTTTTCTTCTCTTTTTGGGGTGGTCCCGATCTTTTCTGGGGTGTTTCTAATGTGTTTTGGGTTCTCTGTTGCATTTGTTTTGATTGTACTGTGGTTTTGAGGTGTTTTGGGTTCTTCATTGGTTTTCGTTGGGTTCTTGTTTGTCATTATGGTGAATGGGAGTGAAATGTCGATTTGGAGAAGATCAGGTGAGTTTAGGGTGGTTTTGCGGGGAAATTCATAGTTTTTGTTTTTGTTTTTGTTTTTGTTTTTGTTTTTGATCCAGTTCTTTGCTGGGGTGTTTTTGACGTGTTTTGGGGTCTCCTTTGGGTTTTCGTTTGGTTCATGTTGGTCATCATGGTGAAAAAGCGTAAATTGTGGCTTTTGGAGAACATCAGGTAGGTTTAGGGGGACTTTTGGTGTGGATCTATGGCTTTTGGGGTTTTCTTTCGTTTTTAGGGGTTATCCTGTTCTTTTTTGGGGTGTTTTTGACGTGTTTTGTGGTCTCCCTTGGGCTTCGTTGGGTTTTTCGTGGTCATCATGGTGGAAAATATTAAATTGTGGGTTTTGTAGAACATCAGGTGAGTTTAAGGTTTTTTGGGGGGTGAATCTATGGTTTTGGGGGATTTCTTCTGTTTTTTTAGGGTTTTCTTCTGGTTTTGGGGTGGTCCCGATCTTTTCTGGGGTGTTTTTGACGTGTTTTGGGTTCTCCGTTGCGTTTTGTTTTGTTCTTGTTGGTCATTATGTTAAATCGGAGTGGATTGTGGGTTTTGGAGAAGATCAGGTAGGTTTATGTTTTTTTGGGGGTGAAATCATGGCATTTTGTTATTTTTTTTTTAGGATCTGGGTTGATTTTGGGGTTGTTTTGAGGTGTTTTGGGGTTTCCCTTTCGTTTCGTTGAGTTCCTAATGGGTTTTATGGTGGTTGGGAGTGGACTTTGGGATTTGGAGAACATCAGGTAGGTTTAGGGTGGTTTGGGGATTGGATCCGTGCTTTTTGGGGTTTTCTTTCGTTTTGGGGGGTGATCCTGTTCTTGTTTGGGGTGTTTTTGACGTGTTTTTGGGTCTCCCTTGGGTTTCGTTGGGTTCTCGTCTGTCGTTAAGGTAAATGGAAGTGCATTTTTGGTTTTGGAGAAGATCAGGTGAGTTTAGGGTGGTTTGGGGGGAAAATTCATAGCTTTGGGTTTTTTTCTTCTTATCCAGTTCTTTTTTGTCGTGTTTTTGACGCGTTTTGGGGTCTCCGTTGGGTTTCGTTGGGTTTTCCGTGGTCATTATGGTGGAAAAGTTTAAATTGTGGCTTTTGGAGAACATCAGGTAGGTTTAGGGGGACATTTGGTGTGGATCTATGGCTTTTGGTGTTTTCTTTCGTTTTTAGGGGTTATCCCGTTCTTGTTTGGGGTGTTTTTGACTTGTTTTGGGGTCTCCGTTGGGTTTCGTTGTGTTTTCCATGGTCATCATGGTGGAAAAGGGTAAATTGTGGGTTTTGGAGAACATCAGGTAGCTTTACGGTTGTTTTGGGGTGGATCTATGATTTTGAGGGATTTTCTTCCAATTTTGGGGGTGATCCCTTTCTTTTCTGGGGTGTTTTTGACGTGTTTTGGGGTCTCCTTTGGGTTTTCGTTTGGTTCATGTTGGTCATCATGGTGAAAAAGCGTAAATTGTGGCTTTTGGAGAACATCAGGTAGGTTTAGGGGGACTTTTGGTGTGGATCTATGGCTTTTGGGGTTTTCTTTCGTTTTTAGGGGTTATCCTGTTCTTTTTTGGGGTGTTTTTGACGTGTTTTGGTTTCTCCGTTGTGTTTTGTTTTGTTCTTGTTGGTCATTATGTTAAATAGGAGTTGATTGTGGGTTTTGGAGAAGATCAGGTAGGTTTATGGTTTTTTGGGGGTGAAATCATGGCATTTTGTTATTTTTTTTTTAGGATCTGGGTTGATTTTGGGGTTGTTTTGAGGTGTTTTGGGGTTTCCCTTTCGTTTCGTTGAGTTCCTAATGGGTTTTATGGTGGTTGGGAGTGGACTTTGGGATTTGGAGAACATCAGGTAGGTTTAGGGTGGTTTGGGGATTGGATCCGTGCTTTTTGGGGTTTTCTCTCGTTTTGGGGGGTGATCCTGTTCTTGTTTGGGGTGTTTTTGACGTGTTTTTGGGTCTCCCTTGGGTTTCGTTGGGTTCTCGTCTGTCGTTAAGGTAAATGGAAGTGCATTTTTGGTTTTGGAGAAGATCAGGTGAGTTTAGGGTGGTTTGGGGGGAAAATTCATAGCTTTGGGTTTTTTTCTTCTTATCCAGTTCTTTTTTGTCGTGTTTTTGACGCGTTTTGGGGTCTCCGTTGGGTTTCGTTGGGTTTTCCGTGGTCATTATGGTGGAAAAGTTTAAATTGTTGGTTTTGGAGAACATCGGGTAGGTTTAGGGTGGTTTTGGTGTGGATCTATGGCTTTTGGTGTTTTCTTTCGTTTTTAGGGGTTATCCCGTTCTTGTTTGGGGTGTTTTTGACTTGTTTTGGGGTCTCCGTTGGGTTTCGTTGTGTTTTCCATGGTCATCATGGTGGAAAAGGGTAAATTGTGGGTTTTGGAGAACATCAGGTAGGTTTACGGTTGTTTTGGGGTGGATCTATGATTTTGAGGGATTTTCTTCCAATTTTGGGGGTGATCCCTTTCTTTGCTGGGGTGTTTTTGACGTGTTTTGGGGTCTCCTTTGGGTTTTCGTTTGGTTCATGTTGGTCATCATGGTGAAAAAGCGTAAATTGTGGCTTTTGGAGAACATCAGGTAGGTTTAGGGGGACTTTTGGTGTGGATCTATGGCTTTTGGGGTTTTCTTTCGTTTTTAGGGGTTATCCTGTTCTTTTTTGGTTTTTTTTTTTGACTTGTTTTGTGGTCTCCCTTGGGCTTCGTTGGGTTTTCCGTGGTCATCATGGTGGAAAAGTGTAAATTGTAGGTTTTAGAGAACATCGGGTAGTTTTAGGGTGGCTTTGGGGTGGATCTATGGTTTTGGGGGATTTCTTCTGTTTTTTAGGGTTTTCTTCTGTTTTTGGGGTGGTCCCGATCTTTTCTGGGGTGTTTCTAATGTGTTTTGGGTTCTCTGTTGCGTTTTGTTTTGATTGTACTGTGGTTTTGAGGTGTTTTGGGTTCTTCATTGGTTTTCGTTGGGTTCTTGTTTGTCATTATGGTGAATGGGAGTGAAATGTCGATTTGGAGAAGATCAGGTGAGTTTAGGGTGGTTTTGCGGGGAAATTCATAGTTTTTGTTTTTGTTTTTATTTTTTTCTTCTGATCCAGTTGTTTTTTGGGGTGTTTTTGACGTGTTTTGGGGTCTCCTTTGGTTTTTCGTTTGGTTCATGTTGGTCATCATGGTGAAAAAGCGTAAATTGTGGCTTTTGGAGAACATCAGGTAGGTTTAGGGGGACTTTTGGTGTGGATCTATGGCTTTTGGGGTTTTCTTTCGTTTTTAGGGGTTATCCTGTTCTTTTTTGGGGTGTTTTTGACGTGTTTTGTGGTCTCCCTTGGGCTTCGTTGGGTTTTTCGTGGTCATCATGGTGGAAAATATTAAATTGTGGGTTTTGTAGAACATCAGGTGAGTTTAAGGTTTTTTGGGGGGTGAATCTATGGTTTTGGGGGATTTCTTCTGTTTTTTTAGGGTTTTCTTCTGGTTTTGGGGTGGTCCCGATCTTTTCTGGGGTGTTTTTGACGTGTTTTGGTTTCTCCGTTGCGTTTTGTTTTGTTCTTGTTGGTCATTATGTTAAATCGGAGTGGATTGTGGGTTTTGGAGAAGATCAGGTAGGTTTATGTTTTTTTGGGGGTGAAATCATGGCATTTTGTTATTTTTTTTTTAGGATCTGGGTTGATTTTGGGGTTGTTTTGAGGTGTTTTGGGGTTTCCCTTTTGTTTCGTTGAGTTCCTAGTGGGTTTTATGGTGGTTGGGAGTGGACTTTGGGATTTGGAGAACATCAGGTAGGTTTAGGGTGGTTTGGGGATTGGATCCGTGCTTTTTGGGGTTTTCTTTCATTTTGGGGGGTGATCCTGTTCTTGTTTGGGGTGTTTTTGACGTGTTTTTGGGTCTCCCTTGGGTTTCGTTGGGTTCTCGTCTGTCGTTAAGGTAAATGGAAGTGCATTTTTGGTTTTGGAGAAGATCAGGTGAGTTTAGGGTGGTTTGGGGGGAAAATTCATAGCTTTGGGTTTTTTTCTTCTTATCCAGTTCTTTTTTGTCGTGTTTTTGACTTGTTTTGTGGTCTCCGTTGGGTTTCGTTGGGTTTTCCGTGGTCGTTATGGTGGAAAAGTTTAAATTGTTGGTTTTGGAGAACATCGGGTAGGTTTAGGGTGGTTTTGGGGTGGATCTATGGCTTTTGGTGTTTTCTTTCGTTTTTAGGGGTTATCCCGTTCTTGTTTGGGGTGTTTTTGACTTGTTTTGGGGTCTCCGTTGGGTTTCGTTGTGTTTTCCATGGTCATCATGGTGGAAAAGGGTAAATTGTGGGTTTTGGAGAACATCAGGTAGGTTTACGGTTGTTTTGGGGTGGATCTATGATTTTGAGGGATTTTCTTCCAATTTTGGGGGTGATCCCTTTCTTTTCTGGGGTGTTTTTGACGTGTTTTGGGGTCTCCTTTGGGTTTTCGTTTGGTTCATGTTGGTCATCATGGTGAAAAAGCGTAAATTGTGGCTTTTGGAGAACATCAGGTAGGTTTAGGGGGACTTTTGGTGTGGATCTATGGCTTTTGGGGTTTTCTTTCGTTTTTAGGGGTTATCCTGTTCTTTTTTGGGGTGTTTTTGACTTGTTTTGTGGTCTCCGTTGCGTTTCGTTGGGTTTTCCGTGGTCATCATGGTGGAAAAGGGTAAATTGTAGGTTTTAGAGAACATCGGGTAGTTTTAGGGTGGCTTTGGGGTGGATCTATGGTTTTGGGGGATTTCTTCTGTTTTTTAGGGTTTTCTTCTGTTTTTGGGGTGGTCCCGATCTTTTCTGGGGTGTTTCTAATGTGTTTTGGGTTCTCTGTTGCGTTTTGTTTTGATTGTGCTGTGGTTTTGAGGTGTTTTGGGTTCTTCATTGGTTTTCGTTGGGTTCTTGTTTGTCATTATGGTGAATGGGAGTGAAATGTCGATTTGGAGAAGATCAGGTGAGTTTAGGGCGGTTTTGCGGGGAAATTCATAGTTTTTGTTTTTGTTTTTGTTTTTGTTTTTGTTTTTGATCCAGTTCTTTGTTGGGGTGTTTTTGACGTGTTTTGGGGTCTCCTTTGGTTTTTCGTTTGGTTCATGTTGGTCATCATGGTGAAAAAGCGTAAATTGTGGCTTTTGGAGAACATCAGGTAGGTTTAGGGGGACATTTGGTGTGGATCTATGGCTTTTGCGGTTTTCTTTCGTTTTTAGGGGTTATCCTGTTCTTTTTTGGGGTGTTTTTGACGTGTTTTGTGGTCTCCCTTGGGCTTCGTTGGGTTTTTCGTGGTCATCATGGTGGAAAAGGGTAAATTGTGGGTTTTGGAGAACATCAGGTAGCTTTACGGTTGTTTTGGGGTGGATCTATGATTTTGAGGGATTTTCTTCCAATTTTGGGGGTGATCCCTTTCTTTTCTGGGGTGTTTTTGACGTGTTTTGGGGTCTCCTTTGGGTTTTCGTTTGGTTCATGTTGGTCATCATGGTGAAAAAGCGTAAATTGTGGCTTTTGGAGAACATCAGGTAGGTTTAGGGGGACATTTGGTGTGGATCTATGGCTTTTGGGGTTTTCTTTCGTTTTTAGGGGTTATCCTGTTCTTTTTTGGGGTGTTTTTGACGTGTTTTGTGGTCTCCCTTGGGCTTCGTTGGGTTTTTCGTGGTCATCATGGTGGAAAAGGGTAAATTGTGGGTTTTGGAGAACATCAGGTAGCTTTACGGTTGTTTTGGGGTGGATCTATGATTTTGAGGGATTTTCTTCCAATTTTGGGGGTGATCCCTTTCTTTTCTGGGGTGTTTTTGACGTGTTTTGGGGTCTCCTTTGGGTTTTCGTTTGGTTCATGTTGGTCATCATGGTGAAAAAGCGTAAATTGTGGCTTTTGGAGAACATCAGGTAGGTTTAGGGGGACTTTTGCTGTGGATCTATGGCTTTTGGGGTTTTCTTTCGTTTTTAGGGGTTATCCTGTTCTTTTTTGGGGTGTTTTTGACGTGTTTTGTGGTCTCCCTTGGGCTTCGTTGGGTTTTTCGTGGTCATCATGGTGGAAAATATTAAATTGTGGGTTTTGTAGAACATCAGGTGAGTTTAAGGTTTTTTGGGGGGTGAATCTATGGTTTTGGGGGATTTCTTCTGTTTTTTTAGGGTTTTCTTCTGGTTTTGGGGTGGTCCCGATCTTTTCTGGGGTGTTTTTGACGTGTTTTGGTTTCTCCGTTGCGTTTTGTTTTGTTCTTGTTGGTCATTATGTTAAATCGGAGTGGATTGTGGGTTTTGGAGAAGATCAGGTAGGTTTATGTTTTTTGGGGGGTGAAATCATGGCATTTTGTTATTTTTTTTTTAGGATCTGGGTTGATTTTGGGGTTGTTTTGAGGTGTTTTGGGGTTTCCCTTTCGTTTCGTTGAGTTCCTAATGGGTTTTATGGTGGTTGGGAGTGGACTTTGGGATTTGGAGAACATCAGGTAGGTTTAGGGTGGTTTGGGGATTGGATCCGTGCTTTTTGGGGTTTTCTTTCGTTTTGGGGGGTGATCCTGTTCTTGTTTGGGGTGTTTTTGACGTGTTTTTGGGTCTCCCTTGGGTTTCGTTGGGTTCTCGTCTGTCGTTAAGGTAAATGGAAGTGCATTTTTGGTTTTGGAGAAGATCAGGTGAGTTTAGGGTGGTTTGGGGGGAAAATTCATAGCTTTGGGTTTTTTTCTTCTTATCCAGTTCTTTTTTGTCGTGTTTTTGACGCGTTTTGGGGTCTCCGTTGGGTTTCGTTGGGTTTTCCGTGGTCATTATGGTGGAAAAGTTTAAATTGTTGGTTTTGGAGAACATCGGGTAGGTTTAGGGTGGTTTTGGGGTGGATCTATGGCTTTTGGTGTTTTCTTTCGTTTTTAGGGGTTATCCCGTTCTTGTTTGGGGTGTTTTTGACTTGTTTTGGGGTCTCCGTTGGGTTTCGTTGTGTTTTCCATGGTCATCATGGTGGAAAAGGGTAAATTGTGGGTTTTGGAGAACATCAGGTAGGTTTACGGTTGTTTTGGGGTGGATCTATGATTTTGAGGGATTTTCTTCCAATTTTGGGGGTGATCCCTTTCTTTTCTGGGGTGTTTTTGACGTGTTTTGGGGTCTCCTTTGGGTTTTCGTTCGGTTCATGTTGGTCATCATGGTGAAAAAGCGTAAATTGTGGCTTTTGGAGAACATCAGGTAGGTTTAGGGGGACTTTTGCTGTGGATCTATGGCTTTTGGGGTTTTCTTTCGTTTTTAGGGGTTTTCCTGTTCTTTTTTGGGGTGTTTTTGACGTGTTTTGTGGTCTCCCTTGGGCTTCATTGGGTTTTCCGTGGTCATCATGGTGGAAAAGGGTAAATTGTAGGTTTTAGAGAACATCGGGTAGTTTTAGGGTGGCTTTGGGGTGAATCTATGGTTTTGGGGGATTTCTTCTGTTTTTTAGGGTTTTCTTCTGTTTTTGGGGTGGTCCCGATCTTTTCTGGGGTGTTTCTAATGTGTTTTGGGTTCTCTGTTGCATTTGTTTTGATTGTACTGTGGTTTTGAGGTGTTTTGGGTTCTTCATTGGTTTTCGTTGGGTTCTTGTTTGTCATTATGGTGAATGGGAGTGAAATGTCGATTTGGAGAAGATCAGGTGAGTTTAGGGCGGTTTTGCGGGGAAATTCATAGTTTTTGTTTTTGTTTTTGTTTTTGTTTTTGTTTTTGATCCAGTTCTTTGTTGGGGTGTTTTTGACGTGTTTTGGGGTCTCCTTTGGGTTTTCGTTTGGTTCATGTTGGTCATCATGGTGAAAAAGCGTAAATTGTGGCTTTTGGAGAACATCAGGTAGGTTTAGGGGGACTTTTGGTGTGGATCTATGGCTTTTGGGGTTTTCTTTCGTTTTTAGGGGTTATCCTGTTCTTTTTTGGGGTGTTTTTGACGTGTTTTGTGGTCTCCCTTGGGCTTCGTTGGGTTTTTCGTGGTCATCATGGTGGAAAATATTAAATTGTGGGTTTTGTAGAACATCAGGTGAGTTTAAGGTTTTTTGGGGGGTGAATCTATGGTTTTGGGGGATTTCTTCTGTTTTTTTAGGGTTTTCTTCTGGTTTTGGGGTGGTCCCGATCTTTTCTGGGGTGTTTTTGACGTGTTTTGGTTTCTCCGTTGCGTTTTGTTTTGTTCTTGTTGGTCATTATGTTAAATAGGAGTGGATTGTGGGTTTTGGAGAAGATCAGGTAGGTTTATGGTTTTTTGGGGGTGAAATCATGGCATTTTGTTATTTTTTTTTTAGGATCTGGGTTGATTTTGGGGTTGTTTTGAGGTGTTTTGGGGTTTCCCTTTCGTTTCGTTGAGTTCCTAATGGGTTTTATGGTGGTTGGGAGTGGACTTTGGGATTTGGAGAACATCAGGTAGGTTTACGGTTGTTTTGGGGTGGATCTATGATTTTGAGGGATTTTCTTCCAATTTTGGGGGTGATCCCTTTCTTTTCTGGGGTGTTTTTGACGTGTTTTGGGGTCTCCTTTGGGTTTTCGTTTGGTTCATGTTGGTCATCATGGTGAAAAAGCGTAAATTGTGGCTTTTGGAGAACATCAGGTAGGTTTAGGGGGACTTTTGGTGTGGATCTATGGCTTTTGGGGTTTTCTTTCGTTTTTAGGGGTTATCCTGTTCTTTTTTGGGGTGTTTTTGACTTGTTTTGTGGTCTCCGTTGCGTTTCGTTGGGTTTTCCGTGGTCATCATGGTGGAAAAGGGTAAATTGTAGGTTTTAGAGAACATCGGGTAGTTTTAGGGTGGCTTTGGGGTGGATCTATGGTTTTGGGGGATTTCTTCTGGTTTTTAGGGTTTTCTTCTGTTTTTGGGGTGGTCCCGATCTTTTCTGGGGTGTTTCTAATGTGTTTTGGGTTCTCTGTTGCGTTTTGTTTTGATTGTGCTGTGGTTTTGAGGTGTTTTGGGTTCTTCATTGGTTTTCGTTGGGTTCTTGTTTGTCATTATGGTGAATGGGAGTGAAATGTCGATTTGGAGAAGATCAGGTGAGTTTAGGGTGGTTTTGCGGGGAAATTCATAGTTTTTGTTTTTGTTTTTGTTTTTGTTTTTGTTTTTGATCCAGTTCTTTGTTGGGGTGTTTTTGACGTGTTTTGGGGTCTCCTTTGGGTTTTCGTTTGGTTCATGTTGGTCATCATGGTGAAAAAGCGTAAATTGTGGCTTTTGGAGAACATCAGGTAGGTTTAGGGGGACATTTGGTGTGGATCTATGGCTTTTGCGGTTTTCTTTCGTTTTTAGGGGTTATCCTGTTCTTTTCTGGGGTGTTTTTGACGTGTTTTGTGGTCTCCCTTGGGCTTCGTTGGGTTTTTCGTGGTCATCATGGTGGAAAATATTAAATTGTGGGTTTTGTAGAACATCAGGTGAGTTTAAGGTTTTTTGGGGGGTGAATCTATGGTTTTGGGGGATTTCTTCTTTTTTTTTAGGGTTTTCTTCTGGTTTTGGGGTGGTCCCGATCTTTTCTGGGGTGTTTTTGACGTGTTTTGGTTTCTCCGTTGCGTTTTGTTTTTTTCTTGTTGGTCATTATGTTAAATAGGAGTGGATTGTGGGTTTTGGAGAAGATCAGGTAGGTTTATGTTTTTTTGGGGGTGAAATCATGGCATTTTGTTATTTTTTTTTTAGGATCTGGGTTGATTTTGGGGTTGTTTTGAGGTGTTTTGGGGTTTCCCTTTCGTTTCGTTGAGTTCCTAATGGGTTTTATGGTGGTTGGGAGTGGACTTTGGGATTTGGAGAACATCAGGTAGGTTTACGGTTGTTTTGGGGTGGATCTATGATTTTGAGGGATTTTCTTCCAATTTTGGGGGTGATCCCTTTCTTTTCTGGGGTGTTTTTGACGTGTTTTGGGGTCTCCTTTGGGTTTTCGTTTGGTTCATGTTGGTCATCATGGTGAAAAAGCGTAGATTGTGGCTTTTGGAGAACATCAGGTAGGTTTAGGGGGACTTTTGGTGTGGATCTATGGCTTTTGGGGTTTTCTTTCGTTTTTAAGGGTTATCCTGTTCTTTTTTGGTTTTGTTTTTTGACTTGTTTTGTGGTCTCCGTTGCGTTTCGTTGGGTTTTCCTTGGTCATCATGGTGGAAAAGGGTAAATTGTAGGTTTTAGAGAACATCGGGTAGTTTTAGGGTGGCTTTGGGGTGGATCTATGGTTTTGGGGGATTTCTTCTGTTTTTTAGGGTTTTCTTCTGTTTTTGGGGTGGTCCCGATCTTTTCTGGGGTGTTTCTAATGTGTTTTGGGTTCTCTGTTGCGTTTTGTTTTGATTGTGCTGTGGTTTTGAGGTGTTTTGGGTTCTTCATTGGTTTTCGTTGGGTTCTTGTTTGTCATTATGGTGAATGGGAGTGAAAT